>NC_045427.1:533418664-534018664 GCF_902635505.1 Sarcophilus harrisii | reverse complement strand
ATACTTTGGCCACATAACAAGAAAATGGAACTCATTAAAGAAACCCCTGATGTTGGGAAAGATTGAAGTTAAAAGGAAAAGGGGATGGACAACAATGAAATGGATAGATAATGTCATGAAAATAATGGACTTGGACAGACTTTGAAAGATAGTAGACCCGATAGTAGGGTCTGGTATATTATAGTCTATGAAGTCATAAATAGTTGTTTACAACTGAAGAACTGAACAACAACGCAACAAAAAATTGATTAACAAAGGAAAAAATACAACCTTAAAGATTTTTCTCCCATAAGAAACAATGAGCAGGGTTGAGAACCAAAAATTGGAAGGCAGATTGGATTCTAATTTTTTCAATTTTTAATAACCCTTTCTCCTGAAATACCAGCTCATTTTTTTAATATTAATTTTTTTCAATAATGTTTTATGACTTAGAGTGATAAAAAATTACAATCTTTGAATAACTGAAATTCAAGATCACCCAGAGGGCAATGGAGAGATGAATTGTAGGTATGAGCAAGCTAAAGCCCAGTCTGAATAAAACATTAAAAGGAAAAGTGAATAAACCAGATGCTATCAAAGTCCTACATCTCTGCTTAGATATCTCCCCATTATTAAAAAAAAAAAAACTTTCCCCCAAAATCTGCCTTCTAAACTTTGCTATTTGTGTTAAAGTTGGTACCATCCTCTAATTCATCTAGGAATGAGAAAAATATTATTGCTGATATAGACTCTCTGAAGTCTTAAAGAAAAGATTTAAAGGAATGAAGGTGGAATGTGGAAAAGATCTGAAATATTCACTGTGGATAATGTGAAAGGAAACCAATAATTAATAGAAGAATGAAGAAATGAATGGACAGCAGTGAAGTCTGATGTGAGTTTATACTATGCTCAGAGTAGTTATATGTGTTCATTGATTTGTGAGGTAAAACTAGAACAGATAAGAGTGAAGATGAGAATTCTCTTTGGTATAGAATGAGTAGAAAAGAGAGGTAGGAAGACAGATTAGTGAAGGACTCTAGGGCTATCATTAGCCTCCCGTTAAAACAATTGAACATTGGTTTTAGTTTAGATAATAATGCACTTGAGATTAAAAAAAAATGTGATCATGAATTGAGAAAGTCAAAAGAAACCAGATTAGAGGTCATAATAAAAATAAAAAATCAGATTCAATAAGCAGAAAGAGAAAGTGAATAATAGGACAGGAAGATATGGTGAAATAGGAAAGCATCAGAGAGCAAGACCTTGAAAGGGGAATAATTTTTATAAATGTATTTTATGGATATATTTTATTTTTACATGACCTACATCTCCCAATGCATCTTTCATCTTCCCATCTCCAGACTCTGAACCTTTATAACAATTAAAAATATGTAAAAAGAAAAACAAAGTAGGTTAGCAAAAATAACAAGCAGATTTTTTAAAGTCTAGCATAATATACGGTATTCCACATAACATTTTTTAGGAGCTATATTGATAATTTGATCATTATAATTTTGCAGAATCAGTTTGCATTATTTTTTCTCCATTTACATTGTTGTGTTCATTGTGCATATCTACTTTGCTTTGTATGAGTTCACATTAGTCTGTCCATGCTTTTCTGTAATTATCATATTTATAATTTCTTAAAGAACAGTAATATTCCATTATATCTACTTTGTTCTCATGGTTTTTCTGTTATAAAAAAGACTTCTATATTATGGAGCCTATTTTTTAGGCAGGGCCATTATGAATATGAGTTTTAAACTGTGGCTGGATTGCTGGATAGCTAAAGAGAGCTCTCAGGTCTTATCTTTGCTGAGGCAATACTTCTTACTTAGATCCTTGGAGTTATAGGCAATCATAAATACAATAAAAAATTCTAAATAGACTGTGTTCTGAACATATGACTGGAATGGTAATTCTGACAAATCTAATATCACAATAAATTTTACTGAAATGTGGAAGAAAGGATACCTAAAGGAAGGAAAAGTCATTAATGGGAAGCAATAAACAAGAAGAGAATCAAAAGCACATGGTCTCAGCTATCTATCTACAAATGAAAATAAATACAAATAAAGCTAAAAATGAATTAAAGATTCTCAGATAAAGAAGCAAGTTTGAACTCACAAATGTCACTAAAATATCATTCAAAGGGATTCATCAGTGGAATTTAATTTTGGAAAGGTGTGTCTCACAAAAAAAGGAGCAAAAGAAGGAAGGCAGTAGTCATACAATATATCAGTAACATACTTTAATGAGGAAGTCCATGAGCTTTATGGATGAAAACATGGTGGAGAGTATTTGAGAAAAGATCAGTATCAGTAACACTGTTAATCAACAGAGTGTGGTATAATGTAAAGAAGCCTGGATTTTTGATCAAAGAAGTTAGAATCCTTGTTCTGCCAGGTCATGATTTGTATGATCTTGAAAACTCATATAACTTCTCTGTGCCTCAGTTTCCTTATCTATAAAATGACTTGTACATGATTTCTCAAGCATCTTCCAATGTTAAATTTATAATCTTTGCATAACACAAACTCCCTGGGCAAAAGAATAAATTAGATTAATTTGGAAACTTAAGAAATATGTCATAGAAGCATGTTATTATACCTAGAATTCTGCTGGAATACTCTCTTGGTGAAAAGCAAACAAGTCGATAAATTTGTGATTTATTTAAGCAATAGCTTCATCCTTCAAAAAATGGAGAGAATTACAAAAGAAAATATTATTTTGGACCTTATTCTGACGAAGAAGAAGGAATTAGTAGCCCTATTCTTCTCTGATCAGGTCACATTTAGAATATTTTGTTAATTTCTGAGCACTAAATTTTTGGAAAACCATAATAAAGTGAAAGAGGCTTGTATTAATTGATGCAGAGTGAAATAAATAGAACCAGAAGAACAATTTATATAACAACAATATTGTAAAAATAATTTTGAAAGATGTGAGTACTCTCATCAATGCAATGACTAACCACGATTTCAGAGGACAAAGACCCAGATTGATACATATATAGTTTAGAATATAGACAACATGGAAATTTGTTTTACTTAATTATGCATATTTGTTAATGAAGTCGTATTTTCATTTTTTTTCCTTTGCGGAAAGATAGGGGAGGGGAAATAGGTTTTGCTTATTTTAAATTTTTTATTTTTATTTAATAATTAATAATATTTAATAAATTAAACAGGAATTTGTACAGAAGACCAGAATGGTCAGGGAACTAAAGGATATGCCATATTAGAATTTATTGGAATAATTTTAAAAGTTTAAACTAAAAAAGAGAAGCTAGAGAAGACATGGAGTTTTCTTCTGGTATTGGAAAGATTTTGTTATATTGGTATATGGAACAAAAATTAAACTTATTCGGCCCTGGAGATTAAAACTAAGAATAATAACTGGAAGTTCTGCTGTCTTTCCACGACAGTCCTTCATATAAGTAAAGACACTTTTCATGTCCTTGTTAAGTCTTCCCTTCTCAAGTTTAAATATTCTCCTCTATTTCAACCAATATTCCTATGAAATGATTTCCATACTCTTTATTACCTTGGTTACCCTCCTCTGGACATTTTCAGCTTGTGAATATTCCTATAGCAGCAAAGATACAGTTGGACAAGATCAGAAAAAAGAAAGATTGACCTGAACTGGAATAGTTGAGAAAATTTCCTAAGGGACATGAAACATTATAAGGTGAAGATAGACCTTTAAGAATAGGTAGAATTTTAAAAGGCAGAGAAAAACACTGTCACTGCAGGACAAAGAGAAGGTGGTAAACAAAAGTTCAAAAGGAGATGTAGGATGGCATTTTGCATGCCTAGTGGCTAAGTGTAACTAAAGTAGAGAGCTACTGCTAGGGAAAAGGAGTTAAGTTTGTTAAAGAGATCTAATTATGAAGAAGCCTGAAAGTCATTCTAATATTTATGTTAAGAGTAAAATTAGAAAGTCACTGAAAATTTCTGAGCAGAACAGTAATGATCAAAGAGTTTCTGAGCAGGGGGGTATTAATGAAAGAGAGGATTTAAAGAAAACTGGTATAGAACTGATTAGAGATGAGGAGAAGAGCTCTGATGCTAATACAACAGTCCAGGCAAGAGGTAATAAGGGTCTTGATTAGGGTTGTGGCAGTATGAGGCTCTTTGGGTCTCTAACATCAAAGGCACCATGAGCTGTAAATATAAAGATACAATCTGTCGAGCTAGTCTCTTCCCTTAGCCTAAGTTACTCCCTAGTGGTAACTTAGGCACTGGGCCTACTGGGATGTTACTTAGTAAATGAGCATTTCAGTGTATCCTGAAGGTAATGAAGCTTCCAAAGGTGCCTAACTTACCATTAGGGAGTAGTTGAGGCACCGAGAGAATCTGGCTCAATACATTATTCCGGATCTATATTTATGTTCATGGCTTACAAAGTGCTGAGGGGCCCTTAGGGATGAAAGAAGCAGCATGAAGCTAAGAAAATATTATTAAATAGATTTATTTTTGGTTGCTAAAGTAGTGCAATGCCCTCTGGAGAACCACTGAAGGAGAATGAATTATTTCCTGCAGCCCCAGCACTTGTCTTTTTAAGAGTCTCTCATTGAACCCCTGGTGCCCTCCCTAATAGTTTCAGCTAATCCTGTTGCTATAGTTACTCCAATTAATTATATGCTTAACTAGCCTTACTAGTACATGCTAGCAATTCAATTAAAATCTGATTTTATTCTTCTTTGAAATTCAAGGCTTTTTCAGCCTTCAGCTCATGAAATTGCTTATGATGGGGATAGAAAGGGTCTCAGAGGTCATTCACTTCTTTTCCCTGTGGTATCTTTTCCCAGAACTTGATGGTGAGGAACATTTTACCCTGAAAGAGACCTTGATCTTCCCACTAAAATATAAGAACCATAGTATTAAGGAGATTTGAACCCAACAGCTGATTCAGTCATGAAACTCTATAAAACTGTACCCAGTGGGGATAAATCTAGTGTGAGTGGGTTTTTTCCTCCCTTCTTCATTTTAATAATGTATTTAAATTGAAAATGGAGATACACAGAATTCCTAAATTATTGGCTCTGATTTACCATTGTTTGGAAGTCAATCAGTATTATGAGTAGACACAGCACCTGTGCCTTATAAAAGAGGCTTCCCTTTTGGGCCATAGAAACTAGAGGGAACATAGATGGTATTAAAAACCACTTAAGAACTTCATGGGATCTTCAGCCTCTAGAGAAAAAGTAGGAAAACTTAGCTATAATGTTTTAGTTGGAGGCACCAAACTAAGCAATCCACAGTTCCACAATTCCTAAAACTCGATAGAAGGAGGCTACTTATATCAGAATACCAAGCAATATTAGCCAATATGGAATTAAAAAGCTGGAAGAAACCCTAAAAATCATTGAATCTAACCTTCACACTTTGCAAATTAGGAAATGAATGAAAAAAAGCCCAAGGTTACACAGTTGGCAATAGAGCCAGGACCACAATTCCTCAGATCACTTCACTTTTAATTCTGTTCCTTTCACCACACTGCACAAATTAGAGTATATTTGAATCAACACATATTTGTCTCTCCCTCTATTGTCTCCATTTTAAAAAATAGTTTATCTCACTCCTTTAGTCTTCAAAATTTTAGAAATTCTGTACAATTCTCTTTTCTCTCTCTATTCCCTCCACTGTTCGGCCAGATAGCATCTCTAATTGAAATTCAAAAGACTGAGTATAATTTTAACATGACAGGAGAACACATGGAGTGTTTCTCATGAAACTGGGAATGTGCTAAGTAAGGCCCATTCTGATAAAACATATTCTGTACGTTTCCAAAGGATATGCACTACCAGCATTTTTTGTTGTTTCTTTGGTGCTTATGAAGGAGTAGGGTATAGATTAATGATTGCTACTTATTAATTTGAATTATACTAGATTTTTGTAGTACAAATATTGCTTGAAACAAGTGGGTCATTAGTGGGGCTTAGACATTTTAAAAAATTTATTAATGTTGCACAAAGTCATCAACTTCACTCTCTTCCACAGTCCAGTGATCTTTCATTTGAACTTCACCACTGGCCTCCCTTTATTTGAGACTCTCTCCCATACCTTCCAGTCCAAAAACATTGTCAGACAAAAATTACTAACGCAGAGTTTTGATCATGCTCCTCTCTTGTCCCCAAACTTACTAGTAACCTTTTGTTAACTTGTTCAAAGTCCAGACTCCTTAATCTGACAAGTAAACATCTTATGTTATCTTGCTTGAATCTATCTTTCTAGACATTAACTCCCATTTCCCATCTGTACTCTAATTTCATTTATCACTATTCGCAGAACATGCTCCATGCGCTCCTTCCTGTGATGCTTTGCTCCTACCTCTCTTATAATTTGGGAATGATCTATAAACTTCTATCACTACCCTACCTGGCAAATTTTAAAGAAGGCCAGTGCTTGGGTGGCAGACTCTTCATAAAGAAATAATTTCTCTGTTCTGACCTACAAAAGAAATACAAACTTTTCCCTTTCAATTTTTTTTTCTTTCCATATTTGGAGAATGGACATGGGAGAACAGAAGACTTGTACTTTGTTTCTCTGTTTACAGAAGTGATTCATATAGACTGGGTTTATTGGGAAAGGATTATCTTGTCAAATAGCTCCAAATTGTGCTTGCATATGAACCACTGACTGGCAGCATGAGTCTTAGAGATCGGTAAAGGACTCTGAGAATTCTTTATCTCTCCTGAATCCATTTTCCAATGAGGTATTTCACATTGTTTTCTATTTTTTTCATTCTTTTGGTTTTGTTTTATCATTTCTTGATTTTTTTGTAAAGTCATTAGCTTCATTTGCTCATTTCTATTTTTTTTTTTTTTTTTGCTGAGGCAATTGCGGTTAAGTGACTTGTCCAGGATCACACAGCCAGGAAGTATTTGAGGCCAGATTTGAATGCAGGTCCTGCTGACTTCAGGACTGGTACTCTATCTACTATATCAACTCCTAGCCCCACTCATTTCTAATTTTTAGGAAATTATTTTCCTTGGTAAGCTCTTGCATCTCCTTTTCCATTTGACCAATTTTGCTTTTAAGGCACTCCTTTCCTCATTAGCTTTTTGTAATTCCTTTTGCATCACTTTCATTTCTTTTCTCAATTTTCCCTCTACCTCTCTAACTTGATTTTCAAAATTTTCCCTTCAGCTCTTTCATAACCTAAGACCAATTTTATTTTTCTTGGAGATTTTGAATGTGGGAACTTTGATTTTGTTTTCTTCTGAGAGTGTGTTTTGAGTTTCCTTGTCTCCATGGTAACTTTCTGTGATCAGAATGACTTTTAACTCTTTGTTAAAGTAAGGCTTTGTTTTCAGTGTAAAGAATACAATGTTCCAAGCATCAGGAATGTTGTGCAGCTATTTTTAGAGATCCTTCTAGGAACCTATACGTTTTCATTTCTTCCAAGGTAGTATGATCTAAGAAGAGATGTGTTTACTATTTTCCTGGCCTGCACTCTAGTCTGTGAGTAACCACAAGCACTCTTTTCTGCCCTGAACTGTGAAGGGGATCTTGTTCCACTGTGGTTTATAAGTACTAGCTTATTAATGCTCCTCTTTGTCCTGGGACTTTGAGCCAGGATTTTGTCCCAATCTGAATATGAACAAATCAACAGAATTCTGCCTCAGTGTTAGCAAAGAGACCCTGTAATCTCCTTCTGATAAACTGTTCAACCTGCTTAGTGTGAGCTGAAACCTCTGGAATCATCCAAGGCTGCTGCTGATGATGATTATAATGATTCAGGGGCTCCCAACACCCCTTCCTGGTTGTCTGGGGCTGGGCTGTACTAGTACAGTCTGCACCAGACTGCTCTCTTCTCTCAGCCTGGTGTAATAGAACTTTCCTATTGACCTTTTAAGTTGTCTTTGGCTGGAAAATTGTTTAGAGTCATTATTTTAAGATATTTAGAGGGATTGGGAGAAAGCTTGGATGAAGTCCTGCCTTTACTCTGCCACCTTGGCTCTGCCTCAACTTTGACACTTTTATAGCAATATCAAGGTGGATATCTCAATCTTTATTCCCTTTTAATAGAAACTATTGTGAATGTTTTATTTCTTGTGCTTTTTATAAGCCCCTGTTAGAACTCGATTGTGGGAAAACAATAAAGACTACTCTCTACTAGAAAAAAAGAGCATAACACCTCATAATTCACATTTGTAGAAATCTAGACAGTAGCATATTTGGAGATTTCTTAGAATAAAACTCTGAGTGGAGACAAAGAAATAAAGTAACAAAATGGTCTTTTGGAGGCAGCCTCATAATCAAATCCCAATCTATATGAACTTACAATTTGATCAGAGAGGAACTTGGATGTGGTTTACACATAAAATATTATGGAGTAGAGAATATCATGAAGAATAAAATGGTCAGCAATGTCAAAAGTTGGGGAAAAGTCAAAAAGAATGGAGAATGAGAAATAGAGTCAAGAGGCAGAGTAAAGGCAGGGACTTGCCCAATCTCTTCCCCAAACTCCTTTAAATAATGATTCTAAACAAATTTTAAAGCATCAAAACACCCAAAAAAAGATTGAATGGAACATTTTCCAGTTAGAAGAAAAGTTTTGTGACCTGGATGGGAGTCTTGGGACAGAGCACGCTGGCACAGTCCAGGACTCAGCACCACCCCCAATCCTGGTCCAGGTCCAACCTATGAATTAACAGCAGTACTGGAGGTTTCTGGACCTCTCAGCCCAGAGACACCAGGAAGCATTCAGAAGGTCAGTGGAGAGGATCTGTGACAACAAAATGGAGTCTGGTGTTCAATTCGAGCACAGCCCTGGTCAGCAGAGTTCCAGCCCCATCCAGCACATTAGATCTTACAGCTACAGAGGCAGGGACACACCTAACAACTCCAGGGCAGAAAACAGTGCTTGTGGTCAGATTCCTAAAAGGATCTCTGAAAGCAGCTGCACAAAACCCCTGAAGTTTGGGACAGTACACCCTCCCCTGGGAAGCAGAGCCCTACTTTAACAAAGAGTTGAAAACTAAGTAATAGGCTGGAAAAATGAGCAGAAAACAACAACAAAAAAAGTTTCTGATCATTGAAAGTTATTATGGTGCCAAGGAGGATCAAAACATGCATTTAGAAGATGTTAATAAAGTTTAAAGCTTCTACATCCAAAGCCTTCAAGAAAAAGAAGAATTAGGCTCAAGCCATGAAACAGCTCAAAAGGGACTTTGAAAATCAAATAGGAGAGAGAAGGAAAATTAGAGAAAGAATGGAGAGATATGCAAAAAGAAATACAAAAAAACTAATGAGGAGAAGAATAAAGCAAAATTGGCAATTGGGAAAATGGTGCAAAAGCTCACTGAAAAAAATAATTTTTTAAAAAATAGAATTGAACAAATGCAAGCTAATAACTTTAGGAGAAATCAAGATACAATAAAGCAAAACCCTCCAAAAAGGAAGTGAACTATCTCACTGGAAAAATAATTGACTTGGAAAATAGATACAGGAAAGCTAATTTTAAAATTATTGATATAACTGAAAGTCATGATGAAAAAAAGAACATTGATATTATCTTTCAAGAAATTATCAAGGATGGAACTATGGTCAAAAAGTAATCAAACTGTGCATACCCTTTGATTCAGCAGTGCTACTACTGGGCTTATACCCTAAAGAGATACTAAAGAAGGGAAAGGGACCTGTATGTGCCAGAATGTTTGTGGCAGCCCTCTTTGTAGTGGCTAGAAATTGGAAAATGAATGGATGCCCATCAATTAGAAAAATTGTGGTATATGAATGTTATGGAATATTATTGTTCTGTAAGAAACGACCAGAAGAATGGATACACAGAGGCTTGGAGAGACTTACATGAACTGATGCTAAGTGAAATGAGCAGAACCAGAAGATCATTATACACTTCAACAACAGTACTGTATGAGGATGTATTCTGATGGAAGTGGATTTCTTCGACAAAGAGATCTAACTCAGATGCTCAATGATGGACAGAAGCAGCTACACCCAAAGAAATAACACTGGGAAATGAATGTAAACTGTTTGCATTTTTGTTTTGCTTCCTAGGTTATGTTTACCTTCTGAATCCAATTCTTCCTGTGCAACAAGAGAACTGTTCAGTTCTGCACACATATATTGTATCTAGGATATACTGTGACATACTTAACATGTATAGGACTGCTTGCCATCTGGGGGAGGGGGTGGAGGGAAGGAGGGGAAAAGTCAGAATAGAAGTGAGTGCATGAGATAATGTTGTAAAAAAATTATCCTGCCATGAGTTCTGTCAATAAAAAGTTATAATTATGAAAAAAAATAAATTATCAAGGAAACCAGTCCTATATTATAGAACCAGAGGGTAAAATAGAAGTTGAAAGAATACACTGATCACCTTTTGAAAGAGATATCAAAATAAAACTCACAGGAATATTATAGTCAAATTCCAGAACTCCCAGGTCAAGAAGAAAATATTGCAAGCATCCAGAGAGGAACAATTAAAATATAGTGAACCCACAGTCAGAATAACATAAGATTTAGCAGCTTTTACATTAAAGGACTAGAGAATTTGGCATATATTCTGGAGAGCAATGGAGCTAGAATTGCAACCCAAGAATCACCTCTCAGCAATCTGAGTTTAATACTTCAGAGAAAAAGGTAGTCATTCAGTGAAATAGAAAATTTTTCAAGAGTTCATGATGAAAGATCAGAGCTGAATCAAAAATCTGATTTTCACATACAGGACTCTGGAGAAGTATTAGGAGTAATCAGGAAAGTGATATCATGAAGGATTTACTAAGATTTATCTGTTTACATTCCTATGTGTGAGAATGATACTTGTAATTCATTAGAATATATATATATATATATATATATATGGCACAGGTGTGAGGGTGTAACTTGAATATGAAGGGGTAATATTTTTTAAATGATGAAATTAAGGGGTGAGAGAGAAATGTACTGTGAGAAAAGGAAAGGGAGAAGTGGAATGGTAAAATTATCTTCCATTAAAAAAAAGAGGCAAGAAAAAGCTTTTACAGTGAGGGGAAGAAGGGAAGCAGAGAGTAAGTGAGTGAACCTTGCTCTCATCAAAATTGGCTCAAATAGGAAATAACATACATATTCAATAGGAGTATAGAAATCTATCTTACCTTGCAGGAAAATAGGAGGGAAATGGGATATAGGAAGGGGAATGGGGTGGAGGAGGGAGAGAGGGTTATAAAAGAGAGGGCATATTAGGGGAGGGAGTGATCATTAAAAAAACACTTTTGAGGAGGGCTAAGGTGAAAGGAGAGAGAGAATAAATGGAGGGAAATACAATTAACCAATAGTAAGTATAAAAAAATTCAAACCAAGTTTCTCTGATGGAATATTATTGTTCTCTTGAAAATGATAAACAGGATGCTCTCAGGAGGAAAAAAAACCTGGAAAATCATCCACATACAAAGTAAAATATACTATATACAAAATAAAAGCAATGTTCTGGGATGACTGTAAATGATTTTGTTATTCTCAGCAGTACAATCACCCACAACTACTCTGAAGAACTTATGATTAAAAATCCTATCCATATCCAGAGAATGAACTAATCAATTCTGAATATAGATCAAAGCATTTTCTATTATTCTTTCTCTCTCCTTATTTTTAAATAATTTTTCTTGAGAGTTTTTATTTTCATTAGGGTGAGACATCTATGTTTTCTTTCACAACTTGAATTTTATGGAAATGTTTTGCATAACTTCACATGTGGTTTCTTAATTGTGGGTGGGGATAAAGAGGAGAATCTCAAATTTACTAAAGACATGTAAAAATTGTTTTGAATGTAACTAGGAAAATATTAAATAAAATTTTTTAAAAGAAAAAAAAGAATGGAGAATGAGACAATATCAGAAGATTTAATACAAGAGATCACTGGTTATCTTGGAAAGAGTAGCTGATAGATGAAGCAGAAATTCCATTACAAGGATTGCAAAGTAAACAGTAGGAGAGCAAGCAGAAGGAATGGGTGTAGGTGGCTTTTTTATGCACCATTCCTTAGAGTTTTTTTAATGCAATTTGAAACAAAATATTAATGCTATATTATTGATGCTTGCAAAAATGCTCAGATAATGGTCATATAGCTAATGATTGCAATGGTACCAATAGCATTATGCTATTGCATTATTTGAAATTCAATATATTGTGTATGACCAGGTGCATGTAGTTAGAAATGAACTGAGAAGTCTTTCGTTCCCAGTTGTACACTAACTGAGGAGATGACTTAATTTGGCCTTAATTCTTTTTTGTCTATAAAGTTAAAGAATTAGACTAAATCATTTCTAATATCCTATTCAGATGTAAATTTCAGTGACTCGCTATGTGTTCAAATGCATCTTAATATTTTGAAAATTGTGGAAACACTTTGATACTTTGGGACCTAATTAGATAGGAGGAATCGGTGTGAGGAATGGAGGATAAGCTTGTATTCTGAGTCTGGATGACTAAGAGGATAGTGGCACCTTTGACAGTTACAAGGAAATTAGGAAGAGGGAAAGATTTTAGTGCCCCCGCCTTTTTTTTTTTTACTTCATCTGAAGCATAATATATTCTGATCTAGCCTTTTACTTTTATTCTTTATCTCTTTGCTTCAAATTTATTTCTTGTAAATAATTAATTGTAAGGTTCTGGCTTTTAATCCACTTTGCTGTCCATGTCCATTTTATGGGAGAGTTCATCCATACACATTCACAATTATGATGACTTTTTCTGAATTTCCTTCTATCCAGTTTTTTTTTCTTTTATACTGCCATCCTTTCCCCCCTTGCCAGTGTTTTGCTTCTGAATTCCACCTCCTCAATTTGCTTTTCTTTATCAGCCCCCCTCTCCTTTTCTTTCTCCTTTCCCCTCCTACTTCCCTATAGAGTGAGATAAATTTCTACACCAAACTGGTGTATGTTATTCCCTCGAGTCAAATCTAATGAGATAAAGGTTCAAGCAATGCTCATCCTACTCCCTCCTTTCCCTCTACTCTAATAGGTCTTTTGTGTCTCTTCATGTAATATAATTTATCCCATTTTACCTCAGAGAAGAAGATTTTGGGAGAAAATATTTTGAACCCTGTAGAATATTCAAAGTTAGGGAACATGACCTGGATGAAGGTCCAGAAAAGGAGAATGAGAAAGAACAGTTATTATCATTGTTGCCATTATTATTATTATTAGGTGTGGTCGAAAGAAAGGCACATGTGATTTAGTTGGAGAAACATCTGAGGAAGTAAGTACAAATAAATATTAGGGCACAAATAAATATTCCCATTGGAATGGGAACAGCTCAATCAAACTCTACCTCCCAAATATACATATACACTCTGAGGCCATACGGCTATTTCCATAGTTTCATAGCAAAAAATGAAAAAGGGATATACAACCAAAAATGTCACCAGGAGCCCTACAGAAAAATGATAACTTCAGGCACTACAGTCTTCAAGCCATGTCAAGAAGAAGGAGCTTATTATGATCTTCAGTAAGGATATTCCTAAGACTGTCATTATCTCAAAATCTCCTAAATCCAAAGATTCCTGGTCTATCTTTCCTTCAGATATCAGAGAAACTTGAGGATTAGGGCAGTTCAGGTTGTTTTTTCTTTTTTTTAATTAAAGCTTTTTATTTTCAAAATATATACATGGATAATTTTCAACATTCACCCTTACAAAGTCTTGTGTTCTAAATTTTTCCTTCTCTTACCGCCAACCCCTTCCCTTGATGGCAAGTAATACAATATATGTTAAACATGTGCAATTCTTCTATACAACTTTCCACAAATATCATGCTGCACAAGAAAAATCAGATCATATAGAAAAAAAATGAAAAAGAAAAAAATTCAAACAAAAACAAAAAGAGTGAAAATACCATGCTGTAATCCAAACTCATTTCCCACAGTCTTCTCTGGATGTAGATGGCTCTCTTCATTGCAAGACCATTGGAACTGGCCTGAATCATCTCATTGTTGAAGAGAGCCATGTCCATCAGAACTGATCATAAGTATAATCTTGTTGTTGCTATTTACAATGTTCTCTTGGTTCTACTCATTTTACTTAGCATCAGTTCATGTAAGTCTCTCCAGGCCTCTCTGTAATCATCATCCTGATTGTTTCTTATAGAACAATAATATTCCGTAACATTCATCTACCATAACTTATTCAGCCATTCTCCAACTAATGGGCATCCACTCAGTTTCCACTTTCTTTCCACTACAAACAGGGCTGCCACAAACATTTTTGCACATGTAGATCCTTTTCCCTCCTTTATGATCTATTTGGAATACAAGCTCAGTAGAAACACTGCTGGGTCAAAGGGTCTGCACAGTTTGATAACTCTCTAGACATAGTTCCAAATTGCTCTCCAAAATGGTTGAATCAGTTCACAGCTCCAGCAATAATGGATTAGTGTCCCAGTTTTCCCACATCCCCTCCAACATTTGTCATTATCTTTTCCTGTCATTTTAGCCAATCTGAGAGGTATATAGTGGTATCTCATAACACAAACATAATTTGCATTTCTCTGATCAATAGTGATTTAGAGCATGACAAGACATGTTTTACATGACAAGACATGGTTTTAATTTTCTTTATCTGAACATTGTCTGTTCATATCCTTTGACCATTTACCAAATGGAGAATTGCTTGAATTCTTATAAATTTGAGTCAATTCTCTGTTTTAGAAATGAGACCTTTATTAAAACCCTTGAATGTAAAATTTTTTTCCAGTTTGTTGATTCCCTTCTAATCTTGTCTGCATTGATTTTGTTTGTACAAATCCTTTTTAATTTAATATAATCAAAATTATTCACTTTGTATTCAATAATGTATCCCAGTTCTTCTTTGGCCACAAATTCCTTCCTTTTTCACAGATCTGAAAGGTAAACTATCTTTTGTTTTTCTAATTTGCTTATAATATCACTATATCTAAATCATGACTCCATTTTTATCTTATCTTAGTATATGGTTTTAGGCATGGATCAGTGCCTAGTTTCTGCCATACTAATTTCCAATTTCCCTAGCAGTTTTTGCCAGTGAGTTTTTCTGCAAAAGTTGGGGTATTTGAGTTTGTCAAACACTATATTACTATAGCTATTGATTATCTTGTACTGTGAAACTAACCTATTCCACTGATTGACTATTCTATTTCTTAGCCAGTACCAAATGGTTTTGATAATCACTGCTTTATAATATAGTTTTCAGTCTGGTTCAGCTAGGCCACCTTTGTTTGCATTTTTTTTTTCATTAATTCCCTTGAAATTATTGACCTTTTGTTCTTCCCAATGAACTTTGTTATTATTTTTTCTAGCTCTGTAAAATAATTTCTTGGGAGTTTGAGTGGCATGACACTGAATAAGCAGAATAATTTAGATAGTATTGTCATTTTTATTATATTCACTTGGCCTACCCATGAGCACTTGATATTTTTCCAATAGAGATTAGGTCTGACTTTATTTGTGTGAAAAGTGTTTTGTGATTGTGTTCATATGGTTTCTGACTTTGCCTTGGCAGATTGATTCCCAAATATTTTATATTATCTACAATTATTTTAAATGGAACTTCTTTGTATCTCTTACTGTTGGATTTTGTTGGTAATATATAAAATGCTAATGATTTTTGTGGATTTAGGTTGTATGCTACAACTTTCTAGATAGTTTGTATAGTATTCGAATTAATTCTTCTTTAAATGTTTGCTAGGATTCACATGTAAACTCATCTGGCCCTGGAGCTTTTTTCTTAGGGAATTGACTAATAGCTTGTTTTATTTCTTTTTCTAAAAATGGGACTATTTAAGTAATTTACTTCCTCTTCTAATAGTCTGGGAAATCTATATTTTTGTAAGTATTCCTCCATTTCACTTAGATTATCAGATTTATTGACATATAATTGGGAAAATAATGCAAATTATTGCTCTAATTTCCTCTTCATTATTGGAAAGTTCTCCTTTTTTATTTTTGAGACAAACAATTTGATCTTCTTAACTTTTTCTAATAAAATTAACTAAAGGGTTTTCTATTTTGTTTATTTTTTCATAAAACTAAGTCTTTAGTTTTGTTTATTAATTCAACAGTTTTCTTACCTTCAGTTTTATTAATCTCCACTTTTATTTTCAGAATTTCAAATTTGGTATTTAATTGGAGGTTTTTAATTTGTTCTGCTTTTTTAATTGCAAGTCCAATTCATTGATTTTCTTTTTCTCTATTTTATGCAAGTAAGCTTGGTTTATTATTTGTGATCCCAGATGGTTTGTGATTTCTGGCTCTGCTTATTAGGTTGGAATTGCCCTGACAGACTAAGTTTCTGGGACCATTTTCTTATTACCTGTTCTTGGGAACAACCAGAAATCATCTTGGAAATCTCCAAGGTACAGGTACCTGTCTTGTGATTGCCTCCATGAACCTTTATGATCCACTCCTCCAGTCTTATAACCTCAGTTCCTTAATTAGTATTTCAGTATCATTGTAGTTTGGTATCAGGACCCTAAAGGTTCATGGTTTGGTGAGGGTCTGACTAAGTGTGCACACTCCTACAGTCTGTTCAGAAATCCAGATCCTTTCTGTATCCTAGTAGTATTGTTCCCTAGCCTGTCTATTCTGGGCGGGGAAAAATGGAATCATTTCTGCCCCTTTGGAATCTCTCTGACATCCTAACCCTAGAAAGGTTAGAATTGGCTAGTTCAATTGCCTTGAGCACCCTGCCCACTCTACAAGCAGATGCTGAGTAAAGTGCACAAATGACTGCAGACCTAACTCACATTGAATTGTCCATCTCAAATTGGATTCCCTGCTTGAGATGGTGCTCCAGAATTGCAGAGGACTTGACATGCTATTCTTTCAACAGGGAGGTTTCTGTGCTCCCCTGAACAAGGAATGCTGTTAATAACTCTGGGGTATCAAGAAAAGTCTTGCTCTCACCATAGGTCCTTGTACCTTTTCTAATTTTATTTTGACTTATCCGGTCCTGTAGGGTAGATCAAAATCATGGTGCTGAGATCCTTCAAGATGATGCAAGAATTTGAATATTCAGGAGCTAGAGTATAGAATGTAATGCGTCAGCTTCTCTGAATTATTATGCCCTGAATAAAATCATTATGGTCACATACACACCCTTCCAGGCTATTAGGACTGAGAGAATTAAAACCTCTGGCCATTTTACATTCCAGAAAGTCACAAAACTCCAGGAAATCATCCCCTCCTTTTGGTATTGCCCCTCACCTTGCTGTCTCCTGCCCTAGACCTTCTTCTCTTGACCCCCATCCTGTCAGGACTACATTATGATCCTTCTTTGGAATTATGGCTTGTCCCCCACCCAGTGTCCTTGTCACCCCCTTATCTGCTTTACTCAGACCATATATTCCGTGTAGCTAAAGGAACATAAAAAGGTCTGAGCCTTACTTGCTGGGGGGTCGAACATCTTTTGGACAATTGCTGCTAGCACAAATTCTCCACAATTAAGATATTAAAAACCAATCTCTGTCTTACCTCAGTTTCTCGAGCATTACAGAAAACCTTAAATTGCTTTTTTAACCCATCATCATCATTATTGTTATTATCATTATTATTACTATTATTATCAGGTAGGAAAAGGAGGCCAGGCCCACAACAGATTAGTTATGCTAGCTATTTTAAAGGATTTTGTTTATTTTATTAAGAGGGAGATAAGTGGAACAAATAGAGAATTGGAATAGAAGTTATGATGTTTGGAGATCAAATCTGACTTTATATACTTACTAGGTGTGTGACACTAAGTAACTTATAGAATCTTTGTTTGGTTTAGTTCCCTCATCTATAAAATAGCAATAATAATAGCATCTACCTATGAGGATTGAATAAGATAATAATTGTAAAACACTTTATAAACTTTAAAGTACTATGTAAATGTTAGATATTATCATCATTATTATTTTTGCTATTCTTACTATTATCCTTCAATATAACAGGTGCTTGTTATAATATTTTCATATAAAAGTTATTATGTCTCTTTATATTAGGAGACTAACAAACCTTTTTGATTACTTACAGAGACTGGAAACTGAAATTATAAATCCCAAGCTCAGCAACAGTTAGAACGATAATGTAGAGTCTCATGCATGTTTTGATTATTCATTTATGATAAATGCAGGATTAATCATTTCCAAACTATTTGCATAATACAATATTTCAGTAGTATTACAGCTTTATCTAATAGAATGTTACTACTCAAGACAATTTCCTATTCTAGTCTTTATCTAAGCTCTATGCATTTAAAATCTCATCTTATTTTCTGGAGGAACAGGAATACTAAGCCCAGTATCCTGGCCAATTACAACTGAGTTAATTTTCTGCACTAAATTTTCGTATATAGTTTTGAATTAAGCTCAAATGCTTCTTGTCTTGAAAATGGCATATCTTTTGTTAATTAGCTGACATTAATTTCTCTGAACCTCTAGACTCCCATCAGTATAGTCTTGCATGCTTTCTGGTTTTGGATGTTTGTTTGGTTGAAGAACAGAATATTTATTTAGACTCTTATAGGAAAAGAAGACTACTCACTCCCTCCTTAGGCCCCCACCTTTGGAATTGGGGAATTTTCAGACAAGACTAGTCATACCTCCCACCTTCCTCCTACCAGTTCTTATTCCTTAAGCAACCTTTTTGACCCTACAAAGATTTTTTCTGTCTACAGAAGAGAATGAGAATGGAATAAGTAAGGCCATGTGTACCAAACACTTCTTTTAGCCTCTTCACTTAGTTTCCCAGTCTCCAAACTCCAGCTGCCATCCTATCTCCTTGCTCACTTGAAAGACATTTCATTATTGTTGCTACTACAACCATCAGTCACTCCTGCTACTGCTTAGTTAAAAAACAACAAATAAACAAAAAAACCTTCTAATATGGGAGTACTCTTTGTAACTCAAATTTATGCAATGGAACTCATCTAGGAACTCATAATAATTTTGGCTGCTCCCAGAGTGTGAAGAAAAACAAACAAAACCCTATTGTCTGTCCAGGACTTTCTATTCTAGAAACCTTTGTAGCAAGACTTTTAGGATTTCTCTCAATCACAAAAACCAGTTACATCTGAGTTGGACAGTATGATCATAATGGTTTCTTTTAGTTTTAAAATTCTGTGTTCCCATAATTGCATTCTGGAGGCAGATGAGTAGTAAAGAGAATCTTCCAATAACCTGATAATCTGTCTTATCAAAGCATCATCAACTGAGGAATTAATAATAGTGAATAACAATTACAGTTTTCCCTAGAGACCTAGACAAGCAAAGCCTGGTTTAAAAAAAAAAAAAAAAAGGAGAGGAGATGGGGGAGGAGAACTTATTATTGCCTTAGGTAAACTTGCTAATGATAATTATACTCTGGGTATTTTCCTATGGCATTAATATGGGTGCTACACACAATTCCTTAGAATTCCATTGTTACTTATCACTAATTAATGCCCATATATTAACATGTTTAATCTTATAAACCACTAAATTCCCTCCATAGTTGTTCTTCACACGTATTTTACTCAAGCAATTACTATAGCAACCCCAAACCTTATAAGAATTTCTACCTTATCTAGAGATATATGTATAAACTGAGAATTTCGCGTCTGTGTTGTTGTTGTTGCTTTTAATAATTGCCTTAGAAACGATGGATTTTTTTGGCAGAGCAGAAAGGGGAAGCTGAATAAAAAAATGCCTCACCAATTATGCCAATTCATATCATAAAGGATTTCCTTTTTAATACTCTTTCCCTGGCTCTAATTCTTAGACTCTCTTCTTCACAAATTTCAGCTCCAGTGATGATCCCAGCCTTTTCCTGATTCTTTCTTCCTCATTATTTTGTATTTATTCTGTCTATATTTTGACTGATTTATCTGTTTAAAATGTCCCTTCCACTACTAAGTTGTGAGCTCTTTGAGAGCAGAGGAATATTCTAGTTTTATTTTTGTATCATCAGTGTTTAGCAGAATGCATAGAATAAGTATGTTATAAATGCTTGCTAAGTCAATGTACCATCCCACTTATATAAAAGGGTTTCCTTCTTTTACATTGTTTGGAAGAAGAGAAAATGAATGCATTGGCTTTAAAAAAAAACAATGAAAAATATACTATCCTAAAAGCTATCATTATCATTGCCCTTTGAAAAATAAGAAAGAAGGACTTAGAAAGTTTAAAGAACTGCTCAGAGTTAAAGATTAAGGATCAAACTTGGGACTAAGGACAGTACATCTGACTCTTACACCAATAATAATTCTTTCCACTCTGCCATGCTACTTCTCATAATCAACTCTTAAAAGAAGGAGCATCCTGTAGTAGAAAAAGTATTGCCACTAAAGTCAGGAAATCCTGGAATTGCCAAGTAATAGCTTTGTAGGTTTTGTATGGCAAAAACCCTCTTTCTCTTTGGAACAGGGATAATATAATACCTGGGATGGAAGGATCAATCAGGGTCGTTTTTTGGGGGGTTGAGGATGGGATGACATGGGTATGTCATGCAGGCAGTGGGGAAATGGGCAGTGAATAGAGATTGAAGATAAGGGAGAAAATGGCATTGATATTGTTAGAACAGAGCTTCTTAAAGTTTTTCCACTTGTGATCCCTTTTCACCCAAGAAATTTTTATACAACCCCAGGTACATGGGTATATGAAATAGGTATAAAATTCAAACATTTACTGATGATAAATGACAATTTCATGACCCCCACGTTGTTACAAAACCCTAGTTGGGGTTTCAACCCACAGTTTAAGAAGCTTTGCACTAAAAGAAATGAGATAGAATGAGATCACATAGAAAGGTAGAGGGCTTTGCCTTGGCAAGGAGAAGGGACACCTCCTTTCTTCTTAACTTTTCCATTATGGCTGTCCAGATCACATTCATTCTCCCAGGCATTAAGGCTTTAGGTATGGAGTCATCCTTGCCTCTTCATCTTTTCTCATCTACTATATCCAGTCCATTGTCAAGTCTTGTTGATTCTACCTTTATAACATATCTCCAGTTGGTAACCCTTCTTTTCTCAAACACTGATCTGTGCATGCCATTTTCAATCTGGTCATGTTGTTTTATTTATAAGGAATAATCTAAGGACTAATATCAGCAATGGCAACGAATTTTTATTGTAATTCTGACACAAATATTCAAATTTGACAACCATTTTCAGTATCCAAGTAAGAATTGGTTAAAAGGGTCGGGTTATTTTCATGCTAGGTATTGTAACTTTGTCAAAAAAAAATCCTTCCTCATAGACCTTATTTCTTTAAGGATTGCTTTCATCAAACCATAAATTTAAGGCTTATTTTCTAAACTTGAATGCTCAAGACCCAAAATTAGCCTCTTGAATATACACCAAGAATGAAGCCCACTTAAAAACCTGGCCTTAGGCACCTTCCCTCCCTGTCCCCCTTCCCCACCAAGGTACCAATCTTGTTTAGAGTGAAATATAACAAGTTAAGTTAGATATTATGCAAATTATAAGCTTCCACCTTCAGCCTCACCTTTTAGCTCTTTATGATTACTTTTTCTACAGAAGCCTGGGAAATAAAATGTAGCCTCAGGAAAGGACCAATTACAGAAGAAATCACACAGAGCAGAAGATTCAGCTCAGGTCAATTTGGATGATCTTCCAACCTCAAAAAGCATATTCGGGAAAGAGAATTGTAGAAGTTAACCTGATGGGAGATAAACCTGAAGCCAAAGATTAGCATTCAAGCTGTCATAAATTGTTCCAAAGCTCTCATCAATGAGAAAAGGCCTCCAACAAAAAATGCTATAAACACCTGATCCCTCAGCCATAAATCGCCTTCTTGGAAATACCCTATACACATTTCATCTAGGCCTGAAAGATATCCACTGACACTCTTTCTTAAACAATATCAAAAGCGTCATAAACCTTGTTAAGTGAGGCAATAATGCAAACTTAGCAGGAATTAATTTCATGCTAATCATGCATGTCAGTGACATCCACTCATAGCTGTTTCATATGAGCCAGGTTTTATACATTAGGTGCTTCCTTATTTAAGACTGGTGGGGTAGGTGCAAGGCAAAAATGTTATGTGCCATGCATAATCTGTTAATGGGGATTTTTTAATTGGGAAAATCCTAATCAAAAAATAATCAACAAGCATTTCTTAAGTACCTACAACTTGCCAAGCATTGCATTAGACATCAGGACTACAAAGGGAAACATTTCTGACTTTCAAGAAGCTTATAATCTAACCAGAGGAGACAATACGTATTTACACATATGCATTTGTATACATAAACACATGTGTAAATATGAATTTATGCACATATCTACTTATATGTATAAGCATTAATGTACATGCATGTGTATGAACACATATTGCATACATTCACATATTTATTATGTAGATGTATATATATATATACATACAATACAAGTTAATGGGGGGAGGGAAACTAGCAGGTGGGAATCATGAAAATCTTCATGTAGAAGGTAGTATTTGATCTGAACTTGAAGAAAATTAGGAATTCTAAGAGTTGGAGAGAAAAAGAGAGTGGATTCCAAACATGAAGAAAAACCAATGCAAAAGCATTCTATGAGGAATAAAAAGAAGATTGCTTTGACTGAACCATAGTATCCATGAAGAAAAATAGTATGTGATAAAAAGGGAAATGTACTTTGGGGCCATGTCATTATTGGCTTTAAATGTCAAACAAAAAATTGATAGTTTATCTTAAAAGGGAAACAGTAAAGGAATGTTTCTTAATTGAAAGTCCTTGAACTTTCAAAAATTATTTTATGACTATTTCAATATAATTGTTTACCTTTAAAATTTATTCTTTTGCATTTTATTTTATACATTTAAAGAAATTATTTTATGGAGGAATCCATAAGCTTCACCAGACAACCAAAGGAGTCGAGGACATTAAAAATGATGAACTCTTGCACTGGAGTTATTGTGAAGCGAAGTCAGAATAATTGGTCCAAATACATACTTTATCCAAATTACTTTAGTGACTGTGTATGGAATGGATGGGAAGAAATTTGAGATAGGGAAACCAGTTAGGAGGCTATCACAACAGTCCAGATGAGGGATAGTTTGAAGGCAGGGGTAGTGTAAGTGAAAAAAAAAGATATATACACAAAACATGGTATGGAGGTAGAAAAACAATATTTGACAACTGAATGAATACATGGGGAATGGAAGAAGTCAAAGATGATATTAAGATTGGCAACCTGAGTGTTTAGAAGGATGGTAATAGCCTAACCGTAAGAGGAAGTCTGAATCTCGAGTTATACATTCCCTGAGCAATGTGTTCATAGAGCCTGGTACATTGTACTATGCAAGAGTTTGCTAACTCTCTGTTGAATGAATGTATGAGTGGTCAAGGTTAGTGGTGAAAATTTTGGCTGGGGAACAAATGTTCTCTTTGTGTATACAAAGTTAACTGACCCTAATGGGGCCCTAACCCTGTAACTCGACCTTATTAGTATCTTACTCTTGCCAACCAAGCTAATCAGCAGTCATTTTGCAACTATACCACTGTGAACGCTTTTGGTAGGGATATGAAGGTCTTCTTGGGAGAAATGAATTAACTATTTCTTCTTCCTCTGGGACTCACACTCAAAATTATCTTTTGCTTACAGTGTCTCCTTCAATTATCAGTTCCACACAGCTGGCAATCATATTTAGTAGTAATTGCTACCAAAAGGCAGAGCAATTAGGGAACTAGAATCTTTCTTTCAAGTACGAACATTCACTCCCCTTAAACCCTTCTGACCTTCCATAGAGATTGCTCATTCTTCTTGTCATTTTTTCTCAGCTTTTCCTGTTCCACCCTATATTCAAAACTCAGATTTTGTAAAACGCCTCAAAAATTTCATGTTGATATTTTTAGTTTAAGTACAAGCATACAATTCTGGTAATCCTTGTAAGCATCTCTGACCATTGAAACATTTCCCAGGGTCATTCAAAAAATTTAGTTGGAATAAGTGTTTAAAATTCTCTTTTCAGCTGAATTCCATGTCAATTCCAAACCATTCCAAAGGAACTCAGTAACATCCAGTCTCTAGGTATGGCTGAAACAGAGAAGTGATAAATGGTTCTATCTTTAATGAATCTTAGAATCATAAAGGTAGAACAGGGACTTAGGAGATTTATCTTCATCCCCCTTTTCTGGGTTTTCAAAAAAAGACATGTTATCATTTCTTTTAGGAATTATTCCAATAATATCCTAATAATTGGTCCTAAATGTCATAAATTTTCTTCTTCTACCAATATAAGTATAGATTTGAACTGGCAGTTTATTTTTAGTAATACAATTCTTTGTGATTTTGCCTACTTCTTTATCATCTCTTCTAATAGCTAGTAGCTAATTTGTATATAGTATTTATTATGTGCCCTCAATAAAGGACATTGGAAATTATTTGCTCAATCTTTGTGCTAAAGTTCTAGATTACTGTATATTTCTCCATTATAGATCATTAAAATCTGTTAAGATTCTAGTGACTAACAAGAGTGAATTTCAGTGAGTCCAAGCAATAAATGAAGATATGGGGAAAAGTTGTAAGAAGGGATTTTGCAGTTCATAAACCAAAAAATCAAAATAATATAATTCTATGAATATCTGCCTAAATGAAGAGACCAATTTCTGACAAAAAGAATGAGCATGTATGCTATTATGTATATAAATATATTGGAAATTTCTGCAAGGGTCTTTGGCCATTCAAACATTTCCCAGTGTCATTTAGAAAATTAGTTGGAAAAAGACTTTATATATCCTTTTTGCTTTGGTACAATCTGCCACAGTTTATGGGACACTTCCATGTTAAGCTAACATTATGATGAAACATCAGGTCAAGAATTTTATGAACCCAGACAATTTTTGGCTATTTCTACATTCAAAATTGGCTGCCATATTTTTTGGCATTCCCAATAATATAAAGGTTCCTAACAGTGTAAATATTTTTTATTATATGTATCAAATGAAATACATAGGATTACAAAGGAAATAAAATGTGTTGAAGTTTCTCTCTCTCTCTCTCTCTCTGTCTCTTTCTCTCTCTCTCTTTCTGTCTCTTGCTGTGTATGTATATATGTGTACAGTAGTGTGAGTAGAGAATGCACTAGCATCAGAGAAATAGCAGGAAAGGTTTTATGTAACCTTGAATTTAATATTGTGGTAACCAGTGTAGACCTTTATGAACTAACTTCTCCACTATTACTTATACTGGGAAGTTAGGTCCCTAGAGAGAAGCTGAATATTATTCTCTTCAGGTTTTTTGAAGTAATCCCATAAGTTTGGGATTTCTATTATTGTAATTCATGAAACCCATCTGATATGCTTCCCTTTACAAAACAACCAGGAGAATTCTATTTACTTCCATAAAGAGGCTTATGTAGAAGTTACATCAAGAAAAGGAGCCATAAAAAATTTCACCAAATTGGGGATGCATTCTTCCCTTGCTCGCACCAAGTGTCTAGGGAGTTAAAGTACAATTGTAGTGAAACACAAATACTGGGAACAAATAAGGCCAAGTGAAATCTCTGACTTTAGATCCCTAAAGTATTTTTCTCCCTTACAGGAGTCCTCAAAAGACTCCCGAGATCTTTAGCAGAAATTTCTCTTCATCATAAGAATTTACAATCCATGAAGCTGCCACCATCCTCTAAAATCTGTCATTACCTTTAGGTCTATAGGTGTCTTCTCTGTTGTCAATCACTGCTACTCGTCCAGTCCTAATCTTTCTTTTGACCTCCAATTTTATATTTCCAACTGCCTTTTAAAACATCTTAAACAAAATGTCCACTAGAAATCATAAAATCAATGTTTCATCATTATTGAGCGTCCCATCATTTTCTCCAGAACCCAGGCTTGCAGTCCAAGTATCATTTTCAATTCTTCCTTATTCTTTTTCACCTCCCATATCCAATCTGTTGGCAAGTCCTGAAAATTCTTCCCTCACAACATCTTCCTTTTATGTCCTCTTTTCTTCTCTGCTATATTGCCATCACCCTGTTGTAGACTCTCATCACCTCCTACCTGGACAATTAAATAACTTGCTGATTGACCTCACTGCCTCATTTCTTCCCATTACAATCCATCCTCCACTCAACTACTGAAGTAATCTTTCTAAAATGCAGCTCTGATTATATCACTGATCATCCAGTAAATATGCTACAAAGACTCCCTTTTACCTTCAGGATCAAATATATAAACCTCTGATTGGCTTTTTAAATCCTTAATAGTCTGTTCTAACTATCCTTTCTAGTCTTTTCACATTTCACTCTCTTTTATGATTCAATGACACTTACTTTTTTTTTTTTATTTCATCCTATCTCTCCCAACAATGCATTTTCACAGGCTATTCACCCTATCTGAAATGCTCTTCCTCCTCATCTCTACTTCCTGGCTTCTTTCATGTCTCAACTAAAACCCAACCTCCTGCAAGAGCATTTCCTAAATATTAAGATCTTTTCTCTGAAATTGCCCTCCATCTATCCTGTACATATGTTGAATGTACCCATTGTTATCTCTACAGTTAGTAAGTTGTTTGCAAGAAGAGATTGTTTTGGTCTTTGTGTCCCCAGTACTTCACACAGTGCCTGGCCACAAGTGATTTAATAAATGTTTATTGATCGACTAGCCCTCTAATGGAATCTAACTCCAGTTACTGGTAGGACCTTTGATGGGTCTGAGGACCGCCCCCCTGAGAATATTCACATCATAATTTACTGCTCTGAATGATTCACCAAAAGAACAAATCTGAACCCTCATTAGTTAATGCTCCCTATTCTCATTACACCAAGGATTTCATGAAGCAGAGGTTAGGAGGGAATATAGAATACGATCTCTAACATCTCTTCCAGATAGATTTTTGTTCCTGTCTTGTCTGGTTTATTAGAAGCTCAGGAAGCACTGACATCCTCTGGGTCCAATGAACACTTCACATCTTTCAGATCCCTCTCCAAGTACCACTCCTTTACTATCCTCTCCAAGACATGAGTTATTTTCAGGTAGTCAGTCTCCTACCCTTCCCACAAGGGAATGACTATTTCCAAGAATTCCACTTTGCAGTTTTATAATATTCTACTACTTTGTACATTCCATAACAACAATTTCTACCCATATTCTTTTATCTCAGATGGTTGGCTTATTCCAAATCATATTTGAATTTGCATGTGAAAATTACCTTTTTCTGCTCTAAAAATTATTCCTGCCTTTAAATAGAGATGTTCACCCCCTCCCTAGAAGTTTGTAAGTAGGAAGAAATGAAGATAGGAATTAGTTCCATTCTGGTAATCACCTCATGGCCTCTTCTGCCTCAAACTCTGAAGCATGCAGAAGATAAACTAAACATACCAAGAATCCATTAATTTTTTCTTAACCTTGGTCTCTTAGACACAGAAGAAACATTACTTGCTTCAGCTTTAGTCCCCAGTGAAATATACATGCTGCACCTTTAATTTTAATGTTATGCCTTTTCAGGTCATTTTTAAATGTCAACTCTAATATGAAGCTTTAGTCTACAGAGCTATTTTAAATACAAAGGAAATCCTCTTCTGTTTTTCTACAGACTGAGATAAGAAAACATACTAATTATCAAGAAAATGCTCTTCAAAGTCCACATCGCATATGAATGCCTAGTCTCAGGTCTAAAGTAACTTGATGCTTCAAAAGCATTGAAAGATTCTCTAGGGAATAGGTCACGATACCTTGAGGATTCCTAGCATTTTAATTTACTCCACAGTTCCACCTGTAACTAGACTAAGGGTTCTTAAGCATTTTTATACAATACATAACTTTGATAGTTTACAGGTCTCTAACCTCTTCTCAGAATAATATTTTTAAAAATTTGAAGGAAATGATTGATTACAACTAGAGGTTAATGAAAATGAAAATGTAATTTTTTTTCCCTCATCCATTTCTCATTCTTAACCCCAGGTTAAGAAACCTTCTTCTATATAATATTTTAATTGTCGTTAAAGAACAGCATATTTTTTTCTGTTTTATTCCCCACTCCTTTTCCTATCAAGTTTCAGGGACTAAACCTTTTCTCAGTAATCTAGAAAAATTGTCTAGGCAAAACAGAAAGTAAGCAACAATCAATCAGCACTCAAATATCAAAGATTCCTGACAAGCAAACAGGAAAATATATACAAACAACAAAAAAAAAACTTCCACATTAAAGGCCAATTTTGAATTATCTATATTTTCTGTAGGGCTGCTCTGGGTTGCTTAGCCTGCTTGTAAATAATATGACACTTCCCCACTTTGAACATTCCCTAATAACAAGGTGTCATCTATAGACTTCTTAGTAAGGAAGTGAACAAGAAATGTCAGGAATTTTCTTGTGGTCCTTATTAGAACTGGCTTAATTCTCTTGACCTGTTCTTTCCTCCTCTTTCTAAGAACTAAGTACACTCAACATATGTACAGGATAGATGGAGGGCAATTTCAGAGGGAAGATCTTAATATTAAGGAAATGCTCTTGCAGGAAGTTGGGTTTTAGCTGAGACATGAAAGAAGCCATGAAGTAATAATGTCCCAGCAGGTAGGGATGGCCCTCTAGAATTACTTGTTTAGGCAATTCATCAATATTTCACATCAAAGGAGTCTGGATGTCAGAAAAACACATTGGTCCCATGCCAGTCTATTTCATCACAGAATTTGTTGACCTTTGCTTAATTTCTAACCCTCGTGACCCTAACTTTATATTTCAGTTTCCTATAGCAGAAAGAGGCCCAGAAAAAGAGCTGAAAGATAGGAGTCCTAGTGCTACCACTTCTTCAATTCAACAAGCATTTATTAATTGCCTGTTATTTGCCTGAGACTATACTAAGACTTTTTTTTTTTTTTTACAAAAAGGAAATGTTTTCTTCCCTCAGAGAAGTTTCATTTTACTAAAAAAGAACAATATATACACAGGTGAAATATACAAAATAATTTTGGACAAGAGCAGAAGAATGATCATAACTGGGAGAATCATGAAAGCCTTTTGTAGGAAGTGTCACTAGAATTAATCCTGGGAACAAAATAAGAAATTTCAAGCGAGTAGGGCTGGGAAGAGCATTCTAAGTATGGTGGACAATTCATGCAAAGTCACCAAAGTGTTTGATAGAATGTCATATAGTCTGACTAGAACACAGGATAAATGACATTAGGAGTTCCTAACCTTTTTGAATGTTAAACTAATTTTTTGGGTTGAGTAATCAGAGTTAAGTTACTTGGATAACTTAACTTGATCAGTAAGTATTTCAGGATCACATAGCTATTAAGTGTCTCAGGTAGAATTTGAACTCGGGTACTTTTAACTTCAGTGCTTTATATTCTGTGCCATCTAGTTGCCTCCTCTTTGAATATTAAAAATCTTTTAAAATGTAAACAAATGACAAAGGCCCCTCACGTGATAGTAGTTTCTGATTTGTATGTATTGTATATGTTGATAAAAAAGGAAAATGAATTTAGTAACACTTTGAAATTTATTTGTATTTTATTAATTACAAGATCACGGATGTCAAACCAGAAGGGATGTTTAGTCCAATTTCCTCATTTTATGGATGAGAATACTGAGGCCTAGAGACTTTACTATGGCTCTGAGGGTTATTTATTTGCCCAAGGTCAGAGAGATTAAAGAATCTAGAATTCAAAGCCAGGCAGCAGTCAGCCTTAAAATCCAGTGTTCTTTTCCTGCTCCATGTTGCTAAACATTTATATTATGTAGAAATAAGAATTCGACTTGTAGTTTCATTGGAATAGAGAATTTCCAGGTTTAAAAAAATAAACTTTGGCAAAGCACTTTCTCTGATTTATAATTTTAGAAAATTTCTTAGAGCAGTCAGCCTTTAGAAAGCCCTGCTTGCCAAGCATAGTGTTCTAAGCATTCATGATTAAGTCACAAGCCCAGGTAAGAAAATCAGTAAATGTCAGAGGTGACACTTGTTACAATACTTTTCTAACCTCAAGATCAGTTCTCTGTCATTTAGATCAGAAGTATTAAATATGCAACACCTTTAAATTCAATCTAAATCAGATTAAAATAAAGTTGTGAAAAATTTTAAAAACAAACAAATGAATGAATAAATAAAAGCGCAATAGAACATAATGTTAATAAGTGGTTTTCTAATTCAATATACCAATTACAGGGATCCTTACATAATGTCTAGTTCCCTCTTTCTATTTAAATTTAACATTAATGATGACTCCAGCCATATATTGACTAAGAAAACCACAAATCAACATTATCTATCTATGTTCTATTGTACTTTTACTTTATTTTTTAACTCTTTCTTAACAAGATTTTAATTTGATTTAGTTGGACACCTCTGATCTAGAATTTCTAAATTTAAAATATTGTATAAGTAATACTTGTATGAGACAATATTTATTCATTCTGTATAATGGTTGTATAGAAACTTACTTGATTGTTATACAGAGGCACCAGATATTTTGTTAGACATAAATAATGAGGGAATAATGTGTGATAGCATAATCAAGAGAATGCTGGGAGAGAAGAAGAGAGACAGAAAGAGACAGTGAAAGGAGAGAAAGAGACAGAGAAAGAGAGACAGAGATGGATAGATAGAGACAGAGACAGAGACAGAAACATACAGAAGATGTGTGTGTATGTGTGAGAGAGGCGGGGAGGGAGAAGGAAATGGGGAGTAAGAAGAGGGGAAAAAGGGACAGAGGGAGGGAGGGAGAAAAAGAAGGAGGGAAGAAAGGAAAGAGGGAGGATAAAAAAGACAGACAGAAAGACAAAGACAGAGATAGACAGATGGTGTGTGTATGTGAGATAGACAGGGAGAGGGAGAAGGAGGGGGGGAGTAAGAAAGAGGAAGGGAACAGGGATGGAGGAAGGGAGAGAGAGAGAAGGAGGGAAGAAGGGAAAAAGGGAGGGAGAGATAGAGGGATGGAGAAATAACAGTACCTAGTAAGAGTATGGATTCAATGTTCACCTGTTGGAAACCACTAGTTGATAGCATTATTTTCCAACACCTCATTCCTTGTCTCCAGGTCCTGCTCCTAAATTTCCAGATTTCTTTCTCTATCAACTCATCCTAAAGGATGTTCTAGCACTATTCTCTAGCAATCTTCTCATTATGGAAGATCCCTGAATCTCTTTATTTGACTGGTTGTTTTTTTCCTGGAACCTCTTATAAAGTGCTTGGGTCAGCCATAGACACTCCTTTCATTCTTTGTCTGGTTTCTGTTGATTCTCCACACTTCTGTCTCTATCATGTCAGCAGCATATGGATAGTTTCTGTACCCCTCTCTCCCCACCAGCTTTTCAGTTCCCCTTTATGTATAATCTTCTCCCGTTAGAATGTAAGTTCTTGCAGGGTAAGGATTGTCTTTCTTTTTGACTATTTATATTGAGTGCCAAGAATAGCACCTAGCACATAGTAAGCTCTTAATAATTACCTATTGACTTGATTTGACTCAGTTCATGAACATGGTCATCAATTCTTTTGCAACCAAAGAGGTTACTTACTAGCTGTTTAAATTCTGTCCCCAATACTCATTAACTTTGTGACTATGGGCAAGTCATTCAATTTCTCAGCCTCAGTTCCTTATTTCTAAGAAAAAAAGGCAAAAAAAAAATACCCTTTATGAGGTTGCTGTGAGATTCAAATGAAATATTTGTAAAATGCCTTATAAATATTATTAGGACAGAGTTATATGTAAAATCCTGGTTAAACATAGTTTGCTAAAAAAAAATAATGTTCATACTCAAGGCAGAGAATGCATTATAGGCAGTACATGATTTTATCTGGCAGGGGTACACAATACTGTTAAGTAGAGATTGATGCTTCATCATATAATCTTGAAAGCCTTTACAATACATAGGGAGATTTACCTCTCCTTGAGTTTAACTTATCATTTCTATATATACTCTCAAAACTAACTCTCCCTTTGATCTGGAGACAAGGGAGCTAGATTCATTGATATAATGGGACTCTCTGACTCAATCTATCAAATCTAATTGCTCCTTTGGATCTTGACTATGGCCTTTAAGATGGAGAGAGTATAGGACTTTAATGCCATCAGAGGGTTTCCCTTCTACAAGAAAATCCTCCCTTTTATATTCAGCAGCTTTTTTATGGGTTATTTTGCCCTGAGACATGAGGAAACCCAAGCAATTTTGATCATTTGAAGAATGTGAATAATGCCTAGTACTTAGGCCCTGGTATATCTGTTCCAATCACCCATTACACTTTATTTCCTATTATGTTGAATGAAATGACTATATTATGGCTATCATCTTGAATTTTTACTGTGGTTTATATAGGTGGTTTGCTACTGCATGCTCTACTGATAGATTATTTGGAGATTAAAATCAACTTCAAAAAATGCAAGTCTATAACACAGGGTTTAACATAAACTGAAAAATGCCATGGAGAAAATTCAGCACCAAGGACAGTCTGAACTTCCACCTCTGAAGATTATTTGACTGCTTGCTCTAGTAACCACTGTCCCTCTCCCACTGCACAGACCTTAAATCCATTTACTAAGAATAAAGTAGCCCAAAATTGACAGCTAGCCAGGTTTCTTATTCTCCCTATCTGCATTGGAATAACTGAGCAATTTAAAGTTTTAATATTGCCTCATGATCCTTGAATTTAATGATGTGATGGTGCCCAAGGGGTCAGCATAATCACCCAGCATGTGCCAATGAATACTAAGCTTAGTGGTTAACAAATTATATGATAGTTTATAGGCATGTGGCATTGTTGATAGAGATGTGAATTGGTCCGCTTATTCTGGAAAGCAAATTAAAATCATGTCCTGAAAGTCACTTGATGCAGTGATCCCATTACTAGCCCTTTACCCCAAAAAGGTCAAAGAGATGGAAAAATCCTATTGTGAATGTCTAAATAAATGTATATGAATGTAACAGAATATTACTATACCATAAGAAATGGCAATATGGAAAATGTCAAAGGAAATTCTGTGAATAGCTACAAAATAAAGTGTCAGAACCAGAAAAGCAATTTATATAATGATAATTTTATAAAGTAAAACAAATTGGGAAGACTATAAAATTCAGATAAATGCTTTTACACAAAGCATAATTATAGAAAATCAAAGATAAAGCATAATATTCACCTCTTGATAGAAAGGTATCAAGAGGCAAAATGATTTTTTTTTTTTGCTGAGGAAATTGGGGTTAAGTGACTTGCCCAAGGTCACACAGCTAGGAAGTGTTAAGTGTCTAAGACCAGATTTGAAGTTAGGTCTTCTTGACTTCAGGGCTAGTGTTCTATCCAGAAACATATTTTTAACATTAAAATTAGAGAATTTTTTTTATTCTTCAGTCATTTCAGTTGTGTCTAAACTCTTCATAGCATTATTTGAGGTTTTCTTGAAAAGATATTGAAGTGGTTTGCCATTTTCTTCTCCAACTCCTTATACAAATGAGGAAACTGAAGAAGAGTTAAGTGACTTACCTAGGATCCCACAATTAAAAAGTATCTGAAATCACATTTGAATTCAGGAATATTAGTCTTCTTGACTTTCAGCCTAGGATTCTATTCTCTATTTCATCCAGATACCCTTACTTTACTTTATTATGCATTTTTATTACAAGCTCCATTATTGTTATCCAACTAAAGACTGGGGGGATAGACCAGAAGGGAGGGAAAAATACTTATTAATTTTTAAAATTAAAAACATTATAGACATGTGTATATTTGAAATAAAAGAGACTTTGAAGCTTATCTAACACAATCTCCTTTCAGAGATGTCAAAAAACAAAAACAAAACAAAATAATGAATCTGAATAGATTCAAATGAGTTGTCCAAGTTCAAGCAAAGAAGGCAGTGACATTTTATTATGGGCATGGTGCCACTGCAGCTTTCTTCCTGTTGAGATAGAAAACGGGTGGTACTTGAAATCAGTGCATTAAAATGTGGAGAAGCAGGATTTTCAAACATAGAAAAAATTAATGTATTGTCTTCTAAGTCAATATGCTGACCACATGGATCCTTGTTAATGGATTAGGAGTCCCTATTTCTATTTGAATTTGACACCCCTGTATTAAATGATCTCTATGGTTCCTTTGAAATTTAAAGATATGGTCTTGTGAGGCTGGTAGGACTTTATTGCTGAAGAACTTTGGGTCTCAGATATTTAGGACTGCTTTATCAGGGCATCTGTGAATGAATGTTTTCTCTCTATGTAGTACTTTCCTGAGGAGCTCTTATGTGTTGAGCTGAGTTTCCCAGATTCCCCACATATAAAACACACAAAAAAACAAAAGAATGGTTAGATAATTAATCTGTGTTTTAAAACCAACAACAGCCAAGTCCTGAACAACAACTTCTGAGCCTTTTTCTATTATTATTTATTAATATATTTATATTATTTCTATCAAAATAAATTGTAACTCAATTCATTATGTAATTTATACAATAATTCAGATATATCTCATATATGTCCTTTCCCAGTTTCTGCCTTTCCCCTCGCCCAACGCCTCTTTGTAGCAAAAATAAAAAATAAAAGTTTGTATTACATCAACTATATCTGGTTTATCATGTCACATTCAGTATTAATAGATCCCTGGATTCAGTACTGATCCTTGCATTTATTTTGTTTAGTTACCTTTTATGGGGGATATGTATTAGTATAATGACTTTTTATATTATCCCCCTGGTTCTGTTCTGGATTAAATTGAATACAAAAGCAAGTAGAAGAATTGAGCTGTATTCTAGGAAGTAGGCATTAAGGAGATTCACAAAAAGAAGTAAAAAAAAATTCTGTCCCTCACTAATTTTGCTTTGTTTTTGGAAAATTAGTTCTTTTTCACATGAACACATTATTTATATTAATAAATAGCAGATTTTTATTATTTTAAAATATTTCATGTTTTAATTTTAAATATGGCAAATATCAACAGGTATAATTCACATAAACAAAAGCTTTTTGGGTACCCCAACATTTTTAAGAGTATAAAGGGGTCATCAATTATTTTTAAGTAGGTAAAGGAGTTCTGACATCAATGTGTATGAGAACCAATTATAGAAAATAGATCACATAACATATGACTGGAAAAGTAAGGTACTGCTTGATTTTTGAGGGTTTTAATGCCAGGTCACTAAGTTTGAAACCCTTTTTAGTAGAAAATGTGAGAATGCTGAAATTTTGACCAGGAGTTTTAGAAGAAATGAAGGGTACTAAAATTAATGTCAAAGTTATAGGGAATAGATTGGAGATTGGAAGATGAGAAGAACTGTTAGGAGGCTAGTGGAATAGTTCAGGTGTTTGGTAATGGAAGAATGTCATGTCTCTCAAAAGCTACTCCCTGAGAATCATTGACTTGCAGCACAGTCTCTAAATTTGTTTCATGCCAGAATCTACAGATGAGACTTGAAGAATCCTTTGAAAGAATGGCACTCATAATCATGCATTCAAGAGTTATAAATCAAAATGCTATGTGAAATCTCAATTGAAAAGACATTCTTAACCAATCAGAATATTAAGGAAGAGTTTACTTTATATTATAGAAGAGGTGACATTTGAAAGGGGCTTTAAAGAATAGATAAAAGTTCAACAGGTGAAGATAGGGAGAAGTGTTAGAGACAGGGGATAGCCTCAAAAAAAAGTACATAAATGTGAGAACATGGTGAATTTTCAGGAGCCAGAGAGTTGCTCAATTTGATCAGAATATAGAGTTCATGGAGAAGAAGAAGATGAGAAAAGGCTGGACAGGTAAAGTATCATTGGATTATAAAGGGTTCAGAAACCAAGTAGATAAGTGTGAGCTTTATTGGGAAGGTAATAATGAGCCATTACAGATTTCTGAATAGAGGAGTGACATGATAATATCTATGAGTAAGAAAGATTATTCTTGGGACAAAAAAGCAATATGGATGGCAGTGGTAGAGGTTGAGAAGCAGGGAAGAAATAATAGTGAGAAGGGTTTTAGAAACTTATTGTAATAGTCTAGATGGAAGATAACAATGACCTTTAAACGAGGAGATAAATAATGAATATATGTGAGAAATATAATAAAAATAGAATTGATACAATTTCATTTTTGGACCATATTTTATATTACTTCTCTGGACACACATCTTAGCAATTCAACAAAACAAATTAAAAAAAAAAACACTTCTCAAACACCTACTGGAGATGAAACTATAGTAATTGATGAAAGATGAAAGATGAAGAAGAGGAAAATTAAGCATAATTTGTAGCTATGAACCAGAGGGAAACAAGTGATTAGTGATATCAGTAAGACAGTGAATTTAACATGAGGAACAAGTTTAGTGGAGAAAATTATAAACTCATATTTAAAGTTAGAGTTTGATATAATCATGGAACATTCAGGTGAAATGTCTTCAGAAAAGAAGTCAATACTTCGAAATAGGCATCCCAAGGACAAATATTGGGGGGGATATACAAATATAGGGCTTAGGAAGATCAAGAAATAGTGCAAAAAAAGTGGAAAGGAGGATTAGAGAGACAAGTAAAGACTTAAGACAGAATGATATCTTAACAAAATACTTTTCATTTAGGGGATTCCATATGCAAGGTTTCATTCAGTTTGGAAATAAAATTAAGAATTAGATTGAGTTTTTTGGGGGGAAGAAGAAGACTTAAGAGATCTGTAATCATAAAATATATATACATTTCAATGTTTGCACAAATGAATGATATTAAAAATCATTATTAGAATAGTGGTTTCCAAATTGACTTTTAACTCATTTATGAAAAACAAACTATTTCTATGAAAAAGAAGTGATTCAATCTAATCAATCTACGTGGCTGATATTGAATTATAAGATATAGATCTAAATAAAAAACAAAAGCCTACTCAAATGCACTGGTAGTGTTTTATCTATTATAATTTTGAATCATCAGAATCAGTAACCTGGTTTTATTACCCTGACATCAGAAATAACATGTTCACAGTCAGCATCTATCACTCTGATTTGTTTTAGAGAGGGTATAGATGCATTATACAGTATATTGTCTAAATTAAATCAAGCTTTACTACTGAGGTTTTTTTCCTAATGGATTACAAAGTTCAATCAATCCATTCTGTACCTGAAGGGCTAGTAGGTACAAGTTTAGAGTTCTGCTTCACTGGGCATCATTGTTATAAGAATCAGGGTATCACCTCCTTGAAGTGTAAAAGAATAAAATAATTTAATCTTTCAAGACAGATTAAATGAATTCATTCTACCCTGAAATAGATAAATTGGAATACAAAGTACAAAAGATAATCCTCTTGATAAGCATGTTACTTATGCCACCACTGGGGTGTCAGGGAACAAATTGAACACTGCATATTAAACAATTAAATTTCTGTCCAGAAGACAATGGGTGTGGATAGCACTGATGCTCTACAACACTCTAGAAAGGCTTTCATAGAATTCAGTCAATCTTCTCAAGGCCATAGTAAAGGGTGCGATTGTAGCTTTTCACACACAAGACAGGAAGATGTCAGACCTTTCACAGAATGAATGATTTCCTACAAAACCTTAATCTATTAAACTTAACAGGAATCCTCAATTAATCTGATTTCTTTTGAAGACAAAAGGCAAATCACAAGAAAATAAGCTACTATGTTTTTACCTGTCTGATCACCTTGTAGTCTATACTTCTCCATCTTCAATCTCCTTCAGCCTAAGTGTGAGTAGTCCATAAGATTAACCTTAGCCATTTTTTTTTCCTTTTTCTCTATCATTACTTACAGGAAAATATTTATATAAGTGACTCCATATCTGTTTTCTGTCTTGATTTTTTTCTTTGTGGTATAGTTCCACATTTCTAACTGCAGGTGTGGATATATATTTCCATATAGGTAGCCTGCTAGCACCTCAAACAACCTATTCAGAATTGAACCTTCATCATCTCTCTCCCCCCATAAATTTGCCCACTTTGATCCAAATCAAAATCTGGAAGTCATCATTGATTCTTCCTTTTCTCCATTATCTTCTATGTCCATTTGTTGTCAAATCTTGTCAACTCTATTACTTTGGTCATAATTCTCTTTTATTTTCTCCTCTCCATTCATACACAATGCTAAATCAGACATTTGTTATGTCTTGGCATGGACTAGCATAATAGTTTCCTAACCAATCTATCTTTTACATTTGGATCAAAGTAACCTTCTTAATGCACAGTATCACAACACTCTTTGCCTGTAAAAACTCCAATGAAACCCCATCCCCCATAAAATAAAATACAAACTCCATTGTCTGGTATCTGAGATCTTTCACATTCCAACTCCAGTGTATCTTTCTAATTTTATTTTTTCTATTTTACTTTATAGACTTTAAACATCTACCAAAATGGACTTCTTCTCCTGTTCTTCCAATTTCTATTTCTACAAATCCTCAAAGTTAATTCCTTATATGCTTGGAAAATGCTCTGTCTACATCTCCAGCTATCAAAGTCTTTCACTTTCATCATGCTTCATCTCAGGTACAACCTTTTCTATGAAGCTTTTTCTGATTATCCTCCACTATATAAAAATAAAACATCTCAAATCAAATTTCTTTTTTTTATTTAATAGCCTTTTATTTACAGGTTATATGTATAGGTAACTTTACAGCATTAACAATTGCCAAACCTCTTGTTCCAATTTTTCACCTCTTACACCCCACCCCCACCCCCAGATGGCAGGATGACCAGTAGATGTTAAATATATTAAAATATAAATTAGATACACAATAAGTATACATGACCAAAACATTATTTTGCTGTACAAAAAGAATCTGACTCTGAAATATTGTACAATTAGCTTGTGAAGGAAATAAAAAATGAAGGTGGGCATAAATATAGGGATTGGGAATTCAATGTAATGGTTTTTAGTCATCTCCCAGAGTTCTTTCTCTGGGCGTAGCTGGTTCAGTTCATTACTGCTCCATTGGAAATGATTTGGTTGATCTCATTGCTGAGGATGGCCAGGTCCATCAGAACTGGTCATCATATAATATTGTTGTTGAAGTATATAATGATCTCCTGGTCCTGCTCATTTCACTCAGCATCAGTTCGTGTAAGTCTCTCCAGGCTTTTCTGAAATCATCCTGTTGGTCATTTCTTACCGAACAATAATATTCCATAATATTCATATACCACAATTTATTCAGCCATTCTCCAACTGATGGGCATCCACTCAGTTTCCAGTTTTTAGCCACTACGAAAAGGGCTGCCACAAACATTCATGCACATACAGGTCCCTTTCCCTTCTTTATAAACTCTTTGGGATATAAGCCCAGTAGTAACACTGCTGGATCAAAGGGTATGCACAGTTTGATAACTTTTTGAGCATAGTTCCAAACTACTCTCCAGAATGGTTGGATTTGTTCACAACTCCACCAACAATGCATCAATGTCCCAGTTTTCCCGCTTCCCCTCCAACAATCATCATTATTTTTTCCTGTCATCTTAGCCAATCTGACAGGTGTGTAGTGGTATCTTAGAGTTGTCTTAATTTGCATTTCTCTGATTAATAATGACTTGGAACATCTTTTCATATGACTGGAAATAGTTTCAATTTCTTCATCTGAGAATTGTCTGTTCATATTCTTTGACCATTTTTCAATTGGAGAATGGCTTGGTTTTTTAAAATTAGAGTTAATTCTCTATATATTCTGGAAATGAGGCCTTTATCAGAACCTTTGATTGTAAAAATATTTCCCATTTTATTGCTTCCCTTCTAATCTTGTCTGCATTAGTTTTGTTTGTACAAAAACTTTTCAGTTTAGTATAGTCAAAATTTTCTATTTTGTGATCAGTAATGATTTCTAGATCTTCTTTGGTCATAAATTCCTTCCCCTTCCACAGGTCTGAGAGGTAAACTATCCTGTGTTCCTCTAATTTATTAATAATTTTATTCTTTATGCCTAGGTCATGAACCCATTTTGACCTTATCTTGGTGTAAGGTGTTAAGTGTGGATCAATGTCTAGTTTCTGCCATATTAGTTTCCAATTTTCCCAGCAAATTTTATCAAACAGTAAGTTCTTATTCCAAAAGCTGGGGTCTTTGGGTTTGTCAAAGACTAGGTTGCTATAGTTGTTGACTGTTTTGTCCCTTGAACCTAATCTAGTCCACTGATCAACTAATCTATTCCTTAGCCAATACCAAATGGTTTTGGTAATGCTGCTCTATAATATAATTTTAGATCTGGTACAGCTAAGCCACCTTCATTTGATTTTTTTTTTCATTAATTCCCTTGAAATTCTTGACCTTTTGTTTTTCCATATGAATTTTGTTGTTATTTTTTTCTAGGTCATTAAAATAGTTTTTTGGGAGTCTGATTGGTATAGCGCTAAATAAATAGATTAGTTTAGGTAATATTGTCATCTTTATTATATTTGCTCGCCCTATCCAAGAGCATTTAATATTTTTCCAATTGGTTAGATCAGACTTAATTTGTGTGAAAAGTGGTCTGTAATTTTGCTCATAAAGTTTCTGATTTTCCCTTGGCAGATAGATTCCTAAATATTTTATATTATCAGTAGTTACTTTAAATGGAATTTCTCTTTGTAACTCTGACTGTTGGATTTTGTTAGTGATATATAAGAATACTGATGACTTATGTGGGTTTATTTTATAACCAGCAACTTTGCTAAAGTTGTGGATTATTTCTAATAACTTTTTAGTAGAATCTCTGGGGTTCTATAAGTATATCATCATATCATCAGTAAAGAGTGATAATTTGGTTTCCTCATTGCCTATTCTTATTCTTTTAATCTCTTTCTCAGCTCTTATTGAAAAAGCTAGCATCAAATCAAATTTCTTATAAGACTTTATGTCATCCCTTTTCCCTTATGACATCCAACCTTCTATTGTAACGTATATGGACACACTGCTCTATTCATAATAATCACTTAATAAATATCTATTAAAAAGAAATCCCTCCCATATAACATAGTGAGCTCCTTGAAGAAAAATTTCTCATTCCTATACCCCCACTTCTTGACATCTAGTAGTGTCCGGCATATAATAGTGCTTAAGAAATGTTTCCTCAAAGAAGCCTAATTCAATTTTTAGAAGAAAAAAAATAATGCAGACTTCTGGGGGCAGAGCCAAGATGGGGGAGATGACATACATTTCTTTCTGACCTTCTCCTACAACCCTAAGTCTAATTAGCAAATCCAGCTTCTGAATTAGCTGTGGACTAGCAGAATCCACAAATATTGGGAGTGCAACAAATTATCAGCAGAAGATAATGTTGAAGATAGCCAGAAAATGTCTGTTTCAACTGGAAACAGGAGGGAAGCAGCCAGTACAAGCAGCTGAGCACAAACATCAGTGCAGACAATGCAGAGTCCCCAGGTAGTGTGAACTCTGAGGGTGGTGTGTGCTCTGCAGGGCAGTGAGAACTTTGCATGGTGGAGAATATATGAGGAAGAATTTACAGTTGGATACTCTGCCCTGGTTTTGAGTCAGTAGATCAGCAGAGAAGTTATAAAACGTTCAACGCAAACACAAAATGTAGTGAACCCCCAAATGCCAAAATCTCATGGGATCTGGTCATGCCTACCCAGCACCAGGAGTGAAGCATCACTGACCCAGTCATAGCCACTTTTAGAGGAAGCTGCTGCTGGTAGAGGAAGCTTTAAAAACCTCCCCTGCCCTAAAACTAGATCGTAACTTTAAAAAAAAATTAGTAAAAACCTAAAGAGGACTCTGACAATAGAGAGCTTCTATGGTGAAAGAGAAGAACAGATTTCAAACCCTGAGGAGACTAAAGGCAGATTTCCTCCAGCTGAAGCTCCAAAAGGTGATATAACCTGGTCCCCATCACACAAGGCTCTCCTAGAAGAAAATAAAAAGGATCTGAAAAGAGAGCCAAAAGAAAATTGGGGAAAGGAAATGAAAACTTTTCAATAGGGTTTGGAAAATGCATATCATATAACTCATTAAAAGATAGATTTGATAAAATGGAAAAAGAAAGTGACTCCCAGAAAAACAGAATTTGTAAAACAGAAAGAGAAAATAACTCCTTAAAAAACATAATTTGTGAAATAAAAAACATTTCATAGAACAAAACAACTCATTTAAAAATTGAATTGGACAAATATAAAAAAAGATGTAAAAAAAGTAAATGAAGAAAATAATTCACTAAAATTCATAACTGAACAAATGGAAATGAATGACTCAATAATGACAAGAATCAGTTAATCAAAACCAAAAAAATGAAAAAAAAATAGAAAAAAGTAAAATACCTAATTGGGCAAACAACTGACCTGGAAAAGAGGTCTAAAAGAAATAAGCTAAGGATTGTTGAACTTCCTAAAATACATGATTAAAAAAAGAGCATAGACACTATTTTTCAGGAAATCATCAAAGAGAACTGCCCTGATATCATAGAATCAGATTGAAAGAATACACAAAACACCTCCTGAAAAAGATCCCAAAAGTAAAACCTCAAGAAATATTATGGCTAAATTTCAAAACTATCAAACCAAGGAAAAAATGTTCCAAGCAGCCAGAAAAAAAAATCAAATACTGAAGAGCCACAATAAGGATTACTCAGGACCTAGAAGCTTTTATGTTAAAAGATGAAAGGGCCTGTAATCTGATATTCCAAAAGGTGAAGGAACTTGGAATGCAGCCAAGAATAAATTACCCCACTAAACTGAGCATTTTCTTTCAGGGAATAAGATGGACATTCAATGAAACTGGTGAATTCCATCTATTTTAATGAAAAGACCAGAGCTGAACAAAAAATTTGACCTCCAAACACAGAACTCAAAAAAGCATAAAAAGGTAAAAAGAAAAAAAAACTCTTGAGAACTGTATTTCTGTTATGGGTAGACATAGAGAGTACATGTATAATCAGATTTTACTGTTATAAAAAAATAGGGGTAGAAAGGGGATTGTAACAGAAAAAAAGTGGAAAATGGAGGTAAAATGAGGGAAATTCCATTTCAGGAAGAGACAAAGAAAATCTATTATAATTGAAGGAAAGAAAGGAGGCTGACGAATATTGTGTGAATCTTACTTTCTTCAAATTTGACTCAAAGAAAGAATATTAGATATATTTGGTTTCACCAAGAAACATCTCTCACCTTATAGAAAAGTAGAAGAGAAAAGGGAAAAGGGAAGTGGTAAGCTAAATAAAAGGGAAAACAGAAATAGTAGGGGAAAGGTATAAGAAAGGAGGAGGGTCTCTAAAAGGAGAATACTGCTTGAGGCAAGTTATGCTCATAAGTAAAATGCTGGGGAGGAGGGAAAGGGGAAAAGGAAAGAGAAAAGTATAATTTGGGGTTAATAAGATGACAGGAAACATAAAATTAGTAGTTTTAACTGTAAATGTGGATGAGGTGAACTCTCTCATAAAATGTAAGCAAATAGCAGACTGGATTAAAAGCCAGAATCCTACAATATATTGTTTACAAGAAACACATTTAAATCATAGCAATACATATAGGGTAAAGGTAAAAGGCTGGAGAAGAATCTATTATGCTTCAGGTAAATTTTTAAAAAGCAGGGGTAGCCATCCTGATCTCAGATCAAGCAAAAGCAAAAATTGATCTAATTAAAAGAGATAAAGAAGGAAACTATATCTTGCTAAAGGGTATCATAGATAATGAAGCAAAATCAATATTAAAAATATAGGCACCAAGTGATGTAGCATCTAAATTCCTAAAGAAGTTAAGAGAGTTGAAAGAAGAAATAGATAGCAAAACTATAATGTGAGATCTCAACCTTGCACTCTCAGAACTAAATAAATCAAACCACAAAACAAATAATAAAGAAGTTAAAGCAGTAAATAGAATATTAGAAAATCTAAATATGATAGATCTTTGGAGAAAATTGAATGGAGAGAGAAAGGAATACACTTTCTTCTAGGCAGTTCATGGAACCTATACAAAAACTGACTATATATTAGGATATAAAGACCTCAAAATCAAATGCAGAAAGGCAGAAATAGGAAATGCATTCTTTCCAGATCATGATACAATAAAAGTTACTTTCAATAAAAGGCCAGGGGAAAATAGACCCTTTAAAATTGGAAACTAAATAATCTCATCCTAAAGAATGAATGGGTGAAACAGCAAATCATAGACACAATCAATAATTTCATCCAATAGAATGACAATAATGAGACAACATACCAAAATTTGTGGGATGTAGCCTAAGCAGTAATAAGGGGAAATTTTATATTTCTAGATACTTACTTGCATAAAATACAGAAAGAGAAGATTAATAAATCAGGCTTGCAACTAACAAAGCTAGAACAAATTAAAAAACTCCATTTAAATGCCAAACTTGAAGTTCTAAAAATAAAAGGAGAGATCAATAAAATTGAAATAAAAAATATTGAATTAATAAATAAAACTTAACGTTGGTTTTATGAAAAGGCCAACAAAATAGATAAACCTTTAGTTAATTTGATTATAAAAAGGAAAGAGGAAAATCAAATTGTTCATCTCAAAAAATGGAAAGGGAGAACTATCCACCAATGAAGATGAAACTAGTGCAATTATCAGGAGTTACTTTGCCCAACTTTATGCCAATAAATTTGACAATCTAAGTGAAATGGAGGAATACCTACACAAATGTAGATTGCCCAGATTACCAGAAGAAGAAATAAGTCACTTAAATAGTCCCATTTTAGAAAAAAGAAAAACTATTAATCAACTCCTTAAGAAAAAGTCCCCAGGGAAATGAACATAAACTAGTTGCATTTTTGTTTTTCTTCCCAGGTTATTTTTACCTTCTGAATTCAATTGTTCCTGTGCAACAAGAGAAATGTTCGGCTCTGCACACATATATTGTATCTAGGATATACTATGACATATTTAACATGTATAAGACTGCTTGCCATCTAAGGGAGGGAGTGGAGGGAGGGAGGGGAAAAGTTAGAACAGAAGTGAGTGCAAGGGATAATGTTGAAAAAGATTACCCAGGCATGGGTTCTGTCAATAAAAAGTTATAATTATGAAAAAATAGAAAAAAGAACAAATAAAAATTTCATAAATAGGCGTATTTGTAAAAAAAAAAAGTCCCCAAGACCAGATAAATTTACATGTGAATTCTGCCAAACATTTAAAAAATAATTAGCCCCAGTGCTATATAAACTTATGAAAAAATAGGCAATGAAGGAATCCTACCAAATTTCTTTTATGACACAGACATAGTACTGATACCTAAACCAGGTAGGTTGAAAACAGAGAAAGAAAATGATAGACCAGTCTCCCTAATGAATATTGATGCTAAAATCTTAAATAAGATGTTAGCAAAAAGACCACAGAAAATAATCCCCTGGATAATACACCATGATCAAGTAGGATTTATACCAGGAATGTAGGTTCAGTATTAGGAAACTATCAGTATAATTAGGAAATTAATCAGTAAATATTAATAACCAAATTAATAAAAACCATACGATCATCTCAATAGATGCAGAAAAAGCATTTGATAAAAATCTAACATCCATTCCTATTAAAAACACTTGAGAGTATAGGAATAAATGGACTTTTCCTTAAAATAGTCAGGAGCATATATTTAAAGGAGCATATATCAAAAACCCCTCTTTCCAATTTTTTGTGTGTTGGAATACACGGGAGAGGTGTTGTAATACACGGGACCACCTGACAATGGCTGCTGGAGATCTAGTCCAGAATGGACCTCCTTTTGTGAGAGGATGATACAAGGAGACTGAGAGGCCATTGCTGTTCTCTGACCTCTCTGACAGAAAGGCCATTGCATTATCTGACCTCTCTTCTCTTCCCTCTGCCTCCATTTTATCTCATCCCCAGTCTACAACATCTGTGTCAGCAAAGACTGCGATGCAACTCCTTCAGATGCTTTGATCCACAGCTGTGGAAGCCTCGGAGAATTGACCTGTCCCTTAACAGTTGTGGAAAATTCATGGATGGTATTCATCATCTTTGAACCTCTGTAAGATCCTCAGCATATAGGACAATAATTTTTATTGTATTATACTGTACCTTAACTAAGGTAAGAAAGTGGACTACAAAAAGGCTGGAATCAAACTTTTCTGATTGACCCTCAGTTAACTCCATGATACCATTATCCAGTCTGGTAATCATTTAAAGATAGTATGAATTATGAAACTCTCAGTTCCTAATCAAACTTCTTTTATGAAAGGAGAGATCTATGGAATCAGTGTCTTTTTAAAGTAATTTTAATGATAATGAAAATGTGTGGGACTTAGAAGAGAAAATCTAATGAACTGTGTTACTCATATTCAAAAATCATGCAATTTAGACAATATGAAATTGTGGATAATGGACCCACAAAGTTTGGGGGGTCTGGTCCAATTTAACTTCTCTAAAGGATGTCTTTAGGCCTTATTTCTCTTTCCTAATTCTTATTTTTTTCATTGCCAAGATTATCTAGTATTTCTGATTTTTAACTGGTCTTTATTCCTACATTTACTGTTCTAGGATGGCTTAAATAAAATAGATGCACATTGTTGGGAAAGTCACTTAAGCTCTTGAGCTATATATTTCTCATTTGAAAAATGATATTTTGAAATGGTATATCTACTGTGGCTTTCTCGCAGGGTTATTGGAAGGATTAAATGACAGGATGTCTTTATAATTCTATGAAAACCTTAGAGCACTATGTATTGTAAAGTCGTTCTTATTAGATCTGTAAAATGAGGGGATTAGACTAGATGATATCTCTTAGATTTCATCCAGCACTAACAGCCTGTGAGTCCAATCATAAGATTATGCTTCTAATTATGTTCAGTGGCCAGAAATTCAGGCAACAATTCATAAATAATTATTTGCTGTCATTTTCAGTACTTGCAATGTCATCTTATACCAGTTTAAGATTGTGTGATAAAAAAGAAATACCATTGGATATGGAACCAAGGAGACCTGGGCCAGCATATTATTCCATAACTAGAAAGAGACAAACTTGGAAGCTTGTAAAGTACAGCAAGGAAATAGAATGAGGAAATCCTGAGGTATAATGGGGGGTATGCTGGCAATTGTTTAGCAACTGGATCCCTGAAAAAAATACTCACAGAATAACTTTAAGTTTAATCCACATTATAATATTTTCCCATCACTTTAAGTCTAAACAACTAACAAAACAATATATCAAATCCTAATTTTGAAGCATTTGCCAATTTTCAAAGTGTACTTTGAGTTTCTTTCCTTCTCTCAAGGTCACATCAGAGATATTCACAGACCTTATAGTCTCAATAAATAATGTTATTATCTCTATTTTGTAAACAAGGTAACTGAGTCACAAAATTGTTAAACGACTTGCCTATTATCATATATCAGGACACTAGTAGAAGATACTAACAAAGCTTACAGTCTCTCCTGGGACTGTCAAAAGCAGTATGGGGATATAAGAAGACACAAAAACTTTCAGAAATGAGTAACCAAAATGAATTTCCTTTCATCTCTAGGGGTCATTTAGTGTCCAAGGTCATATTAATAATAAGGGATAACATTGATCTAGGACTTGAGGTTAAGCTAGCCAGAGGAGCTTCAGAAACATACTAGCCCTAACAGAGATATTAGGCTGCCATGGAAAGAGCAATGGATTTGGATGAGAGGTCCTGGGTTCAAATCCAGCCTCTAGCATTTATCTGTTTGACTTTGGTCAAGTCACCACATCTTGGACACTGGGCTTCTGGTTGATCCTCCAACAACTCCATCTCCTGGCTCCTGCATTTTCTTTATCCCCTAAAATCTGTATTGCTCTTTCTCTTTATCTCCTCCTCTTGGCTTCCCTAACTTCAGTTCTCAACTAAAATTTCACCTTTTACAGGGAGCCTTTCCTGATCATTCTAATGCTTTGCTCTCTTGAACATTTCCAATTCATTCTTTTTAGTTTACCTTCTGTCTCCCCCATTAGACTGTTGGGTCTTTGCAAAAAAGGACTGCCTTTTGCTTTTCTTTATAAACCCAGTGCTAAGTGAAGTGCCTGGTACATAGTAGATGCTTAATAAATGTTTATTTGTTGTTTTTCCTTCCTTCTGAAGAGGACCAATGGCATCATAAAGTGATGTCTTGACTTGCAGGTGAACGGGATTTAAGTGAAGCAGAACTGCGCCATATCAGCAGTCACATACTCTCCTCCAAAGTCATTAGAGTACAGTGGCAAGATGAAAGTTAAGAGATTGGCAAATGCTTATTTACTGACTGACTGATGTACTAGTCCTGGTCCAGCTGTGTGGCCTTATCTCTCTTGTCAGGAATACATACATCTCCCCTTGGAAAGTTGTTTGCTTCTATTTTATTGCTCTGCTGCTATAAATATAGGATGCTCGCCACAGCTGTCTCATGGGTGCCTTCTGAATGGTGCTCAAGGATCTGATGGCTGAAATGATGGATTTGAGTGGTTCATTTGCTGAATTTTCTGAGATCTCCTTCAAATAATATCCAAAGGCACTTATTCTGATTCAGGTCAAGGTGTGAGTATATATGTGTTAGAGCTCATATACTTAAAAGTCAGGGACTTTGGTTCATTAAGCAGGCCTCAGACTGGGTATGGTAGCTGACAGAAAGAATAAACAACTGTATTAGTCAAGCCCTGTCCGTCAGTTTTTAACTTACCCAGAAAAAAAAAAAAAGAAAACAACCAACAATGACAATAACAACGAGAAAACACCACAGGCTTTGTTCAGATAAAATAGCAATTTCAGTGCATGACTACTCAGAGATTCCTACCCATGCTTCCTCCCTCCAATCAATCTTCCTTTAGAAATTATTATAGATAAATGGACAGTGAAAATTAGGACTGCCCCAGGCATCTCCTATTCGTTTTTTTTTTAAACTAAAACGTGCAGTGGGTTTTTGAGTGGAACACAGTGCCTGCTTCTGCAGATGTTTTCTGTTCCTTCCCAAATGATAAACAGGAACCAGCCCAGTGCCAGCTCTAACCTCAGCTTCTTCACATACAAGTCTTCAGTGTAACCATAGAATATCCATTGCAAAAGAACCTTTCAAAACAGTAGCCCCGCCTCATCAGAGATATTGAACTGGTTTGCAGTCACATTTTAGATTGCACTAAGGATCACGTCCCTAGATATTAAAGGAACTTCATAGGTGATTCAGTATACACAACCCACCCCCATTTTATAGACGAGAAAACTGAGGCCCAAGAGACTGACTTGTCTAGGAGTTGGGATTTGAATTCAGGTTCTCTGAACAGAGAAAATATATTTTTTGAAAGATTTAGAATATTATTTTTCCCCACTTATTTTTCTCTTTTGTATTCTGTATCCCTAGACTTTTGGCAACTTAAGTGGGGGAATGAAACAAATAGAAGTCCTGCTTTTTTCTTTGAAACTATGTTCCTGAAACAGACTTCTCAAGCAAGGTTGCTCAGCCCCTTGCCTCTTGAGCCATTTAAATACAAAGGAAGTTCCAATCTTGGCATTAGTACTAAGGGAATAATTTTAAAATTCTGATCTATGAGTTGAGAATGATAAGGGTTTTGTTAGGATCTAGACTTGTGATTATATTAGAAGGGGACATTAGAGATGATCAAATCTTGCCCATATCTCTACAGATATCCTCTCTATACCATCCTGAATAAGCAATGACTTAGCTTCCTTTTAAAGACCTCCAGTGACAGTGACATCACTTCTGAAGGCAGCTCTTTATTGGAAGTTTCATTTCCACCAATACTTCAGAAGTCTCCATCATGCTCTAGAAAATTCACCATTCTGAAAAATCACTTTAGCCCTGGACTTCACACCTTAGGAATACACTCAGACCCTGTGTCTCCTGATGACATGGTTTCTCCACGGATGCCCAGGTCCACTATCTCTTCATTTCTCACAAGGTTAAAATCCAGACTCCTCCATCTACCTCTCTCACCCTTCCTGCCTCTCACTTCCAGCTTCCTTTTGTTGTTGTCTTCTCCCATTAGAAAGTAAGCTTCTTGAGAGCAGAGATTGGCTTTTTTGTTTATATTTATATTCCTGGATCAGCACAATAGTTGGCCTATATTTTTGACTGATTGATTAACTGCTCAAAGTTCTGTTTTCTGTAGCTAAGCAGAATTGGTCTAATCTCTCTTATAGCCCTTCAATTACATGAAAACAGTTCTCATATCTGCCTAAATTTTCTGTTCTTATTATAATATGGTCTCTGATCCTTTTCCCCAATTCTAGTTGCCTTCCTCTAGATGAAATCCTTTGATAATGGCCTTTCTGAAACATAGTCTCTAGGGCTTAACTCTAGATGTGAGCTAAGCTGAAAAGAGTAAAACAGAATTATCACCTTCCATATTCTCAACATTATGAATCCTTAATGCAGGATTAAGATAATACTATTTTTTTTATTGTCATAAGCTCTTTTGACTCATGGAGCTTTCAGTTCCTTAAAAACTCAGATCTTTTTCATACTGCTGGTAGCCATGCCTTTTTACATTCTATACTCATATAGAGAATTTGAATTATGGGGTTGGACAGAACTCAAGTGTAGTATTTTATATTCATCTCTATAAAATGATTTCTTAGGCCACAGGAGACAGCTAAGTGATAAAGTAAATAGAGCACCATGCCTGGAGTCAGGAAGATACGTGTTTCTAAGTTCAAATTTGGCCTGTGATCTTGGGAAAGTCACTTAACTCTGCCTTAGTTTTCTCATCTGTAAAATGAGCTGGAGAAGGAAGTGGCAAACCACTCCATTATCTTTGCCAAGAAGATCCCATTTGGGGTCATGAAAAGTCATAACTAAACAACTCAACTAGACTGATCATTCTTGATTGTTGAAACATCATCATCCATTTGATCACTCCTAGCTTTGTGCCATCAGCAAATTTAATGTGTCCTCCCCAAATCCCCAGTTCCCCTCTTTGGCTGAATCCAAATGAATTAGTAAACTGAGCTAGAGAGCTAATTCCAGGTTGAACTCAATTCATTAATTATTCTTCTTTAGTAGTGAATGAACTAGTGAGTCTCAACCAATTCTTCACCTAAACATATAATTATTTGGGCCAGAATATCTCTACCTTGTCTATAAGGACATCAAGAGAATTTATGGGCAGATTACGTTTTAATGGCAAGATCGTTGAACTGGTAATCAGGCGAGCTCAATACTGGTCCTTTTAGGCTTCATACTAGCTGGGTAACTTTGAAAAATTCATTTAATCTCTGGTCTCAGTTTCCCCATTCACTATACTCCGAATGGGTTGAATCTAGTGATCTCTGAGGTCTGTTTCTTTTAGCTCCCAAATCCCATTGTATTAATCTGAAACATAAATTACTTTCAGATGTTGAGAACTTGCTAAGTGCTCATCTGTGTTAATTTTCTTGTGAGATATTGGCTTTTATTCCTATAATTTAAATGACTGTTAACTATAAACTTTTCCAACCAGGACTGAAAGTATTTTCTTAGTTTCAAAGGGGAAATGTTTTTAATGCTGCCACCTAGTGGATTTAGCTGAAAAGTGTTGTCGGCTGTATCTCCAGTTTAAATTGACTTGAGAGGACAAATATTGCTACCTAATGAGACATTTGGTCCCCTAATTTTCCCCCATGGCTTTCCTTTATTTTATCTCTGGGCATCTCCAGACTCCTTTCTATTCCACTACAATTGACTGAGCCTTGAAGTTTCCCATTTCATTTCATAGCATTCATGCCACATTAGAGCTATTTTACGACAAGATTTACAGCAATGTCAGGAATAGAGAAAACTGTTGTAAAATAGCCGTGGACAACATTATAAACTAGCAATAAAATTGGCCATAATGCGCAGCTGGGTATTTATGTCTGCCACCTGTTCATTTTTTAGCAACCTCTGATCAACCAGTTTAGTGAAAGGAATGAGCTCATTACATTTGGTACAAAAGAAAGAACTCACAACTTTTTCTTTCTATGGTCTCTAGAATTGGAAATAACGTACAGAAATGGACTGAGATTGTGCATCCAGATACAAAGAAAGAACTTAATCCATGTGCTACTCTCCAGGTCACATAAAAATTCAGAGAATCCTTAATCATACCACACATTTACACTTATTCTTTATTTCACATATGCTATCACATTGAGAAGATCCAGCATGAGCACTGACATATTATTCTAAGGAATCATACAAGAGTCAATTTTCTACTATTTGTAAAGTATAGTCCTAGGTTCCAGGTATGGCGGGAAGTACCAAGAAGCAAAAAACTAAGAATCTCTTCCCTCCTCATCCACAGAATCCATTTCTTCCTTTAAGACACAATTCCAGGGGTCCTCAAACTTTTTTAAATAGGGGGCCAGTTCACTGTCCCTCAGACTGTTGGAGGGCCGGATTATAGTAAAAACAAAAACTTTATTTTGTGGGCCTTTAAATAAAGAAACTTCATAGCCCTGGGTGAAGGGGATAATCGTCCTCAATTGCCTCATCTGGCCCACGGGCTGTAGTTTGAAGACCCCTGATAAAATTTTTCTAATGGCTCTCTAGATTTCTCTCTCCCTAAGTATTTTGTATTTAACTCCTTTGTGCTTTTTTAATGTTTTCTTTATGTTCATAATTTGTACTTATGTCTATTTGAATGTAATTCCATGTGAAGAAGGAGGAGGGAATACAAATACATTCACTTTATTCATGTTCCCATTGCTTGGCACTCTGACTAGCACATAATGAGTGCTTTGATGATTGATTAATCATTCTTGATCTTGAAAGTCACAGTTGAATAATGAATGGAGTTCAGAAGACTGGAGTTTAAACTTTGCTGGGTGATTTAAAGTCACCTGACTTTGTTAATAAAACAATGACAACAATAACATTCATATCACCCAGTGATTGTAAGAATGAAATGAAATAAATTAGATTGTTTTTATAGGAATAGAATAACTTTATTATCATTGTTGTTTTTATTGAGGAGTTTACATTCCTCATGGGGTTGACAAAAAATAAAATGCATAAAATAATACACTGCAAATGCAATAAGTGATAAAGGAAATAAGATAATTTATGTTTTTATACTTTTAAAGTTTACCAAGTGCTTTACACACATAATTTCTTTGACTCTCACCATATTCTTACTATTTTTCATCCCTATTTTGTAGATAAAGAAACTCAGAGAAATTAAATGTGTCATCTCAAGTCATATTAAGTAATAACAGAACCAGTGGAATTTGGATTCTGGTTCTTACTGAACTAAAAGCCAGTATATGGAGAGAAACCAAATTTAGGTGCATGTTGATGACACTCTTTTAAAAAAATGTGGTTATCATAAACATTCCATTCATTGCTTAGGGAAGCTACACAAATGACTTTTTTTGTCACTTATCAAATTACATACCACTTGGAGAGGATGTGGATCATTTATACTGGCAAATCATACAATATGTTAGCTTGACAACATGTTCAGATTACATATTATTGATACCTAGTATTTAATACTTTAATGAGAGGGTGTGTCGTATATGTTCAGCATGTACTTTGGTACATACTAGCCATATTACTCTCAGAAAATCATTTACTTTATTGATTCTTTAGACCCTAGCTTCTTAACCTGATGTTCACAAATCCCTATAGGATCTCATAACTGAATGTAGGGGTCACAAAATTATGATTTGTTATCTGTAAATGTTTGATTTGTATGCCTATTTTATATCCCTACATACCTGGGATCTCACAAAAATTTCTCATTCAAAAAGAAGTTACAAGTGGAAAAAGTTTAAGAAGCCCTGCTCTAGACAACTCTTTGAGGTTATACATTATTGTAAAAAAATTGTAGATGTTCATTGGAAGAGAAGTTTTCTCTCCAAGGCATTCTTTAAGAAATGCAATGATAAATCTAGACAAAAATGATAACGATAAAAACAGTTTAATAATATTGTTGTTGCTGACTCTTCATGACCCCATTTGGAGTTTTCTTGATAAAGATACTAGAGTAGTTTACCATTTCCTTCTCCAATTCATTTTGCAGATGAGGAAACTGAGACAAACAGGGTTAAATGACTTTCCTAGAGTCCTACAGCTAGTATCTGAGGTCTGATTTGAACTTGTCTTCCTGACTCCAGGCCTGGCCTTCTATCCATTGCACTGAGTGATGCTACCAATCTGTCAGTTATTAGGCCTCTGCTTCCACAAACAAAAATCACATTAAAGTTGTTAGTTCCTTTAAAAAAAATTAAAAACCAATAACACTATTCTAGGCTTTTGACCTTCCATGATTTTTGTATGTGAGCCAGAGTATTTGATGGATGAACTATCAGAGACTAAACATTACCAACAGCTGGTAGGGAATTCTTGCTTTAATGTGAAGTTCAAGAGCCACCTTCTTCAGTAAGCTGTGTTCATTCAACCTTGATCACTGGCCCACAGCAATTCTAGACACACAACTATTCTCACAGCATTCCTAGGGTGAGATTCACCTATATGCTTAAACCAGCTATTTCTTAATCTGTCTTATTTACCCCATTAAAAAAGTAGAAGGCTTTATTGCTGCTTTCAAGAAATTTCTATCTGAACTGGCAGGTCAGACAAAGGGAATTAGGAAAACAACAGCACAAGCTTGTAACTCTCAAGTGCAAAGATCTTCTTAAGATAGTAGGAGGGAGTTGGTAGCAGTGAAATGCAATTATAACTCCATGCTAAGCCAATTTCATTTCATAGGATCACAGATATGGAGCTGTACAATTCAGTTAAGTAAATGGTCACTCTCAGCAACACTAATTCATGATAGTATCATTAATTTTTTTCTTGTAACAAATTTCACTTAGCCAGTTAAAATATTGTTCCTTGGAACCCATATAGTCCAACTCCTCCATTTTACATATGGAAAAACTGAGTTACAGGATGTGTGTGATTTCTCCAAAGTGACATAAATACTGTGTTATAGGCTACACTTATTCTCTAATTCAGAATTCAGAACTTATGGTTCTAGAATCAGTATTTTTTCTCCTTATACTAGGTTGGGCAGTTTATGTAATGAGATAGAACTCCAGTGAGGCTTTGGATTCTGTCTCACAATGTTCATCCCCTTTCCTTCTTTCCCTCAATTATAATAGATTTTCTTTGCCTCTTCATGAGATGTAATTTCTCTCATTTTACTTTCACTTTCCCCTTTTATTCTAGCACAATCCTTTTTCCTCTTCTTGTTTCTTTTTTATATTATAACAGTAAAATCAAGTCATACATGCACTCTCTATGTATACCCATAACAGAAATACAGTTCTCAAGAGTTCTTTTTTTACCTTTTTGTGCTTTTTTCCAGTTCTATATTTGGAGGTCAAGTTTTTCCAGTTCTATATTTGGAGGTCAAGTTTAGCTCTTGTCTTTTAATCAAAAATAAATGGAATTCACCTGTCTCATTGAATGCCCATCTTCTTCCCTGGAAGAAAATGCTTAGTTTAGTGGGGTAGTTTATTTCTGACTGCATTCCAAGGTCCTTTGCCTTTTGGAAGATCAGATTCCAGACCTTTTGATCCTTTAAGATGGAAGCTGCTAGGTCCTGGGTAATCCTTATTGTGGATCCTCAGTATTTGATTTTTTTCTGGCTTCTTGTAACATTTTTTACTTGGTACAAAAGTTTTGAAATTTATCCACAATATTCTTTTGAATTTTAATTTATGATCTCTTTCAGAAGGTGTTAGGTGAATTCTTTCAATGACTATTTTATCTTCTTATTCTATGATATCTGAGCAGTTCTCTTTGATGATTTCCTGAAAAATAGCATCTAGGCTCTTTTTTACATCATGGTTTCCAGAAGTCCAATAATCCTTAGATTATCTCTCCTAGATCTATTTTCCAGATCAGTTGTTTTCCCAAGTAGATATTTTACATTTTTCTATTTTTTTCATTGTTTTGGTTTCGCTTGATTGATTCTTGATGTCTCATTGAGTCATTCATTTCCATTCATTCAGTTTTGAATTTTAGTGAATTATTTTCTTCATTTGCTTTTTTTACTCCTTTTTGTATTTGTCCTATTGAAATTTTTTTTTTGATTGAGGCAATTGGGGTTAAGTGACTTGCCTAGGGTCACACACTTAGAAAGCATTAAGTATCTGAAACTAGATTTGAACTCAGGTCTTCCTGACTTCTGGACTGGTGCTCTATTCACTGCAACACCTTTCTGCTCCCTTCAATTGAATTTTTAAATGAGTTCTTTTGTTCTATGGATTTTTTTTCCATTTCACAAATTCTGTTTTTCAGGGAGTTGTTTTCTTTTTCCACTTTGTCAACTCTATTTTTTAAGGAGTTATATGCTTCCATTTCATAAAGTCCATTTTGTAGTGAATTTTCTTCCAATAATTTCTGTGTTTTCCTTTCCAAACTCTTTCAAACTTTTTATTTTATTTCTCCATTTTTCTTCTAGCTCTCTTTCAAGATCCTTTTTAATTTCTTCTAGAAGAGCCTTGTGTGATGAGGACCAGGTTATATCACCATCTGGAGATGATCTGCTTTTAGTCTCCTCAGGGTTTGAAATCTGTTCTTCTCTTTCACCATAAAAATATCTATGGTCAGAGTTCTTTTTGCTTTTTTACTAATTTTTTTAAAAGTTTAAATCTGCTTTTAGGACAAGGGAGGTTGTTCAAGTTTCCTGTATAAGTGGCCGTGGCTACACTGGGTCAGTGCTGACTCATTCCCAGTGCTAGATGGGTGTGGCCTTGTCCATGAGATTTTAGTGTTTTGGGGTCCACTTTTCTGTTTATGTTGGATATTTTCTAACTTCTCTGCTGATGTAATGGCTTGCAGCCAGAGCAGAGTGGCCAACACTGCTATAGATTTCTCTCCATAAATTCTCCTGCACATGGAGCCCACCCCGGCCCATCTATGCTGCCTGCCTTGGCATCTGTGGTCGGCCTGCTTGTGCTTGACCCACCTCCCTCAGGGCCTGATTGAAACAGACCTTTTCTGGTGATTTTTGAAATTTTCTTTGGCTAGTAATTTGTTATACTCCCAATATTTGTGGGTTCTGCCAGTCCAGAGCTAATTCAGAGCTAATTAATCTGAGGGTCAAGGGAGAACATCAGAAAGAAACATGTGTCCTCTCTGCCATCTTGGCTCCGCCCTCTTGGATTCTGTCTCTCATAATATTCTGATCAATAAGCTAGAGAGAGATGTTACAAACCAGGCTCCTGGTGGAGCAGTCGTCTGGAATGTATACATACTTTTCCTACTTCAAATCTAAATCTAAGGACTGATGAAGTATCATAGCTGAAGGATGACTGAATGATGCAGTCTGGTTTACATAATCTAGGATTTAATTCTATAGGCTTAGTACACTTAAAATAGTCAAGTGGCTTAATGTAAAACAAAATACTCAAAAAAATGCTAGAGGGGACAATTCGTTCCTTAGGGGAAATACTGTAAATGGAACAAATGACTGGCCACTGTAATAGTGAAATTTTATTATAAAGTATTAATGATGATATTACAAATGAATGTTATTGAAGGCAACTTTTTATTTAACTAAAATATATTGTTTGTTATTATTTCATGTGTGATACTGTTATTTCTGCAGCTTCTAGAGGATGAGGACTAAATGATCTTTAATTTTTTTCTAGCTTTCTAACAAGGCTAAACATAGTATTTTTTATTTTTCCTACTAATAATAACAATATAATTTATATCACTACTATGTGTTTTACAAATATTATTTTGTCCTAACAACAATCTTAGAAAGTAGATGCTATTATTATCTTTATTTTGCCATTGAATAAACTGAGGCAAACAGAGATAATCTGACTTGCCCATAGTCACATAGCTAGTAAATGTCTAAAGCTAGACAGGCCTAGTACTCTTACCCATTGTCCTGCCTTGCTGCCTCATAACACCTAGGGGTTTGGGGAAAGGATCTTTTACTCCTCTCTATCTCTTCTCCTACTTTCCAGATTTTTTCCTCTATATATCCTACTCTCCTCACTGCAGATTTGTACAAGCACAGGAACTGGCACCCAACTAATTTTGCTACATGGTAAATAAAATAAGGGAGTTAGACCATTAATAAGTCAAGCCATGTTATCCAGGCTACTATTGAGTTAACATTATTATTGATCTAACTACTGAGGTCACTTTTTTCCTTTTTTATTCATTCCTTTTGCCTCAGAGTTCTGATAATTTGAATTCAATACTGGAACAAAATACTGGAACTGGATCTATATATGTAGATCATTTAATCATTGACAAAAGGAGCTTTTCCAAGCCATAGGAGAGGGTATTCTAAAAGGATAGGCACAGAAGAAACTTTAAATTGATTCACCTAAGTGAAGTTCCCTTCACTGAGTCCATCATGTTTTACAAAGTATCAAGAGAGTTTGATGGAGCTCCTCATGACTATTTTAAGCATAGGCAATAGGACATGACATCAAAAACCTGAGCTAATAATCCCTGAGCTAATCAAGTTTGAACAATGGCTTCACTACCTTTTAAGGGAAAAAAATCACTTAATACATGGGAACAGGGTTGAGATACTTCTAACATAGTGTCCTATCCCACAGTAACCTACCATAATTCTTGGTTTCTTTTAACCCTATGAGAAAAATGCTTTTTCTTGAGTTTTATTCTAGTCTTAAGAATAAATCTTTCTATCCCCTCATGTCTCTCCAGGCTTTATTTTTCTGTTATTTCAAATTCTAGGACTCTTTTTTGCCCTGGGACTCTCCTGTCATGTCCCAACCTCTTCCAATTCATTGGCTTAAACTCAGACAACTACTCAGATCCACAAAACCTATTTCAGTTTTTTTTGTTGTTGTTGTTATTTTTATTTATTTATTTATTTATTTTAATTTAACAGCCTTTTATTTACAGGAATAAATGGGGTAACTTTAAGAAAAATTCCAAACCTCGTTAATTTTTACCTTTCCCCCCCATCCCTCCCTAATTTGGGGTACCATAGAAAAATATATTAAAAATAAATTAATCCAGTTCCTCCAAACTTTTTCTGTACAAAAGAATCGACTCTTAAAATTTAATTAGCTTTGGAAAATCAAAAAAATCAGGTTGTTGATAAATATAATTAAATTAATTAATTTTTTTAATATTCCAGGTTCTTTTCAAGCATTCAATTCAACTGTCCATTTATTTTTAATCTTCTAGGATGGCGGTCCATAAAATGGTATATATAATTTTGTAAAAAAGATCTCCGTTTTGCTGTCATTTCCTCCACATGTTAAAATTTAGGCCTTTTGAAATCATCCGTTGTCATTTTAAAAATAATATTCCCAAATTTCAATAAAATTTTTAGCCACTCCAACGATGGACATCCATTCAGTTTCCAGTTTTTAGCCACTACAAAAGTTACAAACATTCGTGCCTACAGGTCCTTTTCCTTCTTTATAAATCTTTGGGATATAAGCCCAGTAGTAACCTGCTGGATCAAAGGGATCACAGTTTGATAACGGCTAGTTCCAAACTACTCTCCAAAATGGTTGGATTCGTTCCAACCCCAACAATGCATCAATGTGTTTTCCCGCATCCCCTCCAACAATCATCATTATTTTTTCCTGTCATCTTAGCCAATCCCCGGGTATTATATCTTAGGTTGTCTTAATTTGCATTTCTTGATTAATAATGAATTGGACATCTTTTCATATGACTAGAAATAGTTTCAATTTCTTCATCTGAAATTGTCTGTTCATATCCTTTTGACCATTTTCAATTGGGAAATGGCTTGATTTTTTATAAATTAGGTTAATTCTCTATATTTTTGGAAATGAGGCCTTATCAGAACCTTTGACTGTAAAAATATTTTCCCAGTTTATTGCTTCCTTCTAATCTTTCTGCTTGTTTTGTTTGTACAAAAACTTTTCATTTTGGTATAATGAAATTTTCTATTTTGTGATCAGTAATGATCTCTAGTTCTCTTTGGTCTAAAGACCTTCCCCTTCCACAGGTCTGAGGGTAAACTATCCTTGTTCCCAATTTATTAATAATTTCATTCTTTATCCTGGTCATGAACCCATTTTGACCTTATCTTGGTGTTGCGTTAATATGGATCAACTAGTTTCGCCATATTGTTTCCTTTTCCCAGCAATTTTTATCAAAAGTATTCTTATCCCAAAACTGGGGTCTTTGGGTTTGTCAAAGACTAGGTTGCTATTTGTTGCTTTTTATCCTTGAACCCTAATCTTTCCTTAGCCAATCAAATGTTTTGGTAATCTGTCTATAATATAATTTTAGATCTGGTACAGGTAAACCTTCATTTGATTTTTTTTTCATTAATTCCCTTGAATTCTTGACCTTTGTTTTCCATATGAACTTTGTTTTTTTTTCTAGGTCATTAAAATGTTTTTGGGGTCTGATTGGTTAGCGCTAAATAAATGATTGTTTGGTAATATTGTCATCTTTATTATATTTCTCGCCCTATCCAAAGCATTTAATATTTTTCAATTGGTTAGACGACTTAATTTGTGAAAAGTGGTCTGTAATTTTGCCATAAAGTTTCTGATTTTCCCTTGGCAGATGATTCCTAAATATTTTATATTATCAGTGTTCTAATGGAATTTCTTTTTAACCGCGTTGGATTTTGTTAGTGATATAAAGAATGCTGATGACTTATTGGGTTTTTTTATAACCACAACCTAAAGTTGTGGTTATTTCTAATAACTTTTGGCGAATCTTGGGGTTCTAAGTATATCATCATATCATCAACAAAGGTGATAATTTGGTTTCCCATTGCCTATTCTTATTCCTTTAATCTCCAGCTCTTATTCTAAAGCTAGCGTTTCTAATACAATATTAAATATGTGATGGGAACCTTTTGTTTCCTCAATCTTATTGGAAATGGTCGCAGTTTGTCTCCATTACATGTGATGTTACTGATGGTTTTAAATAGATGCTGCTGTTATTTTAAGGAAAAGTCCATTTTATTCCTATACTCCAAGTGTTTTTTGGAATGGAAGTTGGATTTTTATCAAATGCTTTTTTGCATCTATTGAGATGATCATATGGTTTTGTTAATTTGGTTATCGAATGGCCAATTATATTGATAGTTTTCCTAATTTGAACCAGCCCTGCATTCCTGGTATAAATCCATTTGATTAGTTATTTTTGGGGAATGATTTTTAGTCTTTTTTGCTAATTCTTATTTAAGTTTTAGCATCAATATTCTTGGGAGATTGGTCTATAATTTTCTTTCTCTGTTTTCAGCCTACCTGGTTTAGGTATCATACCATGTCTGTGTCAAAGAAGGAATTTGGTAGGACCTTTTCCCTATTTTATCAAATAATTTATATAACATTGGCCAATTGTTTTTTAAATGTTTGGTAAAATTCAAAACCATCTGGTTGGGGGATTTTTTTAGGGGTTGTTTTTGTGTTCTTTTTTTTCTGAAATGGGACTATTAAAATTTCTTCCTCCTCTGTTAGTCTGGGAATATTTTTTGGGTGTCATCCATTTCACTTAGGTTATCAAATGGCATAAAGTTGAGAAATCTTTTATTTTTAATTTCCTCTTCATTGGTGGAAAGTTCTCCCTTTTTCATTTTAAGACTATAATTTCATTTTCCTCCCTCCTTTTCTAATTAGGGTTTCCAAAGGCTTATCTATTTTTTGGCTTTTTCATAGAACCAACTTTAGTTTTATTAATTAGTTAATAGTTTTTTTTACTTTAATATTTTTAATTTCCTTTTAATTTAAATTTCCAATTTAGTATTTGATTGGGGGGTTTTAATTTGGTCTTTTTGTTTTTAGTTCAACCCAATTCATTAATCTTTTCTTTCTCTGTTGCCTAAGGAATAAAATTCCCTCTTTTACCACTTTGGCTGCATCCCACTTTTGGTATGATGTCTCATCATTTCTTATGTTAGGAAATTATTAATTGTTCTATAATTTTCTTCAAATCATTTTAAGATAGTTGTTTAGTTTCCAATTACGTTTCAATTTCCCCTAACTTTTTGTTGTTAGTTTTTTTTATATGATCGAAAGAAAGATTTACTATTTCTGCTTTCTTATTTAATTTTAGGGTGTTTTTCCAAATAGTCAATTTTTGAATGGTTCCATGAACTCTGAGAAAAAAGTATATTCCTTTCATTCCATTCACTTTTCCAAAGATCCAGATACCTAATTTTTCATTATTTATTTACTTTTTAATTTCTTTCATTTGTTTTATGGTTTGTTTGTCTAATTCAGAGTGCAAGGTTGAGATTCCTACTATTACATTTTGTTGTCATTTCTTCTTGCAACTCTTAACTTCTCCTTTAGGAGTTGGTGCCATCCATTGGTGCATATATGTTTTAATATTGATATTGTTTCGTTGTTTATGTCCCTTTAGGTTAGTTTTTCCTTATCTCTTTTAATTAGATCAATTTTACTTTTGCTTGATCTGAGAAAGGATGGCCCCCTTTTTTACCCACCTGAAGCATAAAGTTTTGTCCACCTTTTTCCTTTACTCATGTATCTCCTGCTTTAAATTGTTTTTGTAAACCTATTGGGTTTTGACGATCAGTCTCTATCTGCCTCCTTTTGGGGGAGTTCATCCCATTCATTTTGGTTAAATTACAAAACATTTCCTCCATCCTAATAACCCCAAATTATGCTTTTCTTATTCCCTCCCCCAACCCTCCCCCTTTTTTAAACTTAGTACCCTATTGTTCACGATCTTATCCTTTTAACCCTCCTTCCCCCTTTGAGTCTTTCCCTTCCTTCCCCATTCTCTTTTTTTTCCTTTCCCTCCCCAGTTTTTAATGGGGGAGAATTTTCTAAAACAAATGTCAATTTTTTTCTTTAACCAACTCGTGAGGTAAGATTCACACAATGTTCCTCCCCTCTCTAAATTCCCTCAGATATGATAAGTTTCCTTTGCCTTTTGTGGATGTGGTTTCCCCTTTTTTTCCCCTCCTTCCACCTTATTCTGCCATCATCCCTTTTCCATATCTCCCCTTTTTATTTATATCAGTTCAATCAAATTATACATTATTCTTTTTGTATATCCACAACAGAGATAAATTTCAAGAGTTTTTTACCTTTTCTGCATTCTTGGTTCTATGTTGGGATCAAAATTTTTTTTATTTGGTTTTTCTTCCAGAAACAAATGGAATTATTTGTTTCATTAAATTCCATCTTCTTCCCTGGAAAAAATGTAAACAGCTGGGTAGTTTATTCTTTGGGCATCCCAAGTTCTTGTCCTTGAATATCATATTCCGGTTCTTTCCTTTAATGTAGAGGCAGCCGATCTTGGGTGATCATTGTAACCTCGGATTTAAATGGTTTTTTTTTTTTTTGCTGCTTGTAAAATTTTTTTTATCTGATAGTTCTGAAATTTTGCCCACAATATTCCTTGGGGTTTTATTTTAGGGTTTCTTTTTCAGAAGGTGTTAATGAATTCTTTCAATCCTTTTTACCTTCTGATTCTATTACATCTGGGAGTTCTCTTTATGATTTCTTTAAATAGTATCTGGCTCTTTTTCATCATAGTTTTTGGAAAAGTCAATAACCTCAGATTATCTCCTGATCTTTTTCCAAGTCTGTTTTAAGTAGATAATTCTTTTTTGTCATTTTTTTGTTTTGTTGACTGATTCTTGGTCTCAATGAATCATTAGTTTCTATTTTTAGTTCTAATTTTAAAAATTATTTTCTTCTTGTTTTTTACTTCTTTTTGTATATGTCCAATTGAGTTTTTAAATGTATTGTTTTTTCAATTTTTCCCATTTCCTTTTTTTTTTAGTGAATTTTTTTTTCAATTCGATCCTACTTTCTTGGTGTTCTTTGTCTTTTCCAATTCCCGATCCTACTTTCTTGCAGTTCTTTGTCTTTTCCAATTCAAAATCCTACTTTTAGTGAATTCTTTTTTTTCCAATTCACAATTCTTACTTTCCTGAATTTTTATTTTTCCAACCACCCAATTTTGTTTCCTCACTTGGAATTTTTTCTTTTCCAATTGTATTTCAGGGTATTTATGGTTTTAAGGCTTTAAAGGCCTCTTTCCTTTCCCCATTTATCTTCTAACCTCTTTTTGAGACTTTTAATGGTCTCTTCTTAGAGGATCATTAAAGGAGGACAGTCTGATGCATTTTTGCTGTTTGAGGTCCTTCAGGTTTGCTGACCTGCTCTTTTTTCTGCAAGGCTGTCCATCTTCTTTCATCTTTTTATTATGTTTTAAAGCCTTTAGGGTGGCTAGGCAAGGGGTTAACTTCCTCTCAGGCAGGGAGAAATGTAAACCGGTTTCGGCCCGGGTATAGTGCTCTGGTGAGAGTCTTCCCTTCCCCAGGAAGTGGATTAGCACTGGCCGGTATAAAGTGCCCAGTTGGGCTGTGTGGGTTAGGATTCCCGGCCAGAGACTGGGGGAAATTACTGCCCCAGGACCCAAGCCCTTGTGGGACTGTATTCGGCAGACCGCAACCCGCAAAACCTGCCCAGCGCCTGCCTGATGCAAATGGCCCTGGAAAAGCTCCCTTTGGCCCCAAGCCGGGCTCCCTACTGCGCCAGATTGGAGGCTAACCGGGCTCGCCTCCTGCTGGGATCACAGCTACCCCAAGGAAAAGCCCGACTGTGGGTTGGGGCTGCGCTTGTCTGAATCTGTGCCACTTTCGGTTTGAGGCTCTCCCAGAACCAACTCTCCGTCTGTGCGTCTCCCCCGGCCCCAGAACCAACCTTTTTTTGGCGAGACTGCAGATTTTCTTCGGCCAGTGAATTGTTCTACTTATTATCTTTACGACTTGTAGCAGTCAAGACTATTTTTGAGGCTCGATATAATATTGATAAAGAGGGTAAGAGAAGACCTTAGAAAGTCACTTGTGTCTTCTCCACCATCTTGGCTCCGCCCCCCCATTTCAGTTTTTGAAACTACTTTGTACTTGTTTATATTTATTTTATTTACGTTTATTCTGTATAAAGTTATGTATCAACTTGTTTTCTCTCCAGAGAGAACATAAATTTGTTGTGAATAGGGACTGGTTATTATCTACATTTGTGTGTTCAACTCCTAGAATAGTGTATGGTTCATAGAAGGCCCTAAATAAGTGCTTGTTTTAAGTGATTGATTGTCAAGAATTAGAACAAAATCCAGGAAAACTCCAAGAAAGGCTTTTTCCCTTGTCACAAGAAAGGCTTTCTGCCCCTTTTTAAATGAAAAAGCTTGAAATAACCTGACTTTAACTAAAAAACAAAACAAAAGGCCCCCAAAAACCAAAAAAAAAAATTGGGAATATCTGCAATTTCCTTGAGAAAGAGATAGGCAAGGAGTTAGTAGCTGAGACTAAAGCTGGGAGTAGCAAGTATCCAGCAGAGCACCATTCACTTAAGTAGTGTCCAGCAGAGTAGTGTCAGCAATTATGTGTTTGGTCAAGCAATAGCCAGCAAAGACTATAAGAATAGCATAGAACAAGTACAGTGGGAATCATGTGATGATGTCAGGTCTACCAGAAGAAATGTAATAACATCACTAAAAAATAACTGATTGTTCAGCAGCAGAAATAAAAATCACTCAGTTTTTGCCCTAAACATACATGTTCCCCATATATATATATATCTACTCTAAGAAAGTGTACCCTAGATTTATGAGGGGAAGTCTTTGTTACTACCTTCCTTAATATTCCATTCTGTTCTTTGATTTTCCATTAAGGTCAGTGAGGGCTCATGAACCATAGTTTTATTTATTTTTATTTTTTATTAAAGCTTTTTATTTTTGAACACATGCATGGATAATTTTTTTTAACATTCATCCTTGCGAAACCTCTTGTTCCAAATTTCCTCCCTTTCTCTTTACCCCCACCTCCTTGATGGCAAGTAATCCAATATATATTAAATCTAAAATATAAATACATATTTATACAATTGTCTTACTGCACAAGAAAAATCAGGTCAAAAAGGGGGGGGGAATGAGAAAGAAAACAAAATGCAAGCAAACAACAACAAAAGAATGAGAATGCTATGTTGTGATCCACACTCAGTTCCCATAGTCCTCTCCCTGGGTGTAGATGGCTTTCTTCATCACAAAATCATTGGATCTGGCCTACCATGGTTTTAGAGCATTCACACCCACCATGTATCAAGAACATAGGTAGTAGTTCCTCATAAATTGGGAGAGGGAGTACCTTTAGGTATTGCATATAATTTTAAATATATTTAGATTCTAACTTCTTTGAGGACAAAAGTATTTTTTCTATTTATCTTTGTATCTAACATCTCTAGCACAGAAACTTGCACATAGGAATTGCCTAAAAATATTTATTATGTGAATTCATGAATATACATATATATTAATGTAAATACTAACCAAAGAAATTAAGTCTATAAATTGGAAGAATTAGTTCATAATCTTATAGGAATATAATTAAAATTTTAAAGTTCTATAAATTGATGATTCTAAGTGATCCAGAGAATGCTTAAAAATTTGAGTTTCAACCAAAATAGGAAGAAGTTTAATATGAAGTTCACAGTAAAAGATTCAAAAGAAAAACTCAAACTGGAAAGATTCAAAATGAGGAGAGATTGGCCAGGCACCAATATGGCAACTAAAAGCACTCTTGGGTCATAATAAACCACTAACAATACAAATGAGTCCCATAATTTTGTTACTTAAAAAGCTGGGATGTATTAGCAGCAATATGACATGCAAAAGTCAGGAATTAATTTTCCTAATGTACTCCACATTGTTCAGCTACTCATTAGAGTTCTGTATCCAATATCAGTCAATTCTGCTTTCTAAGGAATATGTCAGGGGAAAAAATGAAGTGCAGCACTAAAAGTGAATAAAAGGAGGAAAGATGGGTCTTGGTATGAGTTATAGGAGGATCAGAGTTGTTCAACCTAGAAAACAGAGAATGACTTCAATGACCAACTTCAATTATTTAAAGGCTCATAGGGTATGTTTATGTGATATTAAACATCCAAATGAAAACTGAAAAATTCAATACAAAGTATGGGTGTTCTCTACCAGATAAAAGACAACATAATAAAGTGAACAGAGAGCCAGACTTTGAATGGGGAAGAACTGACTTCAAATTTTCCTTAGACACATATTGGCTCTGTGACCCTGGATAAATGTATTACCTCTCAATGCTCCTTGTCATTTGTCTAAAATTGTAAATGGCAGAAAAAAATGCCCTCCAATTCAATCACATGTTTGGGTTTTGTTTTGGGGGAATGGTTGGAGAAGGGGAGCAGTACAGCTAAGTGATACCATAGTGCATAGAGCACTAGGCCTGGAGTCAGGAAGATTCCTCTTCCTGAATTCAAATCCAGCCATAAAACATAATAACTGTGTCATCCTGGGCAAGTCCTTTAACTGTGTTTTCTTCATTCCTCCTACAAATGAGCTGCAGAAGGAAACTGCAAACCATTTCTGTATCTTTGCCACAAAATCCCAAAAGGGGTCACAAAGAGTGAGACACGACTGAAAGATGACTAACAATAAAATACTAAAAATTTTTAAATGTTTGCTTTTTCACTTACTTTAAAAAAGTCCAATTATTTGATATTATATAAGCTTAACGCTGATAAAATTTCAAAAATGGCCTATAATGAGGCACTTATTTCATTGAATTAAAATTAAAATAAGCATATGAAGTCATTAAATCTAACCCCTTCATTTTTAGAAAGTAGGAAAATAAGGCAACAGAGGAGCTAAGTTTCTAATAGATTGAACATTCTAACTCAGTTTTTCTTACTTTAATATAATCCAGTTTATCACACTGTCTGAGCAATAATTTGTCATGATTTTTTTACTGATTATAATTAACTGGAGGAATTTTTTATTAAGATTTATTATTTCATCAGTGCAAAAAATTTCCAATGAAGAAATCCTTTCTCCCTAATGCATATAGTCAACTTTACCTTTTTATTTTTATTTTCCCCCAATTACATGCAAAAACAATTTTGACATTTGCATTTAAAACTTTGAGTTCCAAATTCTCTTTCTTCCTCCTTCCCTAATCCCTTCCCCTTATTGAGAAAGTAAGCAATTCCATATAGATTATACATGTGTAGTCATATAAAACATATTTATTAGGCATTTTATAAAAGAAAATATACATTAAAAATTCAAGAAAAATAAAGTTTTTTTTTAAATGCTTCAATCTGTATTCAGATGTCATCAGTTCTTTCTCTAGGATTAGATACCATCTTTCTTTTTAAAGTATTTTTTCTGTAGTAAATTTATTTATTTTTAATGCACATTGCTTTATGAATCAAATTGGGAGAGAAAAATCAGAGCAAAAGGGAAAAACCATGGGAAAAATGAAAAAGGAAAAAAAAAAGAAATAAACATAGCATATGTTGATTTACATTGTCTCCTTAGTTCTTTTTCAGCATACACACAGCATTTTCTGCCCAAAGTCTATTGGAATTGCTTTGGATCACTGAGCCACTGAGAAGAATCAAGTCTAAAAAAAGTGGATCATTGCACTCTTGATGTTTTTGTGTACAATGTATTCCTGGTTCTGCTTGTTTCACTCAGCATCAGTTCATGTAAATCTTTCCAGGCCTTTTCCAAAATCATCCTGTTCATCATTTTTTACAGAATAATAATATTCCATTATCTTCATATAAAACAACTTGTTCCTCAACTGATGGGGTATCAACTCCTTTTTCAATTCTTTGTTACCACAAAAAGAACTGCTACAAACATTTTTGCACATGTAGGTCCTTTTCCTTCCTTTATGATTTCCTTGGGATACAGACCCAGTAATGGCACTGCTGGATCAAAGGATATGCACAGTTTGATAGCCCTTTGGGTATAATTCCAAATTGTTCTCCAGAATGGTTGAATAATTTTACAACTCCACCAGCAATGCATTAGTTTCCCAGTTTTCCCACATACCCTCCAACATTTATCATTATCTTTTCCTGTAATTTTAGACAATCTGAGAGATATGAGATGGTCCTTCAGAATGTTTTAATTTTCATTTCTCTAATCAAAAGTAATTTAGAACAGTCAATAACTATAGCAATCTAGTGTTTGACCCAGAGACCCCAGCTTTTGGGATAAGAACTTACTGTTTGACAAAAATTGCTGGGAAAATTGGAAACTAGTATGACAGAAACTAGGCATCGACCCACAGTTAACACTGTACACCAAGATAAAGTCAAAATGGGTTCATAACCTAAACATAAAGAATGAGATTATAAATAAATTAGAGGAACACAGGATAGTTTACCTCTCAGACCTGTGGAAGAGGAAGGAATTTATGACCAAAGAAGAAATAGAGATCATTACTGATCACAAAATAGAAAATTTTGATTTTATCAAACTGAAAAGTTTTTGTACAAACAAAACTAATGCAGACAAGATTAGAAGGGAAGCAATAAACTCTGAAAATATTTTTAGAGTCAAAGGTTCTGATAAAGGCCTCATTTCCAAAATATATAGAGAATTGACTCTAATTTATAAGCAATCAAGCCATTCTCCAATTGATATATGGTCAAAGGATATGAACAGACAATTCTCAGACAAAGAAATTGAAACTATTTCTAGCCATATGAAAAGATGCTCCAAGTCATTATTAATCAGAGAAATGCAAATTAAGACAACTCTGAGATACCACTACACACCTGTCAGACTGGCTAGAATGACAGAGAAAGATAATGCGGAATGTTGGAGGGGATGTGGGAAAACAGGGACACTGATACATTGTTGGTGGAATTGTGAATACATCCAGCCATTCTGGAGAACAATCTGGAACTATGCTCAAAAAGTTATCAAACTGTGCATACCCTTTGATCCAGCAGTGTTACTACTGGGCTTATATCCCAAAGAGATCTTAAAGGAGGGAAAGGGACCTGTATGTGCACAAATGTTTGTGGCAGCCCTCTTTGTAGTGGCCAGAAACTGGAAACTGAGTAGATGCGCATCAATTGGAGAATGACTGAATAAATTGTGGTATATGAATATTATGGAATATTATTGTTCGGGTAAGAAATGACCAACGGGATGATTCAGAAAGGCCTGGAGAGACTTACATGAATTGATGTTGAGTGAAACGAGCAGGGCCAGGAGATCATTATATACTTCAATAACAATACTATATGATGACCAGTTCTGATGGACGTGGCCATCCTCAGCAAGGAGATCAACCAAATCATTTCTAATGGAGCAGTAATGAACTGAACCAGCTACGCCCAGTGAAAGAACTCTGGGAGATGAATAAGAACCATTACATTGAATTACCAATCTCTATATTTTTGCCTGCCTGCATTTTGAATTTCCTTCACAGGTTAATTGTACAATATTTCAGAGTCCGATTCTTTTTGTACAATAAAATAACGGTTTGGTCATGTATACTTATTGTGTATCTAATTTATACTTTAATATATTTAACATCTACTGGTCATCCTGCCATCTAGGGAAGGGGGTGAGGAGAAGGAGGGGAAAAATTGGAACAAAATGTTTGGAAATTGTCAATGCTGCAAAATTACCCATACATATAACTTGTAAATAAAAAGCTATTTAAAAAAAGTAATTTAGAACATTTTTTCATATAACTATAAATGACTTTAATTTTGTCATCTGAAAATTGTCTGTTCATATCATTTGACCATTTATCAATTGGGGAATGATTTGTATTCTTATAAATTTGATATAGTTCTTTATATATTTTAGGAATGAGACCTTTATCAGAAACACTGGCTGTAAGGATACTACTTTTCAACATAAGTCCTTCAGAATTGTCTTGGATCATTGCATTGTTGAGAGTGGCTAAGTCATTCATAGCTGATCACTTTACAATGTTGCTGTTACTTTGTTCACACTACATTTCACTTTGTGTAAGCTCATGAAATTTTTTCCAAGTTTTTTTGAGAGCATTCTTCTCGTAATTTCTTATAGCACAATAATAATTCATCAAAATCACATGGCAAAAATTTTTCAGCCATTCCCTAAAATTGATGGGCATCCTCTCAATTTCCAATTTTTTTCCATCAAAAAAGAACTGCTATAAATATTGTGTGTGTGTGTGTGTGTGTGTGTGTGTGTGTATCCTTTTCCTTTTCATTGTTTTTATATCTTTTGAATATGGACTTAGTAGTCAAGTTGCTAAGGGGTATGAAGAGTTTTATGGTATTTTGGGCATAATTTCAAATTGTTTTGCAAAATGTTTGAATTAGTTCAGAACTCCACCAACATAGCATTATTAATGTCTCATTTTCAAGCATTTCCTCCAAGGTTTGTCATTTTTCTTTTTGTCCTATTAGCCAATTTAATAGACATGAGATAACACCCCAGAATTATTTTAATTTGCATCTCTCCAATTTGCATTTTATCATATGGTTATCAATAGCTTTGGTTACTTCATCTGAAAACTGTTTACAGCTTTTGATCATTTATCAATTGGGAAATTGTTTTTTTTATATAAATTTGACTCAGTTTTCTATTTAAGAAATGTAGCCTTTATCAAAGAAACTTCCTTCAATTTTTTTTATACTTTGTATTGTTAATTGTATTTCTTTCCAATACAATCCATCCTATCCTCCCCATTTATTCTATTCTCTCTCTTCTTTCACCCTGGACATCTTAAAAGTTTCTGACTATCCCTCCCTCAATTTGCCCTCTCTTCCATTACCCTCCATCCTTTCCATGTAGTATTGTAAACAGTTTTACTTTTATAATTTTTTGAAAGGTGATGTTTAGGCTCTTTTTTTGATAATGGCTTTCCGGTAAACCAATAATTTTTAAAATCTCTTTTCTGGATCTATTTTGCAAGTAAGTTGTTTTTCCAGTGAAATATTTCACATTGTCTTCTTTTTTCATTCTTTTGATTTTGTTTTATTGTTTCTTGATTTCTCATCAACTCATTTGCTCAGTTCTAATTTTTAAGCAATTATCATCTTCAGAGATATTTTGTACTTCCTTTTCCATTGGTCAATTTTACTTTTTAAAGAATTTTTTTTCTTTAGTGAATTTTTATTCTTCTTTTACCATTTGATCTATTCTATTTTAAAGGTTTTTTAACATTCAGAATTTTTTTGTGTATATGTCCTTTACCAAGTTGTTGACTCATCTTTCATGATTTTCTTGTATCTCACTTATTTATCTTCCAGATTTTTCCTCTACCTCTCTTACTTGATTTTCAAAATCCTTTTTTCAGCTCTTTCATGGCCTGAGACCAAAGCCTAAAGGCTTTGGATATAAGATATTTGACTCTGATATCTTCTGACTGTGTGTTTAGATTTTCTTTGTCACCTCAGTAACAGGATTTTTTTTTCTGTTTTGTTCATTTTCCAACAGATTTCTTGACTTTTAACTCTTTGTTAAAGTAAGCCTCTGCTTTCAGGGTGTTAATTAACTGTCCCAAGTTTCAGGGGTTGTATGCAGCTCTTTTCAGAGACATTTGTAGAGTCCTCTAAGTTTTCATTTCTTCCAAATGGTATGACCTAAGGAGAGGTGTGTTTACTACACTCCTATGAGTGATCATAAGCACTCTTTTTTTTAAACCTGGAATTGTAATGAGGGTCCCTGCTCCATTGTGGCTGCAAGTTTCTATTGTGCTAACACTCCTTCTCAACTTGGGATTGCCATCCAAGAGTTCAATCCAGATCTGAGTATTGGTAAAGGCAAAGTTCTGCCTCAGTAGTAGCACAGAGGCATCCTGTCATCTCCTTCTGATTAGTTGTTCAACTCCCTTACTATTTGTGGGCTGCTACTGCTGATGATGATTCAGTGGTTCCCAAGGCCCACTCCTGATTTGCTGGGGCCAGAGCTATCTGGCTCAGTCTGTACTGGGTTGTACTCCATTCTTACCCAGGTGTGATAGAACTTTCCTGCCAACCTTCTAAGTTGTTTTTGGTTGGAAAATTATTTCACCCTGTCGTTTTGTGGGATCTTCTATTCCAGGCATTTTATGGCATTATTTAAAGATTTTTGGAAGGGTTTAGGGAAGACTTCTGGGGAGTTGCTGGGGAATTGAGGTCAAATATGACCTCAGACACTTTACATTTCCTAACTGTGTGATCCAACCTCCAGCAACTTTTCTACAAGTCTTTGTTTTAAAGAGTTGCCTGAGGCAATGAGAGGATATATAATTTACCCAGGGTCACAGTCAATATATACATCAGAGGTAGAAATGTGATACTAGATCAGACTATTTCTGAAACTGTTCATCTATTCACTATATCAAGTGCCTAAGAGGAATGAGCAGTACATTCTTTTTTTTTTTTTTTTTAATTTTTATTTATTTATTTATTTATTTTTAATAGCCTTTTATTTACAAGTTATATGTATGGGTAATTTTACAGCATTGACAATTGCCAAACCTTTTGTTCCAATTTTTCCCCTTCTTCCCTCCACCCCCACCCCTAGATGGCAGGATGACTAGTAGATGTTAAATATATTAAAATATAAATTAGATACACAGTAAATATACATGATCAAACCGTTATTTTGCTGTACAAAAAGAATCGGACTCTGAAATATTGTACAATTAGCCTGTGAAGGAAATCCAAAATACTGGCAGGCAAAAATATAGGGATTGGGAATTCAATGTAATGGTTCATCTCCCAGTGTTCTTTCGCTGGGCGTAGCTGGTTCAGTTCATTATTGCTCCATTGAAACTGGTTCGGTTCATCTCATTGCTGAGGATGGCCAGGTCCATCAGAACTGGTCATCATATAGTATTGTTGTTGAAGTATATAATAATCTCCTGGCCCTAAGCAGTACATTCTTTACTCTATGCTATATTTACTCTTAGAATTGAAATAAATTCAGACTTCATTAAAGCAATTCATAATACAACTGTTCTACTGTGTGGTTGTATGCTTTCAGGGTCTCAAGATTCACATAATGACATAGCCTTCCCAACTTAATAGAGTACCAGGCAGTACATAGGCCACTCATGAACTATAGAACTCATGAGTTCTATAGACACTATTTGTTTTATTTTGTCAAAGTATTAGGTTTATTTACTCTAAGATCGTCAACTTATAAACACACAAGGAAAAATAGAAAACACACTTTATACCAATGATCTTTGATTAATGCATCCAGTAGGGTCAGTCAGTCTGTAGCAACTCTGAATTCAGGTCTCAACAACCTCTGGTGACATGGAGATTCTGCCTTGGTGTTGGGTGAAAACTGATGCTTATATGTCCAGTACTTTCTCAATCAGTGTCCTATTTATTACTGGCAGGGACCCTTTATTGTATCTCACCACTGTGAACTCATCACTTGTGGAGCAAAGATAATGAAATCAATGGCAGGTTCTGGCAAGAAAGTCTGCCACATTCTACCTTGGAATCTCTCTTTGACCTTGAGATTTTGTCTTAAAATATTACTTTCCATTCCAGCTCACTTCAGCTCTTTGATTTTCTAGCCAAAGCTACTTGAAAACATCAATTCCCAATCATAGTAGGAAAGTATGGGATACCTATGTGTGCAATAGATAGAGCACCAGCCCTGAAATCAGGAAGACCTGAGTTCAAATCTGACCTCAGACACTTTATACTTCATAACTGTGTGAGCCTGGACAAGTCAATTAACCCCAATTGCCTCAGAAAAAAAGGAAAATATACAATATATTGGTCATATCTTAGAACTCTTGCAGGATCACAATCCAGGATGCTTCTCTTTTGAGTCTGCTTAGCATACCTGGCTTATATGGCTAGATTTCTCAAAAACAATTCCTAGATCCAGCCCCTGATTCATCAGCCATGAGAAAAGTGGTTGTTAAAGTAATAAACACACATATGCAACTATAAAATCTCTTTTTCAGTCACTGCCATGGGATGATAATGACAAGATGATTAAATGTTCCATTTGGAGGATACCTCCAGTTTTAATGGGAAAGTGGGGAAAGGAAGGCACAAATCACAAAGTAATTATTGTCCTTCTTCATGTTGGCCACGACATTCACATGATCCCTAGGAGAGTAGCATGAACAAAACATGACAGACACCTCAAAGACGAGTGAAGGCTATATGAAGAAACAAAGCAACAAATTCAGATATCAACATTTCTACATGGGTAATTCCTAAAAGCTACTATATGTTATGGATAGACATATGCTAAAATGTTGGCACATTTTTTAACAGCCAAAATGTTATGTTAACACATTCCCAGACAATTCTATGATGAACACCCTCTCCATAGAAAGAAATGGATGGAAACATTTTAAAAACACTTGGCTATCCTATCAGTTTAGGGATGGGTGTGTACATGTCTTTGCATGCATGCATGTGTTTGTATGTGTAATTTAAGAAGTCCCCATAATTAAAATTGTTTCACTGTTGCAAACATTTGCTAGTCAAGCATAGCCTTTCAAAAGGAAACATTTTTTTTACTATAAAATCTTTTTTTTTTCTTTTCACACAGAATATCTAATTTTCTTTTTCTTTCTCTATAGACATAAAAGAGTAATATTCATAGAAAAAAACAACATTAATCACCTGGTTATAATTTAATTGGTGTTCTTGTTTGTTTCAAAATACTATGACTTTACTGAGAATTATTATTCTTGCCACAAAGATACCCAAACATGCAGGCTAATCTTCTCCCCAAGGTGATCCAGTTTTACATCATCCTTTTCCATGTGGGGTCAGATACCACTATGACAATTCCATATTTTTTAAATGTCTTAGCATATTTTTCACTTCATGTTTTTTCATTTCCTTCAGATGACACTCTACTTAAAGCTTTTACCCTTAGGATATCTGCATGTAGTCTTTTCCAGTTGGAGGAGGTCACTTCTTATTATTCCCTTACTTTCTTTAAACTTTTGCTGCTTTCGAAGATCAGATGTTGAGATTTGGGGCTTTTTTTTCTATTTTTGAAGAGTTCTGACCTCTCCCATGAATTGAAGGGAAGATGATGAAATTTAAAACTTTCTTTCAACTTTTGTTCCTTCCTCCATTAAAAGGAAAGCATAAAAACATCACTCCACAGCAAACCTGAGGCTTCGCCATTCCTGTCATGTTTTTAACTTGGAGAAGACACGAACAGGCTTTTAATCACACTGTTTCTTTTAAGGCAATATAAAAGCAGTTTCAATATAAAACTCATGCAATAGCCAAACATAATTTATAAATAAAATAGCCATTTAATCACATAAATTCTCTTCCAAGAGTTCATGCATCCTAGTTATTTCACTTGGCTTATTTTGTTCTCACCTTCTACTCATCATTATAAATATTTCCCTCTTGAAAAATTATTTTAATTGTGTTGTTTTGACATAAATTTTTGCATCATATCTTCCATTTTGGTCATCATATTACTCCCTTGTATTTCTGCTGCTGATTAACCAATAACAATTTTTCTGAAGGATTCCAGACAAGTGGTTCATTCTACTCTTCCTTTTCATACATTTGCCTCACACTTGCATCTATCTACCTGTCCATTTTACAAAATCATTTAGAACCCAATTAAGTACTGAAAGTTCTCTTCAGTACACTATATCATCTCTGGAGGCTACTTCAACTTTAAATCATAAGTAAATGATCTTTTTCCTTGGCATATATACTTGTATTAGTGTACTGTCCAGCCAATTTTTATTTATTTCCTCTGTGTTTTACTCCCCAAATGAATCATATCTTTGTTACCTTCTAAAACTCATGTCAGGTTCTTTAATCTTGGTATCTGAAACTGAGTTGTTGCAAAACAAGCCCCAGTGACTTAAACAACGAAGATTCTCACAATGCAATTCCAGTGTGCATATTAATTACTTCTTTGAAACTTCTCCAGGTAAAATAATTCTTTGAAAGTTTCCGTGCTTTATGCTTTTCCTCTTAGCATTTTTCTTTTTATTCCGGCCTTCCTTTGTTCTCCCTGAAATCTCTGAGGAAATCTCTAGGATCTACACTAAAGCCTAAACTACACTATACCTTCTTCAGAGTGTGACGGGGGACATGCTGGCAGTGATTTCTATGCTAAAGACAGTTTTGGGTCTTTGGCCATAATCCCAAACTATAACTTTCTCTCTCTTTTTGTAATATGCTGGCATTCCCTTTGAAACTGGGCTTACTTTAGACATATTGGAAAGAATTCTTGGATCTAAAGTCAGGAAGTCTAGGGTTAAATGCTGCCTCTGACAGTTACCAGCTGTGTGATCAAGGCAGCAGGCATTTATGAACATTTTATTAAGCTCCTACTATCTATGAGCTTTTTACAATCATTATCTCATGTGATTCTCACAACAATCCTGGGAAATAGGTACTATTATTATCCCTATTTTATGATTAAAGAAACTGAGGCAAATAAAAAGTAATTTGCCTAGAATCACATGGCTAGTGATGAGGCTAGACTTGAACGCAGAGTTCAGTCTACTATACTATCTACTTGCTTCATAAGCAAGTCATTTAGTCTCCTTGGGTCACCTTTCCTCATTTGTCAAATGGGGATCAAAATATCTAGAGTACTTGTCATGAGATTCAATGAGCTGATATACATAGAGCACTTTGTAAAACACAAAGGAATATATATATATATATATATATTTCAGCTCTTATTATGCTCTGTGAAAAGAGATGCTGGTTGCCAATTTTTGCCATACTCTGCTGGACTTTTGAACAAATACAAATTAATTGTTTTTAAACTGCTAAACAAGGAAACAATAACAATAACAAAAGGGGAATGTTAGAAATTTAGAGTGCAGATAATGTAGTAAACTCTAATCCCCAGAAAGTAAATGTAAGCAGAGCTAAATCTTGATTTTAGTTTGCTCCCTCTATTCACTGACTCATCCTTGTCCCCAGAGCCATCATACCAAAGCATTTCTGGATTGATACTAGTCCATGAGTCAGCAATGTGATGTGGCAGCCAAAAAGGCTAATGCAATCTGGGACTGCATTAAGAAGGGCAAAGCTTCCCGGAATAAGGAGATGAAAGTCCTTCTGTATGATGAACTCAGTAGACCTTGTCTGAAATTCTGTTTGGCTCTCAGAACCACAGATGAAAGACTGATCTGCTGGGTATTGCCCAGGATGGTGAAGGGCTTCCAATTTGCCTAGAGAAGAGAAAGCTAGGTTGCTTTCTGACCTCTTTCTCTAAGACATCAAGAGTCCTTTGGGATTATCTTGGATCATAGTATTGCCTAGAATAGCCAAGTCAAAGACAGTTGATCATCATACAGTATTGCTGTTTCTGTGTACAATGTTCTCATGGTTCTGCTCATTTAATTTTGCATTAGCTTATGCCTTTCTATATACACAGACTTTTTGAAGGTTCATAGTCCCCAGGTTAAGATATGCACTCTAAATGATCTCTAAAATCTATGCCAGCTTTAAATATTATAATACCTATAAATATTTCTGCTTTTCTCGGCTCATATTATCAATTTCGTTCACTTAACCAGATTTTCTTTGATGATCATCGCTCTGGTACCCATAATTTTGCCATATCCTATCAACAGTGTTTACATGGTGATGGAAATAATGGAGACAGAGAGAGAAGGGAAATAATTTACTGATTTACTTATTACTTATAATTATTTTTATGTATAAGTTCTACCTCCCCAATCAAACCTTTTTTTTTTTGTTATGTTTTGTTTTGTTTTTTTTAATAGCCTTTTATTTACAGGTTATATGTATGGGTAACTTTATCGCATTGACAATTGCCAAACCTCTTGTTCCAATTTTTCCCTTCCTTCCCCCCCCCCACCCAGATGGCAGGATGACCAGTAGATGTTAAATATATTAAAATATAAATTAGATACACAATAAGTATACATGACCAAACCGTTATTTTGCTGTACAAAAAGAATCAGACTCTGAAATATTGTACAATTAGCCTGTGAAGGAAATCCAAAATGCAGGTGGGCAAAAATATAGGGATTGGGAATTAAATGTAATGTTTTTAGTCATCTCCCAGAGTTCTTTCAAACTTTTTTTTTTTTTTTTGTAACAGAGGTGAAAAAAGTATTTAAACAAAATTAACACACAGTGCCTGCATCTGACAGTGTATACTATATCATTCCAAATCTGTAGTTCTCTATGGCAGGAGTTTGACTATCTTTGAATGCTGTTTTCATTTGCATTCTTATAAATATTATTGTTTAACTTACTTTGATCAGTATCAATGCATTTAAATCTTCACATATTTCTCAAACTTCCTCGTATTCATGATTCTCACATCATAATAATATACCATTGCATTCATATATAACAATTTCCTCAATCTTTAGTCAACTAATAGACCCCCATGTGCTACCTAATTATAACTACAGCAATAAGTACTGCTATGAATATTTTGGTTCTTACAGAGTCTTTGTTTAATCTTTGACATTGTTATTGTTGTTCAGTTGTTTTAGTCAAGTCCAATTATTCATTACCCCATTTAGAATTTTCTTGACAAAGTGGTTTTCCATTTCCTTCTCCAGTTCATTTTACAGATAAGGAAACTGAAGCAAATAGGGATTAAGTGACTTGCCCAGAGTCACACAGATAGGAAGTGCCTGAGGTTGGATTTAAACTCAGGTTTTTCTGATACCAAGCCCAGCACTCTATGCATTGTACCATCTATATATTTTCAGAAGTGGAAACATTAAATCAAAGGATACAAATAGGTTAGTAACCCTTTTTACAAAATTCTAATTTCGATTGAATTAATTCATGATCCTACCAATAATGGATTAGTGTGTCTGTTTTCCCAAAGTCCTTCAAATATTACCTATTTCCATTTCTTATCTTTGCTACTTAGAAAATATTTGTGATACTTTTTTACACTTTAAAAATATTTAATGCATTCAATAATAATAGAACATTTTCACTAACTATAAGATCATTCTGGGATATCTTCTTTCTTCTTCCTTATTATTGCATTTTCCTTCCTTTTTTATCAATCATTAAATATAACACGCATACCACCAGCTTCTTTACTGAGTTCTTGATCAATGTTTTTATTCACCAATTCCAAGGTGTATATTTTCTGGTTCTTATGTCATATCAGAAACTCTTGTCCCTTTGTGCTATTCTAACTATATAACTGTGGGCAAATTACATGATGATTCTAAGTTTTAATTTCCTTATCTATGAAATACCTAAGTCCTAAAACTTCTGTGAGAATCAAAGGAGGAATTATGTATAAATACTTTGTAAATCTCAGCTCTTATCATTATAGTTATTGTTATTCTTTCCCCCAATAGTTTGGAAAGATTGCAATAGTAATATACTAAATTCAATTGTCTCTTTCCTTCAGAACTCAGGAATTTGGATTTTTGCAATGAATTATATATTACTGGTTCATATTTGGGAAAATTCATCTTGAAATCCATTAAATGTCTTAAATTCATTTATTTAGCAAATTCATAACGGTGCAACTGCCAAAATAAAGATTTCTTAATTCTTAATCTTAGCCTTTTCCCAGAAGATGCTATTGCTTAAAGGACTATTTATTGTACAATGATGCGGAGCATGACACATTGTTTCCCACTATCTCCCAGTTATGAGGGTATCGGCATCGTTTGTCTGAAACTTAAGAACATTTCAGATTTTTATAATTTTCACTTTGCTGCATTTATTTTGCTTATCATGATGGCTTTGTGCCAAGCTTCTATCTGAAGGGGTATAAAGGAAAGCACAAAGTATCAGGAATCACCGGACTTGGGCTAGAGGCCTGACTTTCACTTATTAATTATGTGACAATGGTCTAGCGACTTAATGTGAGTGGCTGTTTCATATGTTAAATGAGGATAACAAAATCCCTGCTTATCTCACAAAGGTGTTATGAGGATCAAAGTAGATGATTAAAATGAACATCCTTCATAAACTACAAAACACTTTGAAAATATGAGGAATAAAAAAAATAGGAATTAGACCTCATTGGTATGGGGGAATTCTGGAAAAGGAAACTCCTGGTATGGATAAAGATCTGTACCCATCTCCCCTGCTCAAGAAACCACTCCTTTGCCTTAGCCTCTTCCCTTCTTTTAAGTGTCTGCTAAAATCCCACTTTTTGCCAGAAGTCAGTCTTCTCTAACATTAGCCCCTTCCTTCTAAAAGTATGTCCAGTTTATGCCTGCCTGTACATGGTCGATTGCAGATTAACTTCCCTCCTGTACTAGACTGTGAGCTCTATAAAAGCAAATGCTATTTTTTTATTTTCTTAAAAACCACAAGGCTTAGCATAGTGCCTGGCACAGAATAGGTGCTTCATTAATAATTGTTGATTTGACTTTTTTTGGAATTTATAGCCTTAGAGAGTTATCTGGGAAATTGATAGATAAGTTATACACATGGCCAGCATATGCCAAGGGGCATTTGGACCTAATTTTCCTCTAACTGTCTTTCTATCTACAATAGCAGAGCCGAGTCAAGGAATAATAGTATCAATAACAAAAGGGGTTAGCAGCTGATTCTGTGATTTCATTAGTATATTGATCTTCTAGATGAGAAAACTCATCATATATCTATATCTTCTCTGCAATTTATATTCTTTGAGAGTTGTCTAGCACTAGGAGGTTAAGTAACTTATCTAGGGTTACAAAATCACTATGAGTTAGAACTTGAACCTGAATTTTTAAAGTACGTATTATTTTAATTTGGAAAGGGTTTTTATATTCAGCAGAATTTCTCTTCCATTAAACTTTGCTACAGATACCACATAAAATACAATTAATTTTATGAGATGTTTTTGTTTTATTTTGTTTTCTCACAAATACTTGTCATGAGCATCATAATACAAGTTGACCAAATGTCCCAGGAAAGGATGCTTCTTGTTGAGTTTGCAATATGCAAAATAAACTCCATCTACCCTTGATTGACCCTTCTATTTAGCCTCTAAATCTTTACACCTTCTGTTTTCATTAATAGAGATTTTATTAGATTGATATGATTCAGTTTCTTTACTATATCTATTTGGTCATCATGAGACCAAACTGTCACATTTAGTGTACCAATAACCAATTTAATTGGTCTTATAAACTATGTGATTGGGTCTTTTCCACCCATTTTCCCTGTCATTACAGAAACAGAAGGGGGCAATTTAGGACCAATCTCTATTAGGTATTTGTCTATACTTCATGGGTTGCCATAGCTAAATAATTCATCACCACTTACCTACTTTATTGGGATGAGTCTCAGTACTTAGCTATGCTAGCTCTTAGATTTCTTTTGGAACCTGTCTTGAAACCTTTCCAGTGGGGCAGCGACTGTCCAAGTTTGAGCAATATAACATAGACTTCAGGAACCTAATGTCATTTTCATACCATGATGTGGCATCTAGGATTTTGTGAAAGTAGGTAATTGGGTAATTAGGCTCAAATTTTCATTTTTCCTATTTTAGGTCTAGAGAACCTCACAATACAAAACTGTTCAGGGGTTTAAAAAGATTTGGAGGTAGTTAATACTTTTCCCAGACAGTGTTTTTTTTTAAATTTTTTTTTTATTTAATAGCCTTTTATTTACAGGATATATGCATGGGTAACTTTACAGCATTAACAATTGCCAAACCTCTTGTTCCAATTTTTCACCTCTTACCCCCCCACTCCTCCCCTAGATGGCAGGATGACCAGTAGATGTTAAGTACATTAAAATATAAATTAGATACACAATAAGTATACATGACCAAAACGTTATTTTGCTGTACAAAAAGAATCAGACTCTGAAATATTGTACAATTAGCTTGTGAAGGAAGTCAAAAATGCATGTATGCATAAATATAGGGATTGGGAATTCAATGTAATGGTTTTTAGTCATCTCCCAGAGTTCTTTTTCTGGGCATAGCTTGTTCAGTTCATTACTGCTCCATTGGAAATGATTTGGTTGATCTCGTTGCTGAGGATGGCCTGGTCCATCAGAACTGGTCATCATATAGTATTGTTGTTGAAGTATATAATGATCTCCTGGTCCTGCTCATTTCACTCAGCATCAGTTCGTGTAAGTCTCACCAGGCCTTTCTGAAATCATCCTGTTGGTCATTTCTTACAGAACAGTAATATTCCATAATATTCATATACCACAATTTATTCAGCCATTCTCCAACTGATGGACATCCATTCAGTTTCCAGTTTTTAGCCACTACAAAAAGGGCTGCCACAAACATTTGTGCACATACAGGTCCCTTTCCTTTCTTTATAATCTCTTTGGGATATAATCCCAGTAGTAACACTGTCCAGACAGTGTTTCAAGACATTTCTCTATATAGCTGTGGGATGGCTTAAGAGATTACATTCTGCATTTAGAATTTTAGAGAAAAGATGAAAATACTGCTTTTCCCTTCTGTGCCAGCAATATTTTTTTATGAAAAAGAAGCATGTTCTTTTTTCTACTTCAAGGTGTTCTATTTAAAAGAGTATGAGGCTGAGAATCAATAGGTCTGCTTTAGTCACTTAGTAATCTCAAGCAAGCCACTTTGAATCTCAGTTTCTCCATTTGTAAATTGCAACAGCAATATATTTCCCAATTTCACAAAGTTGTTATGAGGATAAGAAAAAATGAATTCATAGACATGAACATGTATTAGAGAAAAAGTATTCTAATAGTAATCATAACTGAAGAATAAATTTATTTTTAAAGTTGAAACTTTATTTGAATATAATTACTAAGACAGCAAACCAAGTTAGAGATCTGGTAGTAACATGGGGCCTGCTGATCCTGGGAAGCTTTTCCAGACTTAGTCAATTTTTTCAAAGTTCCGGCCCCCATATTCTTTCACTTTCAAGTTTTCTTAAGGCTTTCCTGACAAGCTTCCTATACTTCTTCTCAACAACCCAAATTTCTTCTCTCTATTTCACTGCCAATTTCACCTCTCCAGGGCTAAACCTTTACCACTCAGCTTCCTGTGGAAAAGAATGAAGGTTTTTATTTGTCTTCTTCCCTGATCCCTAAAACAGCTGAAATCTCTAGCCAGAATACTTTTGTTAACATTTTTTATCCATTGCCTTATATCTGTCCCAGATATCTCAATGTCCCTGCTTGACACTTCACATAACCTATTGCAGTGGTTTTTGCTGATTCCACCATAAGCCAAAATATAATCTTGAGAAATATGAAGTTAGGAATCTCTGACATCACATAGCTCTACAAGAGGAAAATGCAATCAAGGAATGTCCATGTTAAGGATCAAAAAAGTGACTTTTAATGGGGAGAAAGAATCTAGGGAAATGATGCTGAGTTCTTACTACTATATCTGCCTTGCAAAGCAACTTTCAAAAGGAAAAGAGGACAATTAGGCATTAAATATAGTAGGATCCAGGGCATGGCTTCTGGGAAAAGCCATAAATGAGAGTTCCCTGAGGGAAGATTCAGTGAACTAGGATAAAGGTCCTTAATTTACTCTAAATAATACTATCACACCTTTCCGAGTTCTAATTAGAACAAGAGGACCAGCACCAGGTCTTTCCACAGTATGCTGTAATCTAGGTAGTGTCGATGTAGCCATCTTGATCTCTTCAAGTATGCCTCCTAAGTAAAAGTCAGATTCTACCAGTATTTATGAGATGCCTACTATGTACTATCACTGTGCTAGATGCTGAAGATATAAAAACAGAATTGAAAAATTACCTGTCCTCAAGGAATTTACATTCTATCAGAAGGAAACTATACTCACAGATAAGTAAATACAGAATGAATACTGAGTAATCAGAGTGAGGAAGATGAGAAGCAGTAATAATTGATGAGATCAGACAAGATTTTTTTGCAGGAAATGGCACCTGGGATGAATTTTAATGCAATAAAGGGACTCCAAGAGATAGAGGAAAGGAGGAAAGACACTTCAGGTATGGGACATATTCTGTGCAAAGTTTTAAAAAAAAAACAGAAGACAATGCTGAAGTGGCTTGTGCAGGTAATGTTAAGCAGATCAATTTGGCTGAAATTGATCTAAAGGAAATTTTAGATCATAGAATGGGGATGAATGTAAAATCTTTTTAAGTGGAGTCCAATAGCCTACTGAGCTGAATTCTTTTAACACTACCCAAAATTTAGAGCTCCTAGTATGCTTGAAAAGTGTTTCCTAAAGGAGATAAATAATTCCCTTAAGTGTTTCTTGACTTTCTTCTTGTCTAGGGAATGTTCTAGCCAATATCCATTTTCTAGTTCTAATCAGAAGCTTCCTATTTGGCTCAGGAACAAAAGTTTTAGGTATAACTCTGAAACCAATGAATCAAAATATAAATATTTGATAAGTATTATATATTAATATTATATGCCAGACACTGTGTTAAGTGTTGGAAATACAAATACAAACAATAAAAATCCCTATAAATATGTAGAGTCAAGCCTCAACATTCATGCATTTAAATTTTGTGACTTCAATTATTCTCATGATTTTATTAGTAACCTCATTTTCACTTTCAGATTGGCAACTGAGCATCCTGGCTATGCTCCGTGCAAGGGAAAAAGAAAAACAGAGCCTCTAATATCCCATCAGGTGCTTCAGTGGTCTAGTTCGCCTTATTGTCTTAAATAGCTCCCTATACAGTTTTCATTGTTTGCTGGTAAAACTCAAGTTTTGTATTGCAATTATGCCCCCAAACAGAAGTGCAAATCCTTTGGGCTCTAAGCTCAAATTTGTAAAGTCGGTGAGTCATGTGGCTTCCTGACAAAATAAAGCTACTAGATAAACTTTCTCATGGAATATCTACAGCCATGATCAGCATAGATAGAGGAGAGGGGCTAGGGTAGCAAGTCTTGTTCTTCCCTTTAAAATCAGCTTCACACATTTTGTATAAAATGTATGGTTTCCAAAGAGCTTTACATATCTCATTTGATCTTCATAGTTACCCTATTGAATGGGTTCTTTTAGAATTTTTGTCAAGAAGAGTTGGGGATTTTAGTCGACTACAAGTTTCACATGAGTTTGTTCAGTGGTTCAAGCCATAAAAATGATCTTTTTATACACTGAAAGGCACAGTATTCAACACATTGAAAGAGTTGGTACTACTATACTTTGACCTGGTCTCAACATACCTGGACTAGGTCTGGGTGCCATGTTTTAAAAACATTAGAAAGTTAGAGAATATTCAAAATCATAATTGTGCAGGACTTCAAGCATGCTGTATGTTGTTCTTCATTTTTGAAAAGGACCAATGACATCACAGGGTGTTATCTTGACTTGTGTGTAAATCGGATTTAAATGAGGAAGAGTTGCACAGTCATCAGTCTCACTCTAGTTCTGTGGCAAGACCAAAGACAACATGATTGGTGATTTCCTAAGATGCATTGGATGAACTCAAGCTCTAATTGCTACCCAGCCCTTGCTTTAGCCGCCTTGATGGCCATTGGAAGAAATTGTTCTTATCTATCCATTTCATTGGCGGAAGTCTTCACATAGTTGGGGTAGACATTCCCTAACTCACCAATGGGTTTGGAGCCACACAAGATTTGAGTACCCTCAATCTGATTTAGTCTATTTGCCAAGAAAGTTTTACCTGAGTGTGTACCACAGAGATGTGGGAGAGAGGAGGACAGTCCTTAAAAGGGCTTGTCAATCCCTTAAATCAGAGGTGCTAGTCCTCCCTGAACACCTTATACCCACCTCCCAATCCACATGCTATGTGAAAATCAGTAAAACAAATTTGATATGTTTACTCCAAAGAAGAGAAGATTGAGGATGAGAATGGCAGATAGAAATTTTTAAATGATTATAAATTTAAAAAAATTTAAAGATAAGTAAACATTTTAAATCTATATAAATTCATTTAACAATAACCATAATAGACACATTATGTTAATACAAATTACATTTTTATGAAAAATAACTATATTTTCCAAAACAATGAAAAATTAGAGAGAAAAGTGGCATAATTTTATATAATGCTGCAAATCTCTTTATTGTTTAGCTTAATAGAAGACAGATGAATTCTCATATATGCTTAAATTATCAGTCTGTTGTGATATATTGTTTTGGGGGAAATAATGAAGAAAATTTGGCTTTATGCAGATATTTAGTTGGAAAAATGAGGAGTATTTTAGTAGATAAATAATATATTTTTTGTAAATAGTTTTGACCTCATGGACTCCCTGAAAGGATCTTGGGGACCCCCAGGGTTCCCAGACCATACTTTGAGAACTTCAATACTACACCATTCTGATTCTCCAAGATGAGTTTAAGCTACCTTTTCAGCTATAAGTTCCTATGATTCTAATAGTCCTTTACCTGAGTCTTTATCTTCTACACAGCTGGAGACAGTAACATCATGAGATCTTTTCTTGTATCCAATGTTTCTCATTTTTAAAATGAGAAAATAAGTTCATTGGACTATTGCTCCCAAGACATTAAGAAATGCTTGCAAAGCATTTCCTAATTAGATTTTGAGAAAGAATTATTATTATTATTGAAGTTCTCCTTAAGTTGCTGATATAGCCATAATACTTTATAGTTTTTTATGAACAAATTTCACTAAAGTCCTCATTTTTACTTCTTTTAATAAGGTGAGCTGATATTTGGTCAATGGTACCTGGAAGTATGCTCCTATGAGTACAAACACCAATCCTGATCTAATTTGTAATTTATCACTGAATATTCTCTCTGAAAGAGCTATCATTAGTATATGCAGCAAAGGCATTAAAATATGTAGTCATTTTCAGAGCTCAGCGAACAGAACACTCCTATTTTAAAGACGTAAACTGGAAATCATATCTTTTAGCTAATTAAATCAGATTATAAGGTGGGGGGAGGACTTTTTTCCCCTAAGTTTCAGCTTTCCTAACCTAATCAGGCGTTTCATTGGGTGAAACATCTCTATTAAGTCTCCCATTTCTCAGCCACATGATACAAAAACAGGATGATAATTGAGGCTGCATAATTGATGTGTGCAGTGACAGAATATAGAAAAGGGTTCCATTAGCCAGGTCACATCATTAGCATACATTACATTCAACAAGATTGCTCTCTTCACCTCCTCTTTATTAATGGGTTAATCCAGTTGCATCAGCCAGAATACATCATTGTTTAGCTCCTTTCTGTAAGATACAGTAGCTCATTTTTACGTTTCCAAAGAACTACTGCCAAGGGCCATAAAACCCCTTTGCTGTCAGCCCAACTGCTCTCAGCAGCCCCCAGTTTCTTTAAAACTGCAGGCTATAATAAAATTTATAATACCAATGTTTCAGGAGCAATGCAAATCTAAGCAGAATATGCAACTTATTAGACAATGAAAAGGATGCTCTATTTTATATAATTCAACAATTTCTCTTTCTGTTTCCAATGCCCTAAGCCAATTTGGTGAGACTCTCTTCTGTATGTCTTCTTGTTCAAAGGAGCAAGATGTTACAGATTTCCCTTCTTTTTTAAAGCAAAAAAAAAAAAAGTTAAGGATGTGGCTCTTTGCTCCAATCTAATGCCCGCCTTATTGAAGTCAATACTGAAGGGTAGAAATTAGACCAGCCTGAACCAAGAATATGATATCCAAGCTCTTATTCATTAGCACTCTTATGCATTTATATTATAATAATGATAAGCAAAACTCATAATAAAGATGATCTTGAAGACTCAGCTCTCAATCCCTTATGATCTGGCTCCAAATGCACAATTTGACAGAACTTAAATCTCTCTGAGGTTGCCAATAATCTTTTAAACTGCTAAATCCAATGACCTTTTTTTTAGACCTCATTTTACTTGACTTCTATGTAGTTTTTGACATTTTCCTGGGCAATCTCTTCCTTTGCTTCTATAGCATTGTTCTCTCTTAGTTCTCTACTTACCAAATGGACCTTTCTTTATTTTCCTTCAAGGCCTCTTCGTTCAGGTCTTGCCCATTAACTATGAGTGTCCTTTAAGGCTCCATCCTAGCCCCCCCTCATCTTCTCTCTTCTATTATCTCAGTTGATCCTCAGAACAACTCTGTCAGATATGTACTATCATTGTCTCCCTTTTTATAACTGAGGAAAATGAGGTAAATGTACTTGTGTCCCACAAGGAATATATTAAGGAGACAGTGTGCCTATAAGTACAACTATGGCAATGTTAGCTGCCAATAATTTAACATTTTAAATTATTTTTAAAGAATAAAAAAGATGTGATAACTCCCATCAATTCAGCCCTAAGGCCAGGACCCTGTTAAAACATCTCCTCTTCTCCAATGATGTACAAATGTCCATTATTACATTTTATAAAGGAAGAAATATGCAATAATTATCCAGCAATTAGGGAGGAACCAGTGTTTGAGGACACTCCTCTATTGCTTTGGGCCTTAGATATGCCACAGCAAGTTAGTACAACTTAATATAGCCCTGGGAGTTTTTCTTTTTAACCTAAGTAGATTGGATATAACCACTGTTATTAAGGGTGAGAGATTATTTGTCTAACATAATCCCTGAGAAGCTTTGGATAACTCTATTAAGGGACAGTAGTTCCACTTTCCTAGTGGCTAAATATGCAGTTAAGCACTGGAAAACATGATCTGACCTAATCAATCATCCAACCATCAATGATGATTAAATTCATGCTTGTGCTAGGAACTGGGATAGAACTGTTTGGATGATTATTGTCCTTCATTCTTGAAGAGGACCAAAATGACATCATTGTGAAGGTGTTGAGTTACAGCATGTCCAACTGGCTGATCAGACCAATACAAGCTTGGAATACTCTGTCATAAGTCAGATACAAATAGTTCCTATGAACATTTGGAGTGGACTCTAACTTTGCACATCTTGCATTTCTTCTGAGCTAATTCAATTCTGCTTTGCTCATAGAACATAGCACTTTCTCTTATGAGGGCCATGCTGAGCCAGTATCTCCCATGCTGTGGAATTAATTTCAAAGTTCTTAAGAAAGACCTGTAGATTATAATTATATTGCTTTTTCTGACCATCTTGTGAGCATTTGCCCTGAGATATAAAGACCTAAATGGCATAAATTCTGCCCTCAAGGAGCTAACACTTTATTGAGGTAGACAATATATAATAAATACATAAAGAATATACACAAATACATGATTATTTTGTGAAGGAGCACTCTAAGAGCTAAAAAGTTTCAAGACCCCAAACCACCTTTTCAATTTTATTATGTATTTGTCATCACACTCTGTGGTCCAGACAAATTGGTCTTTTCAAACACAGGAGACCCTTTTCTCTTTGTGCAAGGTCTTTGCTATTCCAGTAATGAGCTTCTACCTCAACTCCTTTTAGAATGACTTGCTTCCCTCCAGTTCTATAGCTCTAGCTTTGTTTTGTATATGAAAGATTTTTTTTCTTTTACACAGCTACTAGTTCCTACTTCAAAAATATACTTTTCCTTGTGTTGTTTGTATAAATACTTATCTATGTATGTGTTGTCTCATCCAACAAAATCCTTGAGGCCAAGTACTGATTCATTTTTGTCTTTGCATCTCAGAACCCAGCACAGTGCCTGGAATATAGTGCTTAATGAAAGCCTTTTGATTGGTTGAATGATTGAAATAAAAGGGTTGCTGGAGCTGTCTTAAAGAAATTAAAGCTTGAACAAGGCAGAGGTGAGGAGGAAGTCTCTTGCAAGCATATGGGGAATAGCAGTACAAAGGCAAAAATGAAAAGTGCTATGGGTAAAAAACAGCAAAAAGAATAGTTTGGCTCAATCTTAAGAGTAGAAAGTAAGAGCAATGCATCCTAAGGTTGGAAAGGTAGGGGGAGGCAGGCTGTGAAGGACTTTAATGGCCAAACAAAGTAATTTACACTTTATCAATATATCTAATTATGTGAAATAATATCATACATTTGTGAAACTAGGATTACATGATAAAGAATATACTTTAACATAATTTCCTTGAAAGGAAAAATTCTTTTTAGATTGTTGTGAATGAGAAAATCAGAAGGCAAAATATTGCTCCTCTTAGACAGTCATGCTCAAAGTACAATTACAATGGTTCAGTTGTCTACAATTTCACTTATTAACTCAAGTGAATACCAATTTAAAACTGAAAGCTGAACATATTCATCACTAAAAACTTCACTCAAACATTAATTTTGTGTATCAAAAGACATCAGCCAGGGGAAGTTTATTACTTTTGTCTATTTCAATTAAAATGAGATAAGCAAGTATACCTTAGCTAGTACAAATTCTAAGGAGCAGACACTAATGCATTGTTGATGAAGTTTTGAACCTGTTTGAACATTTTAGAGAACAATTTAGAATTATACCCAATTTGGAACGATGCTTAAAAACTATGCATATTCCCTGTCCTAGTGATACTAGTTCTTTTACCCAAAGGGATTAAAGAAAAGGGAAAGGAACCCATTTATACAAAAATATTCATAGCAGCTCTTTATGTGGTGGTAAAGAATTGGAAACTGAGGGGATATCAAGATTGGGGAGTGACTGAACAAATTGTGATATATGACTGTAATAGAATGTTTGTGCTATATAAGAAATGTAGATTGACACATACTTTTTAACTTTATTTTTATTATTTTATTTTGTTTCTATTTTCCATTGCAACATGGATAAAATGGGAAAATATTTTGTATGACTTCATATGTATAATTGATATCAAATCACTTTCTTTTTCTTTCTCTCTTTTTTTGTTTTTGCTGAAACAGTTAGGGTTAAGTGACTTGTCCAGGATCACACAGCTAGAAAGTGTTAAGTGTCTGAGACCAGATTTGAACTCAGGGCTGGTACTCCTGAGTTCAGGGCTGGTACTTTATCCACTGCACGATTAGCTGCCCCAAATAATTTTCTTTTTCAAGGAGGGCAAAGGAGGAAGAGTGAGAGAATTTGGAACTCAAAAGTTTTTAAAATGTAAAAAATTTTTACATGTAATTGGGGAATATTTAATGGAATAAAAAATTTAGAAATGAAATTTAAATAGAGAGGTAAATTTTAGGGATCTGGGCTCATTATCTGGTCAGATGCTAGACAGATAGGTATCCCTTTCCAAAATATGCTACCTCCATGCCTTGGAATTTCTTGGAAAAATGTGCCTCTGCACATGGAATTTCATATATTTTCACCCTAAGTATGTGACCTGCAGCCCTCCACCAGGACTTACATCCTATTAATTTCAGGGTTCATTAGCTCAAGCCAAATCTAGCGTCACCCCCCTTTCCATGGAGTGCTATACTGGAATTGGTGCTGAATGACATAGCTTTGCTTCACATGTGCTCATATTTGTCATTGGCCAAATGATGCTTCTTGAGGGTTTAAGGGGTTCCTTTCTTTTTCTAGTCCTACCAGTAGTTCTCTACTTCCAGGCATGGGTCTTTAGGTTTCCTCCCTCAAAAATGAAGCAGGAGGTACCAGTGAAAGGTGAAGAGCTTCCTCAAAGATGGCCCTGTCCATCTGACAGACCTCCTAGGCAGGCAGTAACCTTTTTTGGAAAGGGGGATGGACTCGGCTCAACAATAAAAAAATGAAAGCTGTTGAGGCTGTCACCATTGCAGACATACCCCCTGGCTCCCACCACAGTCATTGTAAGTATTGGGAATTACATTAAACTTTCTGAATTTTCTGGACCTTCAATGTCATCTTTGCTGAGAGTCTAAGTGGAAGACCTTCCCCAAGCATTCTAAGAAGTGGCAAGATGATGATGGCAAGAAGCAATTGGAGAAAGACTCCGGCAGCATGAAGATCATGGCAGAATGCCAGGTGAACTGAGTCACTGCTTATATCTAGATGCTTCCTGTAAGGCAGAAGTTTCACTTGATGATGGAGAGCCAAGTGAAAGGTGGTAGGATATCTGAAAAATAGGACTGAGCCTAAGAGAAGTGGGGGTAGCAGGAGACTGCATCCACTATCTCCAGGAAGGATGAGATGACTGATGTTACTGAAGTGATCAACAGCAAGGATTATAAAAGCAGTCACTAGTACATAAAGAAACTCCCCTAAAACCCACTAAAATCTATAGGAGATGACCTTAGAAGCTTTCCGTGTGCTTCCTTTGAATCTGAGACTGGTCAGAAAGGCTACCACTCTCATACTGAAATCAATAGCAAGGCTAGTTAAGTGCTTGAGGTTGGATTTGAACTCAGGTTTTCCTTACTCTAGACCCAATGTGCTGTCTCCTTTGCCATCTAACTGTACTTACTACTATTGCTGCCATTATTACTCATTGCTTTTACAATCCCTGGCTCAGTGAAGGATAATTGACTGGGAGTAACCCCCCCCCCCAAAAAAAAAGAGAAAACATTTTTATAACCATCTGAATTCTTTAGGATTGTACCTGTAATCAATCTCCTTTTTATCCTATTTTTTTCTTCCTTCAAAGAACAGCTAGAGGCCTACCCAAAAGCTCATTAATATGCATAAAGTGCAGCAAAATTAGTTACCACAGGTAACCCTTCTGTGGCTGTGTAAACTAAACTAATGTGCAAATACGTGAAGCCAAGAAACTAGGATAGTGTAAGTTCCCAATTTCATAAAAGAAAATATTTGAATAATATGCAAATGTATTTGGATGTTATTAACAGGATGTCAAGGTTTGACAGTCCATGTTATTGTGGAAATAAATGAGTTTTGACACAAATAACTTAGAAATGCATTGATTTTTAAACAAATGTTGTAATGAGATGTTATGTATTGTGTTGCAGATTTATAAAGATTTTGATGACTTTTAGGAGAAAAAACATAACGGTGGATCATTTATTAATGTATTCATTAATCTGTTCCAAGGTGTAACAATAATTATTTCCTCCCAAAAATGCATACTATTCCTCTTGCATATTTAATCTCATCTGGCAACACTTGTTTCAGACAATGTGGTGAGCTGTCAGTGCTGTATTAGGAAGATGAGAATAAAGAGTGTTCAAGTCACTAGCAACATCAAAGACTTTGCATCTTATAATTCCTGACAAATATCCAGGGAACATTTTCTATAGTGCATCCTTGCTATCTCTAAGCAATCTGGCTAATGAAATTCTTCTGTCCCTTTTTGTTCAAGGAAACTAGTTAACAGGCTGTCTGTCGCCAGTGTGAAGGTCAGCCTTTCCTAATGCTGGTCAGTGAGCTTATGACTTTCTATCGTGTGGGCATGTGCCCCTGAGAGGCAAAGAAAGAGGGGCATCCAGAAAGCACTTAGAGCCTAAGGAAAAACATCTGTTGGAGTAGCTCCTTGGCCAAGTTCACTGACAGGGGAATGTGCGGTTGCTCCATTCAGCAGAAACTGCCAGATGTCCAACTTTCCAACCTAATCTGAGCTGTGAAGGGAAGGGATTGACATGTGGTCCCAGGAGAAGGAGCAATGACCTGCCATAGCTGATAGACTGACCTGGATGGCCCAAGATGCACAGTCAGCCACACTGCTCACGTGTTTTAAAATATTTCTGTTTTAATGGATATCCTAAAAGTTCAGAAGACAGTGCATTATGGTGGAGTAGATAGAATGGTTTACTTGGACCTCTGAATCTCAGTTTCCTCATGTGTAATGAGGATAACAACAGGTATACTTTCTGCCTCGTGGGGCTGTTGTGGTGAAAGTACTTTATTTAAAAAACATCATACAGTGTTAGATTTGTAGTCAAGAAAACTAGGTTCAAATCATGCCTTAGATTAATGCTTTTTGAGTAATTTTATTTCTTTGAGCCTCAATTTCCTTTCCACAAAATGGGCTTTATTATAATACATATAGTAACTATCCACAAAGGCTATATTTTTAAATGGTTGTCTTTATTAATTTTTTTGTCTATATCATAGTCATTTTTCCTTCACATCTCACCCTTCATTAAACTCTTGTCAAAAAAAAGAAGGTAAGCAAAACTGATACAACAAGCATGTTTTGACATTGTCTACCCCATTCCACATCTATCTCATCTATCTTTCTTCTGACAGGAAGAAGAATGGTTCCTAATCATATTGCCAGGATTATTTATTACAATTCATCATAACTAAACCACTTTTTAGTGCCCTCATATATGTGATAGTAGTCATTATGTATGTTATTCTCTTGACATTGCTTTCTTGATTTTCCATCATTTTCTACAAGGGTGTTTATGCTTCTCCCAATTCCTTCTATTTTTTTTTATTACTTAAAGTGCAATAGTATTCCATTTCAAACAAACACTAAATTTGTTCAATCATTTGACAATCAGTGGGCACCCATATGTTTCCAGTATGTATTTTTTGGCTATCCACAATGAATTGCTATGAATATTTTATCTATTGAATGTCCTTAATCTCCTTAATCTATATGCCTGATAGTAAGATCACCTGTTAAAAGGGTACAAACAGTTCAATGATTTTATTTACATAATTCCAAATTGATTTACAGATTAGACCAATTCTTAGCCCTATCAATGCTGTATAAATGTTTTTGCCTTCCCTAGGTCTTTCCAACAAAAGGACTGTTTCTTTAGTTGGGTTTTTAAAATCATTTATGTCAATCTGATGTATAGGAAATAAAAAGTCAGATGCATTTTCATTTGCATTTCTCTTATTAGTGGTGATTTGAAGCAATCTTTCAAAGGTTGTTGGCAATCTGCTTTTCTTTTTTCTAAAAACTAGTTGTTTATATCCTTTGATCTGGGGGAGGAGGGAAGCAATTCTCGTTACTTTGATGATTGCCTCAGTCCCCTGAGTATAAATTGAAAATGTAACTTCATGTTAGAAGTTATCTAAAAGAACCAAAGGAGCTTTGACCATTATTGTCTATTATCTAAAAAAGAGTCAGTTGAGGATTAATTCTAGTGCCTGGCTGACTACTGGACAGAGAGTAATCACAAAGGGTAAGTGCCTTGCATTTTTGGAGGAGTGGAGCAAACTTTTCTTAGTACTAACTAGTGCAAAGTTTTCACCCCTTTGTGTTATTTTCCTATTCTGGGTACATTGTTTTTGTTAATTCAAAAACTTTTTAATTTCATGTAATCAAGATTATCTGCTTTACTTTTATGATCTCCTCTGACACATATTTGGATGAGAATTCTATCCCTAGATATAATTATGAGAAGTCATCACAGGTTTCTTCTGAAGTGTATATGAAATGTCTATAAAATGCTTTGCAAACTTTAAAATGTTTATCAACACTAGTTATTATTTAATTTCTCTCTATTCTCAGAAGCAAAACTGTTGATTTTCATGTTATACAAATGAGCTGCAGAGGAAGATAGACACAGAGGTATTAGAGGGGAGGAAGGCTCATAGTTCTGAAAACCTACTCACCATGGAATGTTCAATAAACAATACTACATATATACCATGAAGAGTATAGCACCCTCCAAAATCTATAAAGAAATAATGGGGAAGGGATGGACAGATGGTGAAGCAAAGAGTGAGGGAACCAAAGCACAATTTATTAGGAAGTAAAGAAAAATAGACATTCATGAATATAATTTCTTCTACTAATATATATACTTGCTTGATCTGGTAATTTGTTGTTATATATTTTGAATCCTCCCTGATGTTCTGCTGGCTACATGACAAAGTTATCTTTTGTTTTGATTTGTTTTGTTTTGTATTTTTTCGGTTTTTCTTTTTTTCTACTGTTTTTCAAATAAAATTAATTTTTAAAAAACTGTTGATTTAATGGAATTCATCCCATCAAGCATCCAGTGAACAAAAGTTCACTGCTAAAAATACCTTTGGCTTCCAACAATTTTGGTGAAGTGTTTGTCAGAGAGGAGAGGAGACTAAGCCTTTGTATGTGGTAATCATATCTGTTAGAGAATCATAAGGCTAACAGAGATATTAACGATCATCTTGTCTATGAATTTTTAATCTGGGATATGTGAACAAGTTCTTTCAATATTTCGATAAATGCATTTCTACATAATTGAAATTGTAATCCTATGTATTTTATTTCATCCATTTAAACACATTCTGAGAAAGAGCCAGTGGACTTTACTAGCATTAGAGAAAGGTCAATAATACAAAAATCATTAAGAATCCCTAATCTGGTGCTATCCACTCATTTAATTCAGAAAATAAGACAATTTAACAAAGGTCACAGAGATGAGAAATGGTGGATCTGGTTCTCAATCCAGGTCATTTCATTCCTAACTGACATTAATTGCACTATAATATTTTGAGAAAGATTAGGAAATATCACCAATAAATAGTAAGCAGACCATGCTAGCAAGAAGACCCTCTCCATCAGAGAATGAGGCAATAAAATCTAGGGAACCATTATAAAACCAACTTTGTAAGGGATTATAGGAGAATTGATGGCATTTTAAAAAGAAGAGACAGTGGCAGATCCTCCAATGGAGCTTAGAACTTTACCTTTGAAAAAGAAATTTCTAAACTCTCTTTTAAAATTCTTTTCTAGACTATTCTACCCAACTCAAAAATCACATAGGACACCCTGGAGTCCCAAGGAAGACCCTGTGATAAAAAAAAATCAAAGTTGACAGTAGAGTATAGAGGATGGCATGAAAACAGCCATTTAAGGCTTCTGGAAGGTGCAAAGCCCACATGCCTGAGCCCATGTGGGCCAGAGTCCAGTCCAGTCAGTCAATTAATGTTATAATCATAGAGTGCACAGAGAGTAGAACAGACAAAGGAAAACTGAAAGGGGAAGGATACATTGGTTGACTTTCCTGCTACAGTGAAAATTGCAATTTTTTCCCTCTAGTTGGATTAAAGCAATCTGATCCTTCCCCTATTATCCATTAATGCAGGGCAGCTGATGCCTGTGACTCTAACCACCTGGACCTTTTCATGCCATCAGCCTCTCTGGAATAGGAATTGTTTCCATCTTTCATTTCTCTTACCTATAAAGCTGGGCCCAATATACTATTATTGCAGAAGTTAAAAAAGATTTTCATTTTTTTTAGATCTTCCATGGCATTCCCAAGTAGGAGCAAAGAATTTGAGTATTTAAGACAAGAAGGGTCCTGAGAGATCAGCTAGTACAAATTCTTTGTTTAAAAACAATTATTTATTTTGATTTCATATTACTTTGATTTCCCAATATATTTCTCTTCCTATGTTTACAGAGAGACATCCATAGTAACAAAATATTGAAAAGAGGAGGGAAAAACCTACGTATCAACATAATCCATAGCTATATAATCTACTTCTAGAAAGAAGGAAGATGCTTTTTAAATCTCTTCTTGAGATGAGTTTTTTGTTTGGTATTTATAATTTCATATTATTCATTTGTGTTTTCTTTAATTTGCCAATGCTGTTTTCATTTACATTTTATAATCATTGTGTATATTTTTCCTGATTCTGCTCCCTTTATTTTGCATTGGTTCATGTCTTCCCATGCTTCTCTGTATTCATCACATTAATAATTTCTTATGATACAGTAATATTTCATTATATTCATGTACCACAATTTTGTTTAGCCATTTCCCAAGTAATGGGCATCTACTTTGTTTCTAATTACTTGCTACTATCAAAGTGCTGATATGAATATGAAAATGAATATGAATACTAGGAATGATTTTGAGACCTCTTTTTGTTTTTTATTTCCTTGAGGATAACTAGATAGATAGATTTACATCCTAGATATAAAGTTCTAAATATCTAGATAGCTGTATATCTATCGGTCCATCTATTTGTCGATCCAGAAAGAATGTTTATGTGAGAGGGATCTAGAACACAAATACAAATAGTTTAGTCACATTATTAGCATAATTGCAGATTACTTTCTAGAAGCCAAACCTTTCATTTTATATATCAAGGAGGGTTGAGTTACTTGTACAAATTCATATTGGCAACCCATATTGTCAATTAAAAATTTATTGGTTTTTCTGTGTATTTTCTGATGTTGAATTTAAAATGCAAACAGAACTTCTTGACCACCCACTGCTATTGAGTGATACATGAATGTTGATAGATACTATGCAATACAGAGAAATAATAAAATGTAGCTGAGAAGGTCAGAGAGCTCAGGTTAGTGAGAAATTACCAATTGATTTGTTCCTACATGTTCTTTCAAGTCCTAACTTAGTGTTATGTGTCAGAATAGGCTGGAACATGTTCATATATGTTCAGTTATGCAGTGAGGCTCAAAAGAGATGTCAGACTGTTATGCCAATTATGAAATTAGTGTCATTTGGTCAACATCTTTATTATTTCTTATTCTCCTTTCTCTAATGTTTTATTCTTTATGGATATATTAGAGTGCATCATTTACATTTTCAGCTTGCCTTATAAATATACCATCCTTCCAAATAAAATTTGTTACAATGTGTGATCTGTTAATTAAATCTCAGAAACAGAAATTTTTTCTCTACTTAAAGGTATATGTGAACTCTTTTAAGTTGCAAAATAAACATTGGATTCAAGACTTGGACCTCTTGGCCAGGTGGCAGAGTGGCTGGATTTATTACTGGACTTGGAATCAGAAAATTCTGAGTTCAAAGCTAGCCTGATATTTATTTTCTGTGTAATTCTGAGCAAGTTATTTAATTTTGGTGTGTCTCAAGTTTCTCATCTGTGAAATGGGGATAATAAGAGCACCTGCCTCTAAAGGTTATTGTGATCAGATGAGATTTTTAAGATGTGTGGCACACAATGCCTGGAACATCGTAGGTACTAAGTAAATACTGGTTTCCATCCTTCCCTCTTTCCTTTTTCTTTTCCTCCTTCCTGTCCTTCTTTCTTCCTTCATTTCTTTCTACCTTCCTTTATACCTAGTGTTTAAATTACTGTCTTATAATATGACTTATAAGTACTACATTGTCATATGTCACATACAGTTTGTAGTTCCTATGGTTTGAAATTTTGTTTATTAAATTCATAAGATTATCTCAATATCTAAACATACTGTGAAATATACAAGTCCACTTTTAATGTGTGGTGCTGCACTATCTAAAAACTACCAAAAGCTCTGGATCAATATGAACATAAAGATGCAGTTTGTAAAGATGAAATTTGGCACAACAAAAGAGCAAATAGGAAAGGTAATGATCTCTGTTACCCATCTGTCCTCATCTTTTCATCTAATAACTCAAGCAGAACTAAATGAGGTTGTTTGAGATCTTAACTCATCAAAAAATATTATTATACATTGAACTTCTAGACTAAAAGCATGGAACATCCTTCAAAGGGATGCTAAAATATGTTCAAAATGGAAACTTTTTAAAGAAGCATTAAATAAAACACACTTACATAACACAAAATTTTATATATTATATATAATATATACACTTGCCTATACACATTCATATCTATATATACATTGTATATGTGTTTGTGTGTGTTCAAAATGAATATAAATAGAATAAATGAAAATAAATACAAGGCTTTTAAGGAAATAAAGTCCTAAACTAGAATGGTGGCTTTGGGAATGAAAAGAAATTCATTTGAGCAATATATGAAAGAAAGAATTCTAAAGATTTATTGATTGATTGGCTATGGGGATAAGAAAAAAGGAGCCAATGTTTTGAAGCTGAATAATTGGGAGAATCATGTTACTATTAGTAGAAAGAAGACAGAAATATGAAATAGTTTAACATAGGGTTGTGGCAGGGGGAATACTTTTTAGTTTTAGTTTTTATTATGAAAAATCTGAAGAAACTAACTCTTTAAACAGCTACAAAGAGCAGTCAAATCCAAAAGAGGGAGTACAGACTCCAAATTCCTTTAGAAAATTCACAAGATATGCCAAGTTTACTGTAAATTTTTAAAAGTATATTTAACAAAATATCTAAAAATCAAGCTTTTCAAAATAGAAACTATCCATTGTTATGCTATGGATATATGTAGCATATATTAATGACATGGGGGGGGGAAAGCAAACCTCCAATCAAAAACTCTCCAGGTGGCTTATTCAAAATTTGAATAGCATTTGAAAATTCATTAAAAAATTGATAGATGCTCTCATTCAATTATTTCCTGATAGGACTTCTTGGGGGTCCTACTTCTATAATTACTATATATGACATAACTACATGTAATCCCCTAAAGGTTACTTTTAAGAAGTTGCAAGATCTTCAATAAATAAAAATCATGGTAAGATTGTACGAGGGCTAGATTATTGCTATGAAAAATCAGCTATTGAAAGACTAAAAAAATGAAATTCTGCTAAATATTATTTGAAGTAATAAGTTAACATAACAGTAAAAATCATCAGAACAATGGTAGAAGAACTTTAAAATTGAAGGAATAGCATGTTACTTGTTAAAAAGCAAAGGCTGTGTTCTGATCACCTGAAAACAATCCCCTCACACTCTAGAGGCAAAATAGATACTGGGATTACGCTGAAGGAGGTTCTTCTTCTGGGCTTCAAAACCCAGTTCTGATATTTGTTTCTAAAGCAAATCATTTAATCTCTCTAGTCTTCTATTTCTTGAACTGTTTGTATCTGAATTAGAGAAGAAAGTTGATAAGGGGACTTAATCAATTAAGTCGCTCCATCCCATTTGAGGAAACTATAAGAAGCAAATGACAGCTAAGAGGGAAAACTAAATTTTAAAGATTTTCTACTTTTAGACATGGAGTAGACATAATTTTACTTTTCAGATTCTGAGTGGATTTTTTTTTTATTTGGAAAGGATTTGAAATACTGAGCAGCTCATGTCTTGTGAGGTCAATTCAGCAGATTCTGTAAAGACTCTTTAAGACGAAAAAAGAAGGGGGGGTATGGAATAATTCTTCCATCAACTTGATAGAATTAAAGGGTAACTGGTTTTTGTATATGAGCATCTGGGTGGTACAGTAGATTAAGAATTTGACCAGGAGGGGTAGTGAGGTGGAGCAGTGGATAGAGCACCAGCCCTGAAGTCAGGAGGACCTGAGTTCAAATCTGATCTCAGACATTTAATGTTTCCTGGCTGTGTGACTCTGGGCAAGTCACTTGACCCCAATTGCCTCAGGGGGAAAAAAAAACTTGACTAGAAGTCAGAAAGACTTCAAATATGATCTCAGATAGTTACTAACTTTATGATCCCGAGCAAGTCATTTGATTCTGTTTGCCTCTATATGTCTCTCTCTCTCTCTCTCTCTCTCTCTCTCTCTCTCTCTTTCTCTCTCTCTCTTTCTATCAATAGATAGATATAGATATAGATCTATAAAAATCAACTAGAGAAGAAAATGCCAATGTATCTTTGCCAAGAAAACCCCAAATGCACTCACAAAGAATCTCTGGAATTAACTGAATGAGGTAAAGGGGAGGAGGGCATAGATATGGTCAGAGTTTTGATTCAGCAAGATCACTTTAATGGTTGAGAGGAGAATGGACTAGAGTATAGACTTAAGAGTGAGGAGAACTGTTAATGGGTTATTTGCAATAATTCAAGTGTGAGGCAATGAAGGGCTAGACCAGAACATTGCTGTCTGAGGAGAGAATAGTGTATATAGAAGAGATCTTGAGAAGCATGAATCAACAGGATAAGGGAAATGATTGGATATGGAAGGTGAAAGAGTGAGGAGTCAAGATATCTCTCCCTGTGAGGTCCCTCCCATCTGGAAATAGAGTGGTTCCCTAAACAGTAATCAGAATCTTAGAAAGAAGAAAGAATGACAAAAGAATGTAATGAGTATAGTTGTGTTTTAGGTGTTTAGTTCAAGATCTACTTCAAGATGTCCAAAAGGCAGAAGAAATTCAGAGGATGATAGGGTTATAAAATTAACAATCCTTAGACTTAAATTCAAACCCATTTCTGACTCCAAATTTAGAACTCTACATACTTTGCTGTATTTCTTGTTTTCTATTGTCCACAAAGACTCCAAAAATTTTACAAATTTTATTCTCATTATATACTATGTCTTACATGATATTTTACAGTTGGAAAAGATCATATGGCTTAGTCATATTTATGTGAACAACTGTTTTGCCACTAACACGTTACTGAACAGTCAAAACTGAGTTGTGCATGGAAATATAAAAGGAGTACTCTAACATCTCAATATAACTTATAATATCATCAGTCAAAAATGAATATAGAATGTTAAAACTAAAAGAGACCTTACATTTGGATGCACTGAATTCTAATTTTAATGTTGCCAAGAAAATGCTGGGTAAAATCATGAACACATTAGCTAATTCACTTGATTAAAAAATTATACAACACAATCTGGTGTCTCAGTTTCCTCATTATTAAAATGGAGGGGGAAGGAAGAATTTGTTGGCTTCTAAGATTGCTTTCTAGGTCTACAGTCATTTAGGTCAATCTCTATATTTCACAGATGATGAAACTGAGGTCCAGATAGGTAGTAATGAGCAGAAGTAGAATCTAGGCCTTCTGATTCCAAATCAAAAGTTATTTCTTTTTTTTTCTTTTCCTTCCTTCCTTCCTTCCTTCCTTCCTTCCTTCCTTCCTTCCTTCCTTCCTTCCTTCCTTCCTTCCTTCCTTCCTTCCTTCCTTCTTCCTTTTTATAAACATGATAGCTTTCTTTTGTTTATTTAGTTATTCCTAATCTAAGACACATTGCTGGAAAATTTTGAAGGATAAATCTTATTTCTGAGTGCAAAATTTAAAGGTAGACACTGCTCAGTCAGTCATGTTAGAAGATGTTTTTGAGCTTCTTGACTTGTTTGACAGACCAAGTTAATAATCAGAATTATGTAGCATAGGCAAATCCTAGGATTGCCTTATCTGATCATTTTGAATCTAGTTGAGTCTGCTCAACTCATTTCCCTCCTAATTTTAGAACCTACTTATAAAATCTGGATGGGAAGATTTTGTGTGTGTGTGTGTGTGTGTGTGTGTGTGTGTGTGTGTGTGTGAATTTTAAAAACTGCAATATCTTGGGAGTCTTTAGTTATATCTAAGTCATCTGTTTAAGACTAGTATATTTTCCCCCCAAGAGACAAGCTCATCACTCATAATACTTTTCTTGAAAAGTCATCGAGATATACCTACTTTTGTATCTACTCATTTCATATTTCAAAGCTCGTTCAGAAAAGTTATTTCCCAACCTATCTCTCTTCCTTCACTCACTCTCAACTCTCTCCTCTTTACCCCAGAGACTTGACTATAATTGGCCTATACTTACATCATAGCCAAGGCTAAGACCACAACCTCTGAAGCCTAATGACCTGGGCAACATTCATCTAATTTTTATTTTATTTTATTTTGCTGAAGCAACTGGGGCTAAGTGACTTGTGCAAAATCACACAGCCCACAGCTAGTGAGTGTTAAGTGTCTGACACTAGATTTGAACTCAGGTCCTCCTTACTCCAGGGTCAGTGCTCTATCCACGGTGCTGGGATTTAGGTCTGTCCCAAACCTAAACAACATTCAAAGAGGCAAAAGGGAAATTATTCCTGGTAAAGTCACTGAGTATTATTTAGGTTGTCTCAGCTGCAATCAATCTCCTATTTTAATGTCTTGTTCTCCACCTAAAGGGACAGCTAACAGTATTGGTATAGAACATTAGTACATTTGGTCAAATTTATTAATCTTGCATTTGTATGCATCGATTTCTAACTTTGATTTTGACAAGAAAAAGCTGGATAAAATCATTAGCACATTAGCATATATAAAAAATTATACAATACTATCTCTCTAGCCTCAGTTTCCTCTTCTCCAAAATGTGGGAGGGATTGGGAGAAAAGTAAAGACTTGTTGGCTTCCAAAATCACTTCCAGGTATAACTTTAAAATCCTATGATCTCTCATTATTAAAGGAATTCTCCTTATATGAAAAGGCTAGTATTGCAAGGTGTAGAAACTCCCTAGCTGCAAATGGTATTGCATTTTTCATTGTCTAAGTAGACTTGAGAAAATGAAAATCTCTGTAGGCCAAACAAGTTTCCAGGCTCCAAGCAGCCAACATAAGAAGTCATTTGAGGTTTCTTGTTTTCAAGAACAAGTGCTGATTTTCAGGGCCAGATTATCAGCCTGCATATTGAAGCTTTTTCTTTAGTGATAATAACTCTCTGATGGATTTTACCTATAGACTGTCAGTGTCTTTAGGATAAGCAATTCTGAAAGCAGTGTGAGGGTATAATTGACTGCACACTGGGATCTGTGGTTCAGCACAGTGGTGCAATGAGAGCTCACAAAAAGCCTAAAATATCCCATAAAAGAGGTGATTTCTTTGTCCTTTTAAAGCCACATAAAACCAGGGATTTAAAACTAGAATCTGGTCTCCCTCACTGGGTTTCTTGTGCAACAAATCTCTGATCATCATTCTTCCATGCAATCTCCTCTGGTAGCCCTAAAGGAAATAGGTATATTACTTTAATATTGAAATGCTATTGAAAAAGTATCTGATGTTTACCATTAGTGTTTATTTTTAGGAAAGCAAAAATGAACATTAACTATTGGTAAGTTAAAGAAATGTGGCCAAAGAAAACATGGTTGAAATTCTTGCTAAAAATGAAGAAAAACCAAGGAATATGTGTTGTCCATCTTTAACAACCTTTGCTAAATTGAAAAGAAAGGTTATATAAGATACACCATCCAAGGCAATGTTTCATACCATTATTGCAATAAAATGTTCCCTTAACATCTCACCTTCAAAGGTTGTTATTTGTAATCATTCTAGTGCTAATGACACCTTAATTCCTTGTCACCAAGGAATTTCTTAGACTATCTTACAGACTATCACCAGAAGATCTAATTTATGTCAAATATGTGCTTGGCACATAGCCTTTTCAAGAATGAACTAAGACTAACAACTCATTTTGCAAAAGCTACTACATGCAAATAATATGTAATGTACAAAGTAGGCATTATCTACATAATTCCCAAATAGAAATAAAAAAGTGAAACATCCAATCAACAAATGATAATAGTAGGTTGGGATTTTGCTTGTTGTTTGTTTGTTTTGCAAGGAAAATATTTTTACATAATACTAAAAAAAAAAAAAAGATTGTTTTTCCTTGAACTGACTGAATTGTCTATTTTGACCCTATGTAATCCAACTTCAGCTAAACCTTGTCTTGAGAGCAGGGGTTACTTACATAAAATTTTAATAAATCACTCCTTTGCCTCAAATCAGATCATCTTGTAATGTTCCAAGAAGAAGAGTTTGAAACTGACACACAAAAAAGGAATATTATTGTTGGAATCTTTACTGAAGCGTTAAGACATTTCTTTACAAAGTGTTAAAGACATTGGAGTTAATTTAATATTAGAGTGATTTTGGGCCAGAACTTGAAACAAGATACTAAGTGGAACTGATTGAACAATGCTTGTGTTCACACCTTTAGAGAGCTCATAAGTATCTAAGTACTCAATGGAGTTCACACAAGAATTCAGGACTGGCTTAGTCTGAATTCACACCTCCCTTGAAATTCTTAGGACCAGAGAACACTCTGGGAGATAACCCATAATCCTTGCCTCGAGAAGGAGGAGTTAACCTTTGGGAGATGATATATGAGGAAGCTCTTGGAGCTAGGAAGAATTTCTCCGGAACATCAACAGGGCTCTGAGACAGAACACTCTGGAAGAAAAGACTACTTGCCACAGACTGGAGATTGAGAAGCCACGAGTCGGAGCTGGCTGGAGGCTGAAGAAAGCAGAGGCAGAAGCCAAGGACAAAGCTGCAAGATCTCTTGGAGCCAGGCAGAGAGATAGGCCTCATCTAACCGGGCTACTTTGGAAGGAGAAATAAATGTTTGTACTTTTACCATCTGGCTGCGATTATTGGAATAATTATTTATTCCAACTGAGACTAAGGCTGCCTCCAAGAAAACCTCCACATATTATAGCAAAAAGGAAGTAAGGAAAACAGGGTATTCCATCAGGTAAGCGAAAGGAATGGAAAAAGAGACATAAGACCAATACATTTGAATTATATGTATTGAATAGGATTGTTTGAGAATGAAGAATTGTGTGGATTTTTCTTTCCTAAAAGAATTTATCAAAAGATAATCCATGAATCTTGAAGCAGACAGGTCAAATTAAGTGCCCTCTCTGAGGGCAGAGAGGAAGATGTAGAAGCTGCAAGAGTAACTAATGAATCTGCCAAAGAAACTACAACAACCCATGTATGCATACTTATCTGCTATTTACTTCTAACAGATAGACTCAAAGGTGCCTGGGGTCTGCTAATCCCAGATCAGTGCATTTATAAAGTAAGTTTTTTTTTTTTTTTTTTACATATTAGTATGGAACAAGGCAACCACCAATATTTAGGGCCACTTATGATCAATTGGCAGAATTGGCTATTTCTGGGTTAGATCTCATGTGTGTGGTAATATTTCTCAAATCAGGATAAAAGAGACCCAGGTGGCCAAGTCATCATTTGACATATGTTCATTTATTTCAGTAATGGTTGACTCTTTGTGACCCCATTTAGGATTTTCTGGGCAAAAATACTGGAGTGGTTTGCCATTTCCTTCTTCAGCTCATTTTACATATGAGAAAACTGAGGCAAATAGGGTTGAGTAGCCCAAAGTCACACAGCTAGTATCCGAGTCCAGAGTTGAATTCAAGTTTTCTTGACTCCACGCTTGGTTCTATCCATTGCTTGATAGCAGCAATAATATAGATAAGGATAGAAAGTAAATCTATGCATCCTGCCATCAGGGGAGGGGGTGAGGGGCAGGAGGGAAAAACTGGAACAAAAGGTTTGGCAATTGTCAATGCTGTAAAATTACCCATGTAAATAAAAACCTATTAAAAATTTAACAAAAGAAAGTGACCTATGATTTCACCGTGACAAAGAGCTTTCTGAATGGGGAAATTCCTTCTACCAAAACAGAACAGAATCTTCTCTAACAATTTAGAATCTCAGAGAACTGTCCATAGTACTAAGAAGACCCTAATTAGTATAATACTGCAGAAGTCTACCTTCCTAGGCTTCACATAATACTCTTTTATCTATTAAAATGACCTCTAAGTTCTTATTCTTGAAGAAGGAAAAGAAATTCTACATTCCATCTCTTAACAGTAGCAGGGCAGCAGGATATAGTGAGAAAAAAAAAAACTGGTTGTATAATAGGGTAAAGTTTGCACTTTGGGCTCTCTTTATTTTAATAATAAAAACTAGCATTTACATATGACTTCAAGGTTTGTAAGGCACTGTCCATATATCATTTCTTTTAGTCCTCACAACTCTATGGTGCTATTATCCCCCTTTTACAAATGAAGAATCTGAAAAGGAGAAAGGTCAAAACATTTGGCCAGGGTCACAACAACTCAGTGTCTTAGAAGTAGGATTTGAACTCAGGTCTTCCTTATTTCAAGTCTATCTATTGTGCCAGAAAGCTACCTCATTATTATATTAAGGAGCATTCTTAGGCAGGTTAGGAACTTAATATAGCTCCAGGTTCCCCATTTCTATCAATTAGTTCCTCTTGACAACAAGTCTCTGCTTTTACACTGGGTTTAAGTAAAAGGGATAGGTGTTTGCTCTTGAATAGCTTGGTCTTATAAATGGCCAGGTCTTAAAGTAAGGGCTGTGGTAAAGAACTGAGTTTATTCTCTTCTTCCCCTTTTTCATTATTTCCCAGTTCTCCATGAAGTACCAGATACCAATACTTAGTGGAATTCTAAGCTACCAAACAACTATCTCGAGAAATCCCCCATACTGGCCAGGTCCTAAGTACCTAGAGCATGATACAAGTATGGAATGGAAAATAGTCAAGTAAATTTTCATTCTACTTCATCCTGCCAGCATCTCAATCATGGTAGACAGAGGTGTCCATTTTGAGTATATATGAGGAAAAAAAGGTTGGGGAAAAGATCTACAAACGTGGGAAAATAGAAGAAAATGTCACGAAACAGTTTTTAAAGCATAAAAACAATATGTTCAGTTCTTGAAGAAATGAGCTATTCTTTAAAAAAAAATCTGAGAGACAAGATGGGTTAATAATAAAAATGAAGTAGGAGTCTGAATAAAGATTTTAATTCCAGCTTTGAGTTTTATTTTCCCAATTGTATGACTACAAATGTGCCCTACATTGATAAAGGCAAGTAAAAAGTATTGTGTTTTGGGGGGAAATTGTGCCTTAAATGAAATCAAATTTTTCTCTGACATAAAAAGGTCCATCTTTTTTAGCATCATTATTTGTCCAGTATTTCTGCTTGACTGTGAACCATGAAATAGTTGATATTCATTTAATTTCATTATGTAATTAATAGTTTGACAATCTGCAAAGTATTTTACATGTATTGGTTTCATTTAATTTAGTCAAGAGTCCATATACCAAGATAATATCAAAATGATATTCTTAACATGGTGTAACAAATATATATATATATACATATATATATATATATATATATATCTGTCAGATCTATGTAGAAGGGATAGAAATAGCAAGAGTCAGAGAGGAATACAAAATGTAAAAGAGATCATTTTGATTGTATTAAATACAAATGCTTTTGCACAAGGAAAAATAATGCAACCAAGACTAGAAGGAAAGCAGAAAGCTAAGAAACAATCTTTACAAGTATCTCTGATAATTACCTCATTTCTCAAATATATAGATAACTAAGTCAAATTTATAATAATACAGGCTATTCCCCAATTGATAAATGACCAAAGGATAGGAATAAGCAGTTTTTGGATTAAAAAAAACCCAAAACTATTTATAGGCACATGAAAAAGTGCTCTAAATCACTTTTGAAAAGAGAAATGCAAATTAAAACAACACTGATATACCAGCTCATACCTATCCAATTAGTTAATATCACCAAAATAAGACAATAATAAATGCTAAACAAGATGTGGGAAAATTGGAACACTATTGCTCTGCTGGTGGAGTTGTGAACTGATCCAGCCATTCTGAAGAGCAATTTGGAATTATGCCCCCAAATCAATCAAACTGTGTATTCTCTTTGCTCCAAGAATATCACTATTAAATCTGTATTCCAAAGAAATCATAAAGTGGGAAAAAGAATCTACAATTGTAAAATTTTTTATAGAAGCTCTTTTTGTGTTGACAAAATTTTGAAAATTGAGGGGATACCCACCAATCAGGGAATGGTTAAACAAACTGTGGTATGTGAAATGGAATACCATGGTATTCCAAGTAAGAAATGATGAAACAGCCAAATATCCTAAAAACCTGGAGAGTCTTGTACAAACTGATGCAAAGTGAAATGAGCAGACCCAGGAAAACATTATACACAATATCAGTAACCATTTGTGATGATCAAATATGAATGACTCAGTTCTTCCCAGCAATACAATGATACAAGACAAGTAGAAAGGACTCATAAAAGAAAATGTTATCCATATCCAGAAAAAGAACTGATAGAGTCTAAATGCAGATCAAAGAACGCATTTTTCACTTATTTTATTCTTTTTCTTAGTTTTTTTCCCCTTTTGATCTGTTTCTGCTTTTATAATTCTGACTAATATGGACATATATGTTTTACATGATATCATATGTATAACCTATATCGATTTGCCTACCATCTTGGGAAGGGGAAGGGAGGAAAAAAAGGGAGACAAAATTATAACTCAATTTTTTTTTTAAAATGAATGCTAAAAATTGCTAAGATATGTAATTGGGGAAAAATAAAATACTATTAAGAAATTTAATCAAGGATCATCAAAGGACAAAGGTACATGATAGGCATAAGGAAATTGTAACATCACAATTGTAACATCACAGACACTAAAGTATGACCCTGAACAAGTCACTTAATCCTGTTTGCTTCCATTCCAGTAAAATGCACTGGAGAAGGACGTGTCAAGTTACTCTAGTATCTTTGCCAAAATAATCTTAAATGGGGGCTATGAAGGATTGGACACAACTGAAAAAATGACTTTTCTTACACACACATACATACAACCAAAAAAGAAGATGATTTGTCACATGGAGAGAGTTTAGGATAACTGGTGCACAGACAGTATATTTTAGGGGCACCCATGTAGTTGTCAAGATATCTAGAACAGAATTTCTTTACTTTTTTGTATGTGTCATGGATTCCTTTTGCAGCTTGCTGAAGCCTAATAACACCTCAAAATAATGTTTTAAATACACAAAAAGAAATACACAGTTATATTTAAATATAACTACCATTTTTTAAAATTCATAGTTCACCATCTCTTATTCCAGAACTCTTGATCCAGAAGATGGCTTCTAACACGTTGAGTCAACCTATTGTGGAGTAATTACATGAAAAGACATGAAAAGGGGTGATAAAATATGAATGTTTAGAATCTGTAAATAGAGAAGGTACCCATATTAATAAGAACACAGACCTATCAATGTATTGAGGTATTAATTAAGGGAGTTTGCAATCATTTAATGAATTCAAAGATATCCCAAATATAATATTACTTCTTTTCTGAGAATCAAATGAGGGCCAAGAGTGATCATAACCCTTTTATGGAATATAATATGGAAAATATGGAATATGGAAAATATGGAAATTATGGAAAAACAGACATGGAGAATTCTAATAGTATGGAAAGTTGACAAAATTACACTTAGCATTTCCCATGTCAGGGAACTATCTTCTACCTCCCCTAATTTGTGGGGAGGATGGAGTGAGGGAGAAAATAGTGAAAAGGGTTAGAGTAGGGGAGAAGTTTAGCCTCAGAATCAGCAAGCAACTATGATATTTGTGAACGGTTAAAGCCACAGTGATATTTTAAACAGAAATCCTCATTTATGCCAATGTCATTTACTTCATTAAGCATGTAACCATTTGAAAAACTATTATAACTGAGAATTTTGAATTCTCTAAACCAGGGGACACCTAGAAGTTGAGCTGCTGAGATAAGAAAACTCATTGGCCTGTTAACAAAAGGCTACAAATCAGGATCCCAGGCTGCATTTCTGCAGCATTCTAATCAGCTGTCCAGTCTGTCTCAGCTCCTACCTTTAACTCTCTAGGTGAAAATATTCATTAAATTAATCTGAGCAAATGTTCACAAGAGTGTGCTCTGCCAGACACTCCCATCCATCCCGATAACCTCTTGTACAACTGTTTTGTCTTACATCGGGAATTCTAAACCAGAAGGCCACTTCATTCTATTCACTGTGCTTCTTGCCTGTGCCATCATTTGTGAGCAATAAACAGGTTAATTTAGCTCAATGATTTTAAGCCAAATTGGACCTTGAACATGTAGGAAATTGTTCAGATTACCACACAATTGGGAGCAATATTTATGTGCATGCGCTACACTGATATTTCATTTCTCTGGTGTAAACATAGACTATTTGAAGAGTACGAATAGAAATTTGGGCAGAATTTGAGTGTATAGCTGCCAAGGATTTAATGATGTATGCCTCTCCACAAAGACATTGCTTGAGGCCAGAGGAAAGAGATTAGGAGCATGTCTCCCTTTCCCCTCTTTACAGAACCATAGAACTGGGACCTCAAAAGTCATCTGGTCCAATCTTATGTGAAGCCTCAGTCCCCTGGTACAGTGGAAAGAATGTTTAATTTGGAGTTAGAGGACCTGGGTTCAAGTGCAACTCAAGCTGCTTACAACCTGTGTGATCTTGACAGTCATTTATGGGACTCAGTTTCTTATCTGTGAAATAAGGAATTTGGATGAGATGCTGTCCAATGTTCCTCCCAGCTCTACCCCTTTAATCACCAGATCCCTCTATATCTCTTTGAAGGCCATGGCCTTTTCTTTCTTCTTCCCTTCCGTCTTCTCTTCCTTCTCAAAAGATCAGAAGCTTGATCTCTTGAAGGAATATCAGTGGCAACTGAATGGCGAGTATATACAGCCCTGGGAATGAGAAAACTTAAGAATGTGGCATTTGAACTGATTTGAAAGGAAACCAGGGATTCTGGGGAGGGGGGGAAGACTTCAAATTTGATAGATAACCAAGGCAAAGACACAGAGATGGGAAATGCAGCACTGTATGGGAGGAAGAGCAGATAGGCTCCTATTAGCTAAAGCAACAAACACCCAGAGAGGAGAAATGTCTAAAAAAATGAAAAAAACAGAAGAAGCCCTGGGATGTGAAGAGTTTTAAATGCCAAACAAACATAGTCAAGTTAACAGGTATTTATTTAGAAATTATTATGTGCCAAGCAGGTGCTAAACCTTGGGGATAAAAGGCAAAAAAAAAAAAAAAAAAAAAAAAAAAAACAGTCCTGTTCTGAAGTAACTCAAAGTCTAATGAGGAAGATAGCATGAAAACATTTATACAAATACAAGTTTATATATAATACATTTGAGAAAAATCAATACAGGAAAGGCACTGAGATTAAGGGGGACCAGGGAAAAGATTTCTGTAGAAGGTAATATTTTAGCAGGAACTTAAAGGAATCAAGGAAAGCCAGAAAAAAACAGGAGATGGGAGGGGAGAAAAAAGAGAATTCTAGGATTAAGGGATAGCCAATGAAAATATACTATTAAGAAATCAGAGTGCAGAGAACATGGAAATGAGTAAGAATTAAGAAGTCCAGAAAGATAAGAAATAACCAACTTAGGAACAACTGTAAAAAATAAATAAATAAATAAATAAATAAATTTATGCTGGAAGTGATAGGAAATCACTAGAGTTTATGAATAGAGGAAAGGAGGTTAGGAGTATAGTACATGATTAGATCTGAGCTTTAGGGAGAGGAAATATACTGAGGGGAGGATGTACTGAAAGACTTGAAGTGGGAAGAAAGACCATAAGGCTATTACAATAATCTAAGTATGAGGCTAGATCAGAGAGTTAACAGTGTCAGAAGAGAAGAGGCATGTAAAATCTATTGCTCCTGATGACTTTGCCACAGATTAGACATAAGAAGTAAGAGAGAGTAAGGAGTCTAAAATGGCACCTAGGTTTTGAGCCGAGAAGTGTTATATCAGAAGTGGACTTGAATCAGGTTTCTCTTATTACAGGATCAGCTCTCTTTCTACTCTGTTACACTGCCTCTCTTTGATAATTCACTATATTATTTATATGGTGATTTAAGGTTTGAGAAATACTTTCATCACACTACCTCTGGTGGAAAAAAAAAATTAAAAGTATGTGAGAACATTCCTTGACTCCTGAGGAGTTGGAGCTTTCTAATTTAATTAGGGAATCTATCAGTCCCAGAGAAAACAACAGTGAGAAGGCATATGAAGGAGAAAAAAACATTTTAGAGAGCCTGGACCCTCCTTAAGATTATAGGAGGAATTACATTGCTTTATCCTTACAGGGGTAGATAGGTGGAGCAGTGGAGAGTGCCAAGGCTGGAGTCAGGAAGATTCACCTTCCTGAGTTTAAATATAGTCTTAGATACCTGCTAGCTGGACAAGTAATTTATCTCTGTTTTCCTCAGATTTCCAGATCTATAAAACAAGATGCAGAAGGAAATGGCAACGCACTTCAGAATCTTTGTCAAAAAAAACCCTAAATAGGATTCTAGAGAGTTGGACAATTTCTTATACTGAAATTTTAGATTCTGAAATGTCTGAATTTGGGACAGCAGTTGGGAGGGAAATTTTCCTGTAGTACTTTGGCCAGCACAATAAGAACAGGAATATGGATCCTGCTTATTGCAATCCAACTTATCTGCAAGCTCAAGAGGGGATCCTAGCCTTCACTCAGCTCTTGTGGGAGAATTTCAAAATGTGTTTTGAAACATAAACAGGAATATAACAAGAGTTAAACAGAATTTTCTACTTCAAATTCAGACAGTTATGTAGTCAACCAGTTTCACCAAGATTAGACAAAGAGCAGCTTATGAGATTGTGAGCTTCTTGAGGACAGGAACTACATTTTGTCTCCGTTTGTATCCCCAAATCTTTGCACAGTACATGGCACATTGTGGACATTTAATAATGCTTATTGATTGTCAAATATTAGTGATGATCAGTGTTAGCCTGGGATATTCTGCTGATTTTGTGAGCCTGCTGGACGAAGATTTATATTTTTGTTGTTCGCTCATGTCTTGCTTTCCTTAGACCCTATAGACCAAATGTTTATGGGTGGTTTTTTTTGTTTTGTTTTGTTTTGTTTTGTTTTTTTGCAAACATACTAGACTGGTTTGCCATTTTCTTTTTCAAGTTCTATAGGGTAAGTGACTTACCCAAGGTTACACAGCTATTAAGAGCCTGAGGTCAAATTTGAACTATCGTTTTACTTACATCCCAGTGCTTTTCCTACTGTGTCACCTAGATGTCCCCAAAATTTAAATTGATCAACTAATCAGTCAAAGAACATTTCTTAAGAGCTTATTTTGCTAATGGTGCTAGGCACTAGAAATACAAATATGGGGGGAAAGGAGAAATGAACCAGTCCCTGACCTTGACAAACTTTCATCTATGTAGATGAATGAATGAAAAACTTTTTACTAGGTGCTTATTAATAAACAAACACTGTGATAATATACAAAGATACAAATACAAAAGCAAGACATTTGCTGCCCTCAAGGAGTTTATCTTCTAATAGGGAGCAAGAAAATATAAATAAGGGAGTGGTGACCCAAGATTTGTTTTGGAAGTCACTGGGAGATTAAGGGAAGCTTTAAGGGAGTCAATTGATAGCAAGCATTGGTTGTTTTACCTTATTTATTGCTCTTTGAGCCAAGGGAAGAAAGTGGAAGAGGGGCTTATGTAGAGATAAAGGGGGAAAGTAAAAGCACAGTGATAAAAAAGCAAAAATACCAATGTTTTGAAAGTTCATTTAAGGAACTATAAAAATATCCTGCAGGGAGTTGAATTCTAGTACTTAGCACTTAGCATATAGTAGAGATTTAATAATTTTGTATTGATTGACTGAGATATAGGTTTGGAGCTTGAAAGAGAAGTTAGTTCTGGAGATAAATTCAGAAACTATCCACTTAGAGATGATAGTTGAAACTATGAGGGGAAAAATGTGATTGCTACAGGATAACAGTTTCTTATGTGCCCAGAGTTGTGTTAAGGGGTTATTGGGAATAGAGCATTTTAAGACAAATACTCTCCATTCATTCTCAAATTCACCAAATTGCTCAAGAAATTGGAGGCCAATCATACCTACTGTTCTATCTTGAGCAAAATAAGCTTATAAAAATTGAAACTCTGGGTTATTATGGAGTCAAGACACTGCTCTTTTATTCACACCCCCCACACTTAACACAGGTTCTTACCTAATAATGGATTTTGCCTCAAAACCTGGGGTAATTTTAATAGTTTACAGTCTTTTTTTTAAAGAGAACCACAAACTCTCTGTCTGATTTTACCTGTAACTCTCAAGATAAAAAGTATGCAGTCAGTTCATCAGTGCAAGTGTTCACAAGAGGCATTGCTTCCTAATTCTGGTGGAATAATTCCTTAATTGAGCCTTTTCACTCATGGCAATTCTTTGTGTCATAAACCAGAATGGATTTCAGTGCTGTTCTTCTGCTACATTGAAACTACTCCCTAATCTAACAGGAGTTACACTGAAGTCAGGCTATTGAGCCCTACATCCTATATGAATCAATGGATTAAAGATAGATTAGTTTGGCTAATCAAATTTATGATCAGATAACATAAACACTGGCCTAAGCTTTCAAAAAACTTTCAAATAGAAACCTAATGGTGTGTGCTTCAGAACAATGAACATTAAATTAAAGTGGGTTCCTTTGTTTGTATGGGATTTGGAATCTGGATCATCTCAATCTGTAATTACTATTGAGTGATAACATAGTCCTTTGGAAGAGGGAATTGGAGAGGAAGAATCATTTATGACATGGTACATTAGGCTCTGGAGAGGCATCATTACTTAATGGACAGAAAAGTAGCCTTAGAGTCAGGTTTAAGTCTTGCCTGGGATACTTACAGTGACCATGGACTAGTTACTTAAGGTGTCAGTGCCCCAAGCTGTTCTCTTAAGGCTATAACTTACAGATGAATTGCTAACCTTTATCAATCCTAAAATCAAAGGGAGTTTTTGCAGCAGGAGTCACCCACTCCAATAAAAGCCTAATTTCATGCTAAATTAAAAAAAAAAACTTTAAAAAAATGCCATTAGGTCCTATGAAAATAATACCTAGTTTACTAATAGCAATGTAGAAAACAGGCCTAGATTTCCACTGGGACTTATTTGAATATGCCCAGACTCCAGCTGGAAGTCTGTCTCATTAACTGCTTACATTTTATCCACTTAACACAAGCCCATAATTTGGGAAGACACATAGTATATTAATAGAAAATTCCAATGTGCAGTGTTGGGAGATTTCTCAACCCAGAGGTCTACACAAAGAGTAATTCCTAACTCATTTGGTTCTTTGACTACAGGTCAATAAATCAGAAGACAAAGAAAAAAGATGAAAAGTATAATTAGCATCAGCTGATGGGCAGTTGGGGAGGGAGATAGCAGCAAAGAACAAAGGAGATACACAGTGTTTTACACACCTTTAAGAGTAAATTGGCAGCAAAAGGAGCCTATATGAGGCTGCTAAACCACTTTCCCCAAACTCTTCATACAGTTTTTTTTAAATCTATTTTCTCCACAAAGCACAGGAAAGTTTGGATCCCGAGTTCCCAAGGGCCCTGTTGCCTTTCAAGAAAACAGAAGACTCGTTTCTTTTCATGCCTTTTCTTCCCCTTTGTCAGTTAGGTAGTACAGTGGATAGAATTCTGGATCTAGAATCAGGAAAAACTTAGTTAAAATCCAGCTTCAGATATTTCCTAGCTTTCTGTTGCAGGCAGGTCACTTAACTTCCATTTGCCTCAGTTTCCTCAACTGTAAAATAAGGATAATAATAGTACCTAGCGCATAATTGGGAATATAAAATGAGATAACATTTGAAAAGTATTTAGCACAATGCTTAAATGCCATAGTAATTAATAAATGCTTGTTCTTTTTCCTTCTCTGTGTTCTTTCTATTTCTCACCCCAACAAAAATATGTGCATATCTATATCTATAGATATAGATATGCATACACACAAATATGTGTACACACAAATATATGTGTACATTCATGTGTGTGTATACATATATGTGTGTAAATATTTTTTCTTGCCTAGGATACAAAGTACAATACAACTCAAAAATAATCTTTGTCAGATCATAGGAGTTTGAGCAAAACACATTCTCTGTCATCTTGCCAATTAGACTTTATGTCTCTTCTTTTCTTCCTCTTTGCCCCATGCCTTCCCTCAACATATTTCTCTGCTCTTTTCCCCATGTGATAAGAGTCTTATAGAATGAAACAGGTCAAGTACAAAAGAAATAATACTTTTTCTTTCTAAAACAAATCAAAAAACATCTCACATCTCACATGTCTCCATTCTTGAGACATGAAGGTAACACTGAGTTCTTGGAAAGCCAAGTTCAACCTCTGAAATATCCTATTAATCTAGAGAGGGTTTTAGTACTGAACGGTTTGTGTCTAACATAAAAACAGGGTGATCAACAGGTAATGAAATTTTGGCCACATAATGTAACCCTTGAACATTTAATATGGGTAGTGAACTGCGCCAAAAAAAGAAATATCTCTAGACTCACAAAATCATAAGAGTAATCAAAACAACAATGTATTTTAATAGATAAATGCTAGTAATATACACATTGACCTCTGTCTGTTAAAAATCTAAACAAAACATAATGCTATTCAATGCCTCAGTATCAAAGTCAAGTTAATAGTGAATTCAAAACATGACTCATTTTATCAATTAGATAATGACAGTACATCTTTCACATTCTAACAGACAATTCAACATTACCAACTATTTAGCTAAACATCTTGAAGTCAGCAGATTTATGACTGTCTGAAGGTACAGTAAAACATCCCAGATGTTTCATGTGTATTTTCCAGGTGAGAGCTAGAAAGTCAGAGATAGGGCAAGGAAACTTAATAAAATTAAGACAGAATAATAATTGGTCATCTTAATTGATGCTTCTTAACAAAACACATACCCATTTGATGACCTTAAAGAAAACATAAAATGGCCAGAGAAAATCAAAACTAATGGAGGATTTCTGCTAATGTAGAATTACAATCCTCATGGTCTGGTTTGTAGATGATTTTGATTGATTTTATAAATAAGAAAGTATTAACTGAGGAACAGTTAGGTGGTTCAATGATTAGAGTACAGACTCTGGAATCAGAAGGACATGAATTAAAATAGGGCCTCAGAACACTAACAAGCTGTGTGACCCTAGGCAAGTCACATACCCCTGATTGCCTCCAAAGGGAGAGGGGGAAGTATTGACTGAATTGAAGGAGAAATCAGCAAGGAAACAGAAAATTATCAGGTATGAACTATGTGAAATATAGCAAAGCAATCAATGACTCATGGGGAAATCATCTCATCAGATATGGAATGTTCATGGCTTTCCTTTTGTGCCTATCAATTTGGGGTTCTACCAACAGTGAACACACAGAACACATCAAGTCCTGCCTGTGAGCCATCACCAAAACAAGGACCCTAATTCCTACGCATATATTCATTTGAACTGCAGTGACAGGCTCATTTAGAAACAAATTAGGGGTTAACTAAGAAGTGCATGACGGAGTCAAAATCAAGTTTCCTTTTTCCCCTCACTGTCTGTTAGAATTAGAAAGTGTCTATGAGCAGTGTGTGTCAAGAATATGAACGTGAGATGTCATTTCTGCTGCCTCTAATTGAAGTCAGGATAAATGAAGTGGAAAGGCAGCGTCTAATCCAATCAAAACATGAAGAAGGTATTTTGACACGTAAATTACAAACTTCCTGTGTATTTTGTCTCCCCAATTACACCCTCCCCTGTCATGTTTTTTTAAATTATATCTTAATCTCTCAGTCTCCTAATAATTATGTCATCATTCTTGGGCCCTGAACACTGTGTAATGGTATTTTATAGGATATGCCATTCATTATTAGCTAAACTCACTCTCTGTCCCCAGTGATACTATTTCTCACAGTGTTCAAATATGCATTGTGTCATTTCCCTCTTTGTAAATGTTATAGCAGTTCCACTCTCTGCTTCTTGATTAAATGGAAGAGAGTTTGTGAAGCACTTTCAGGCAGTTTATCTGACTCATCATTATTTTATGAGGAATACTCAATACAAATTGTCTTTGTATTCAATTCTCCAGTCATTGTGGTTCATCAGATAGTGTAGCCATCACTATTTTTATTGCTTTTCCTAAAGAAGAAGGTATTATTGGCCCTGAAGATAAACTAGGAAAAATTAGCTAGACTATATGACATGGTAGAAAGTCAACTCAATTTAACAAATATTTATCTGGTGACAATTATCAACCAATCAACCAATAAATATTTATTATCTACTACATGCCAGTCATTTTAAGTGCAGGAGATACAAAAAAAGATAAAAGACAGCCCGTCATCAATGAGCTTACAATCTAATGGGGAAGACAACAAGCAAATAATTATATACAAAGTGAGTAAGACACTTTACTAGATAACGTATAAAGATAAATAAGACATGTTTCTCTTTATAGTTTATCTCCTCTACTCCATTATAAGGTCCTTAAGAGCATGGTAATATTCCATCATTGTGTCCTTAAGGACTTTGTAATGGAGCAGAGAAGATAAATTATATACAGATAAAAACAATAAAAAGCATATACTTTGTGTATGGAAGAGGACAAAGTATTTTTTTAAAAAAGGCCAAAAAAGGAAAGATTATTTTGGGATAGAAGAATAGGAAAGGCTACAATGAACAAGGTAACACTTGATGTAGGACAAGTAGGATCTCAACCAGTTGAACTGTGTTAGAGGCATTGTAGACATGGGGGTTGGCACAGGCAATGTCCCAAACCTCAGGAAATGATGGGGTTCAATTAAAGAGTAGTGATTATAATATTTACACATATATATACTATATATTATATATACATATATTATATATATATATATTTCTTATATATATAATATAAGATTTACAATACAAAAATTTACAAAATTGCAAATTTTATATGTACTCTTTAAGGGCTTTTTTTTTCTTTTGGTAAATAGTATTTTATCTTTTTCAATTGCATGTAAAGATAATTTTCAACATCTTTTTTCCCCCCAACAACATATTTTTTTCGAAATACCGAAATCTTCTCCTTCCTTCTCTTACCTCTCTCCTTCTCAAGACAGCAAGCAATCTGCTGTAGGTTAAACATATGTAATCCTTTTAAATATATTTGCGTATTTGTCACATTGTACAAGAAAAATCAGATCAAAAAAGGAAAAAAACTACAAGAAAGAAAAAGCAAACAAACAAACAAAAAAAGGTGAAAATGCTATGTTTTGATCCACATTCAATCTACATAGTTCTCTCTCTGGAAGCAGATGGCATTTTTCATCCCAAGTCTATTGAAATTATCTTGAATCATTGCATTGGTGAGAAGAGCCAAGTCCATCACATCAACACTCATTTTTTTTTAGCATTTTTTATTATAGCTTTTTATTTTCAAAATTCATGTAAAGATAGTTTTCAATATTCACCTTTGCAAAACGGCGTGTTCCAAATTTTTCTCCCTCCCTTCTCCCCACTCCCTCCTCTAGACAGTAACATAACATATATTAAACATGTATAATTCTTCTATACATATTTCCACATTTATAATGCTGCATAAGAAAAATTAGGTTAAAAAGAAAAAAATGAAAACACAAACAACAGCCAAAAAGGTGAAAATACTATGTTGTAATCCACATTCAGTCCCCATAGTCCTCTAGCTGATCCATATGGCTCACCTCATTCAATATTCATTTTTTATAAGATTTTTAAGTTTCAAAATTTTTTCTCCTACCTTCCCTTCCATGCCCCTTCTCAAGACTAGCAACCAATTTGATATAGGTTATATATGTGAAATCATATAAACATATTTCTACATTAGCCTTGTTGTAAAATAGAAAACAAAAGGGAAAATGCATTAAAAATTAAATAAGGTGAAAATAATATGCTTCAATCTGCATTCAGATTCCATAGTTTTTTTTCCTTTTTAGAATTTTATTTTAATAATATATTAATTTTTCAATTACATGTAAAGATGGTTTTCAACATTTTTTTTGTAAAATTTTGAGTTGTAATATTTTTTCTCCATCCTTCTCTTATTTCCTTCTCCAATCCATAATTCTTTCTCTGAATGTGGATCATTGTGTTGCTGAGAAGAACTAAGTCAATTATAACTGATCATCACACATCATTGCTGTTACTGTGTACAGTGTTCTCCTGGTTTTACTCACTTCACTCAGTATCAGTTCATTTGAGCTTTTCAATAACAGCAATTTGAGCTGTATATTAAAAAATATATTTACATAGTACCTAAGTAACATTTATATTGTGTCTTAAAGTTTACAAAGTGCATTATATATTTTTTCTTCCTTTTACAAATAAGCAAAATGATGGCAAGGAAAGCTAAATGATTTGTCACAGTTTGTGTCAAAGGCAGGATTCAGATTCAAGTCCCTCTAACTCTAAAACCAGCACTCTATTAAACCAAGTAGTCTTTTTGTTTGTTTGTTTGCTAAAGAAAGAAAGAGAGATGAAAGTAGCAGTGATAAATAAGATTACAAAGATAAGAGGCAATCAGATTGAGTAGAGATTTTTAATGCCAGGCTAAGAAGTATGGACTTTGGCAGGAAACTGGGGGACATTGATAGCTTCTGAGTTGAGAAATGACATAATTAGAAAATTAATTTAGCCAATATTACTGAGGAAACCAGATGAGAGGTAATGAACCTCTCATTTTAACTAAGCTAGTAGAAGCTGGAATGGAATGAATAAGACTGCTATGGGAGATGTCACAGAGATAGTATCTATAAAACAGCAATTGAATAGATGCTGAGAATAAGGAAGAGAGAGGAGTTAAAAATAAGATGGAAACAGGAGAAATACCTTGGCATCTAGATACAAAAATGGTTGACAGATCAGTCGTGGCTTATGTCCATTCTTATTTGGCAAAGTGATTTGTCCAGTTAATTCTGATAATTAACTAGCTCACTAATTTCCCAACAACTCATGTCTGTCTCCATAATCCCTCTATTATAAATACTCTCTCCCTTCTGAAAATAATTATGTAAGGAAGATTCTTGGAATCTCACAAGCTCCTTGAATGAGGGAACTTTTAAAGCTTTTATATTGTTATCCTCAACATGTGCCATCAAGCTTTGCACATAGTAGGCCCTTAAAAGTTTGTTGGATTGAATGACAGATACTATGGTTTAATAGGAAAAATAATGGTTAACAGTCAGTCTAAATTACACTCCTTAATCTGCTGCTTATTTGCAGTATGATTTCAGGAAAGCAAATTTACCAAACTGGTTTTCAGTTTCTTATCTATGAAAAGTTGGGGTAACATAATTTATAAAATTTCTTTTAGCTTTAAGGATCTATAAAATCCATGACTCTGGGATTCCAAGTTCAGGAAAAGTATGCCCTTAATAGAAATAGATTTGGGGTTGAAAGTAACAAATTCAGTATTAAATATGTTGAATTTGGTATGCCAGCAGATTATGGAGGTAATATTGGGGAAAAATCTATCTATTTAAGAGGAAGGAGGAAAGAGAGGAGTAATTTATTGAAGATGAGATCAGATGGAAATAGGGGATTATCAAGTACACATAAGTCACCTATATAAAATTATATAAAGCAATAAAATAGAATGAGAACTAAGAAAAGTTAACTAGATTTTGTAATTAGGAAGTCATCAGTAATCTTTTGGAGAGTGAATTCAGCAGTATTAAGAAAATGATGATAAGTAGAAGTAAGGAGAATAGATGTTGAGGAAGTAGGAGAAATGAGGATAGATTATTCTTTTTTAGAAATGTGTTAGTAAAGGGGAAGCAAACTATAGTGTGATAGTAAAATAATATGACAGGTTTAAGGAAAATTTTTATTTTTTTTCAGAACTGAATATATTTACAAATAGAGGGAAAGAAACTCATTCAGTAGGAAAGATTGAAGCTATAAAAGAAAAGGAAATGTTTTATGGAGGAAATCCTGATAAAGGTATTAAAGGCCTTTCAACCAAAGACCCAGATGAAAGAACAGAATTACAAGATCACAAAATCTCAGAATTTGAAGGAACTTCAGAGGCCTTTTAGTCCAATGCAAACATGAAAAAGAAAATCTTTTTAGATTTTTTCCTTTTTCATCAATGAACTGGAGGAAGGAAGGGAAGAGGCAACATCTATCCTTTGACCACCATCATCTGTCCATAAATACATGGAGCCTCTGTTTCTTTGTCGTACATACTTTTATCCTGATCCTAAGTAAATGAACGTTCTGAGAGTATAGTAATAGACACTCAGTGAGATCAGAGGACCCATCAAACTAAAAGAAGTTTAACTGACAACCAGAATTGGTAACAGTAATAACAGCTGAATCTAAGAAGGCATTTGCATGCTCACCAGATCTTATGAGGTTTTTTTGTCCTGTACCCTACATGTCACTATGGATGACACCCTCCTCTCAGGAAACTTTCACCAATCTCTGGAAATTTGATGAAATCAGCATTGATACTCTCAACCAAGGTGAGTGTTCTCTGCTCCTCCAATGAGAGACTGGAATCATGAACTCTTCATCCTCCGTTTAAGTTTCTGGTAGCTTACATCTCCTTAGATATCCTCTCACTTGCTTCTAATTGGCCAATTAGGAATTCCAGTATAAGTATACTCATTTTGAACTTCTTTGTCTTCCCCACCACACCGCAGTGCCAGGTTCCTTCTCTTCCTCCTGCCCTTCCCTTTTTGCTTTCCAACTTTCTTTTGTGTGCTGTTAGAATTGTTTAAAGATGAGCAGAGCATGGAATGCTTTGCCCCAATCACCAATGAGTTGCCCCTTATCCTCTTGCCAATCTGTTTTTACCTTCCTTCTCTGAGAACTATAACAAAAATACTTCTATTATTTCTTGAAAATTCATGTTGAGGGAGGATTCTGGGAAGGTGGTGGAATAGGTCAGTAAATTTCAAGATTTCCAGATTTCCCCCATGAACAGAACAGCCCCCACTCGCAGCAGAGACTGGTGAAAAATCAAGAGGACTGGGGCAGAACAGGGGTCCTCCTGGCACAATTCAATATGATCTGAAAATGGGCATTGTCAAAGAAAGAACTCAACCATAGAAACTTACTATGGGAAGGAAAGACAGGGTTCATCTTCAAAGAAGTACAGTGAAGTAAAAAAGCTTATTCTACCTCAAAGAGTAATGTTAAATGACTCCTTGTCCAGAAAAAAATTTATAAAAAAACTCAAAAAAGAAGTTAAAAATCAAATAAAAGGCATTGAGGAAAAACTAAAAATAAAAAAAAAATTATTCAAGACAAACAAGAGGGTTATGAAAAAATAGTTAACCAAGCAGAAAAGGAGATAAAGGCAAAATAATTCTTTGAGGGATATAAAACTATGCATACCCTTTGACCCAGCAATGTCTCTACTGGGACTGTATCCCAAAGAGATCATAAAAAAGGGAAAAGGATCCACATCTGCAAAAATATTTATAGCAGCTCTTTTTCTTGTGTAAGGAACTGGATCCTGAGTGAATGTCCATCAATTAGGGAATGACTGAATAAGTTATGGTATATGAATGCAATGGAATATTATGGTTCTATAAGAAATGATGATCAGGGTGATTTCAAAAAAATCTGGAAAGACTTACATGAAGTAATGCTAGGTGAAGTGAGTAAAACCAAGAGAACATTGTACACAGCAACAAAAAGATTATATGATGATCAACAGTGATAGACTTGGCTCTTTTCAATAATGAAGTGATTCAAGGCACTTCCAACAAACGTGATGGAAAGAGCCATCCACATTCAGAGAGAAGCCTTTGGACTTTCTAGATCAAAATGACTTTCCTTAGCTACCACCATTCTATATCTGTTCACTTCTCCTATTAGAATGTAAGCTACTAAAAAGCAGGAAGTGTCTCTCTTTTGTAATTGAATCCTTAGTACTGAGCACAGTGACATATATAAATATATACATATACCCATACATATATGTGTGTGAGTATATATGTATATGTATACATTTTATTAAATTTTAAGTATATGCAACAATGAATTTTCATTCATTCCTTTTAAAGATGCAGAAATATGCCCTGAGAGAAGTAATGTGTTCAAGATAATATGCAGCATAGTTTGTATTTGAACCTACCCTCTTTTATTTCAAAACTATTTATCTTTCTATCAATCTCAAGTGTGGAGACAGAATCAACAGCCTAAGGGCAAAACAAAAGTCAACAAAACTAGTGGCAGATCAGGTCTAAAGAACATAGTCTATTGTGGGACTTCTTAATATTCTTCCTCTCACAATCTCTTTCTGCCCCCAATTTTTTTGTATATACCAGAATATATACATATAAGATAGGTATATAAACCAAACATTATTGATAATAAATCATAATTTCACTACCCCCATATTCAGTTAAGAGATCCCATATGGGATCATGACACACAGTTTAGAAAGCTGAGATCTATTGGATAAGGAGATTACCCTGATTTGTTTTATTCTGAACAAGAATTGACGATAGGATTTGAAGCTGGAGTTTGTAGACGATTTATGACAAGTCTCTGGTGCACTTCTAGATCATCATGCATCAAAAGATCCCATAGACATCTAAAGACTAGTATGTCTAACAAAAAATTCATTATCTTCCCTTGCCTTCCAGAATTATGACAACACATCCTAATTGATTTCTCTTATTTAATTATCTCCCCTCTTGAAATCTGTCCTTTCCAGAGCTTCCAGAATGGTTTTCCTAAATCATAGGTCTGGTTATATCACTCTCCTACTCAAAATATCCCAATGGCTCCTGATTACTGCTCAAATAGAAATTCTTCTTTTTGGCACAAGAAACCTAAAAACTTGGCCTTGCCCTATCTTTCCATTCCCATTAGACATTATTTCCTTACATTTTGCTATAGTCTCACCAAATTGGTCTCTTTCTATTCCTTACACATGATGATATTCCATCTTCTTTTGCATTGGCTGTCCTCAATGAATAGAACACACTCATTTCTCACCTTCACCCCTTAAAACTTTGAGTTTCCTTTAGTATTCAATTCAAGAACCCCTTTCTACATGGAACTTTTCTAAACCTTTCTTTTTTGTGCTCTTCTTCCCAAATTACTCTGCATTATATATTTACATAAATTTATAGCTATCATTCATTTTTTTCTTTATTCTCATCATCTATCTATATATCCATAGTTACTGGTTGAATCCTGCTCATTCTAAACATCTAGTAGAATGCCTTACAAGAGTAGGTGCCTGATAAATGCTTGTTGGTTACCTTATTAATTAATTTATCAGTGTCAGGATTAATAGTGGATAAGACCTTTGGTAATAAGAATTTTACCAATTCAAAACATGTTCCCCAAAGCTTCCTGGATGTGAAATAATTACATTGAGAAAAAAATGACATAAATCTAGAATAATGGTTTCCCCCACATTAAATCTGGAGAATATCTAAGCTTTGATATTATCTTCTTTCAAGATACTACTTACATTCAATATCATACAGAAGTTTTGTACATCATTTTACATTTTGTACCTTGTTACACTGCTCTAACCACTGTCTTATTCAAACACACACACACACACACACACACACACACACACACACACATTTGGTTAGATTGAATTATCTCTCCACTTGAAGAAATATTCATGTCAAGTCAGTTATAAGTAATAAGAAGCATGCTTTCTCACTGCCACTATTTTTAGAATCTTGAATATAAAAGTGAAAACAAAAATTTTCTTTTCTCAGAAAGCAAATTATCAGTGATCTTCCCTGTTAAATCTTAGCATAGATTTCTTTGTCAGGATTTATGTGAACCAATGAGTTTAATAATAGTTCTCTTTCCTTTATAATGATGGATAGAGAACATGTAAAAATGTTTTAAACTCTTTGAAAATAAAACGCCATCCATGAAAAGAAAATTCTCCTTAAGCCACCACCACAAATAGGCTTATCAACTAATAATCACGAATAAATATTTATTGGAAATATGTTGTACCCACTAAAATGTTATGATTCTCCAATATAGCATTGATGAAGCTCTGCTAAGTATTTGCACACCCAAGGTCAATATCAAAACACAAATATCCAGTGTTTTCCTTTTGGGATTTAAGTTTTATTTATTTAAAAATTTTGAAATTTCAAGGTTTAGGAATTCTTGGTTGTTCTTAAAATGAATTTTTGGGAAAACCAGGATGATTTAAATGAATGATAAAAAAGAATAATTAAAATTGGGAATAAAGTTTAGAAGATATAACATCCTGTTTCTGATACATACTGGTTAGTGTTACAAAAGCAAATACTGAGGCAATTTTCTGACATAGTTGCAGAGCAGTAGCCTATTTCCATCAGGATCTGGAGGGGTGGTTCTCATTCTGACTATCCAATATCCATGAAAACACTTGCTCAGGTTTTTGTTTAAAGTCCTAAGAAAAATAAGTGGAAAGGAAGAAAGAGAATGTGAGGGGGACAGAAAATAAGAAGTACAAGGATACAGATAAATATATAAGAAAAAAGGAATTCTTAAATTCTTTTAGCTAAATATACATGCTAAACCTACGTATATATGCTATATATTTAGCTAAACATATTTATAACTTAAATAATATAAATAATAAAATAAATAACATATACATGTATATGCCTACATATTTTATTATAAATAAAATATACATATATATGTAGGCATACGCGTTATGTGCAAACATATATGCAAATGCAAATGTTTCTCCATTTCAGAAGAGAGAGAAAGTGCCCCTAACACAGCCGCTCCTGGCCCAGCACCTACTCTTTCTTCTAACATTTGACTGTAAATGATAGAAGAGCTTGCTCCCAATTTCCTTCTCTGTGATTGGAGATTTCCTTAAGGTGTAATCCTATTAGTTTTCATTCTCAGAGGCAGCACCCAATGTGCCCTGTCTCCTGGTGCTGGCTGATATTATCGCATATGAGAGTACTACCTCAGTCATGTTCAGCCATGTGCTACGTGCTGTGGAGACACAGAAAGTGAATAAGATATGAATTGTCAAAAAACTTAGTCTAGATAAGGAAATAAGGCCAAAACACATAATAATTACAAGAAAGATTCTCATTAAGTGAAAAGTGGCATAGACTTGCTTTTAACACAGAAGTGCTAATAAAGTTTAGAGGGCAAAGGCTAAGGAATGGCAATGGCAACACAGAATTTCCATTTGCTGGCAATTTTCAGAGAATACCCTACTCTATAAAGGTAGGACTTTCACAAGGTAGCAAAGACTAGTTTTGATAGGGGTCTTAATTACAAAGTCCATATAGTTTCTCAGATATAAAAAGATATGATATGGTTCAATTCAACAAAATTTTTAAAAGAACTGTTATGTGCAAGTGTTTTCATTCGAAGCTACTCCACTGGACATTAAAGAGACCAAAAAAAAAAAGAAACCCTGAAAGTCACTAAAACTTCAAAAAGCTTACCTCAAGGGACAAGTAGGTGGCTCAGTGGATAGAGCACCAGCTCTGACGTCAGGAGGACCTGGGTTCAAATTTGACCTCAGACACCTAACACTTCCTGGCTGTGTGACCCTGGGCAAGTCATGTAGTCACTTAACCCCAATTGCCTTAGGAAAAAAAATCTTACCTCATGTGGAGGGAGAGGAGAGGAGAAGTTAAGAAGAGGCACATATATAAATAAATAGAAAATAGATAAAATAATTTGTGGGAGAAAGTACCAACTCCTAATATGAAGTTAGTTGGTTTGTAACAATAGCACTACAAATTTCATACCAGAAATAACAGAAAGATAAGGAAGAATTTAATAGAGGAACCAGAAGGATGGAACTGATGTGGATGGGTAAAAAGGTGGGATTGGTGGGTCAGGAGAGGAAAATTTCAACTTGCACAGCCCATATCATAGATATGTTCAGAGCAGTAGGTTGTCAAGTACTTTTCAGTAGCAAAAACAATAATGATATGATTATACATTCCTAAGAAGAAAATGGGAAAAGGTAGAAGAGGTGTTAAATAAAAATCAATATCCCATCTACTTATTTTGGGAGTGAGAGTATGTCAAAATTTTGGTATGATCTTGAAGTCTTATTTTAAAAAATTTTGGAGATGGGGGACATCAAACACAGAGGAAAAAAGGGAGAGAAAAGGAGAGAAAGATGGAGATGGAGGGGGAGAGAGAGAGAGAGAAGACAAGACAAAACAAGACAAGATAAAGAGATATATCTTAAAGTTCCACCTGTAGATAATTACAGCATAAAAGTATTTATTCTCTAGTAACATGAACCTGTCATTCTAACTCAGATAATAATGAGAAACCATGAGTAACAAATATGAACCAAAATAACAAGTTCAGAATTAAAGGGAAGTTGTGCTGAATTGTTAGCATCACAAATTCATGGGATCATAGATTTGTAGCTTAAAGGGAAATCCTAAGCAACTAAATTCATTTTATAGATGAAAAAGTGAAGGAGACGTTAGTAAGGTAAAGTAATTAGTTCAGGTACACAAAGGGGACAGGATCTGAACTCAGTTTAATTGACTCCAGAATACCATTGGTGGTGTTTATTGGGGTTTTGTTTGTTTTGTTTTGTTAAGGGCTGAACTTCTTTAAGATCATACCAATAGAATATGTTTTAATGAATGAATCAGGAAAAAAAGTAATGAGAGTGGACAGTTTTTGATAAGGCCGGGTTATAAGCACACTCAGAGAAGAGTAATATATCACAACATTAAAACATAGGGGACTTTGGGACCCAGATATAGAAAAGTTATCTTCACAGGGAAAAGAAAGGCTGTGGAAAACTTTAATTAATATGCATTTTGGTATATGCTACCTCGCTGAAGTAAATTGTATATTACACTATGTATATTTCAATGATCATTGCATCAGATTTTGTATCTCATCACAAAATACAAAGAAATTTATTGCATAGTCCTTTCACTCAGAAGCTTCTAATCTTACTTGGGAAAAATAAGGCATTTATAAGTTATATATGGCTAAGATGACAGGAAAAAATAATGATGATTGTTGGAGGGGATGCGGGAAAACTGGGACATTGATGCATTGTTGGTGGAGTTGTGAACGAATCCAACCATTTTGGAGAGTAGTTTGGAACTATGCTCAAAAAGTTATCAAACTGTGCATACCCTTTGATCCAGCAGTGTTACTACTGGGATTATATCCCAAAGAGATTATAAAGAAGGGAAAGGGACCTGTATGTGCACGAATGTTTGTGGCAGCCCTTTTTGTAGTGGCTAAAAACTGGAAACTGAATGGATGTCCATCAGTTGGAGAATGGCTGAATAAATTGTGGTATATGAATATTATGGAATATTACTGTTCTGTAAGAAATGACCAACAGGATGATTTCAGGAAGGCCTGGAGAGACTTACATGAACTGATGCTGAGTGAAATGAGCAGGACCAGGAGATCATTATATACTTCAACAATAATACTATATGATGACCAGTTCTGATGGACCAGGCCATCCTCAGCAACGAGATCAACCAAATCATTTCCAATGGAGCAGTAATGAACTGAACCAGCTATGCCCAGAAAAAGAACTCTGGGAGATGACTAAAAACCATTACATTGAATTCCCAATCCGTATATTTATGCCCACCTGCATTTTTGATTTCCTTCACAAGCTAATTGTACAATATTTCAGAGTCTGATTCTTTTTGTACAGCAAAATAACATTTTGGTCATGTATACTTATTGTGTATCTAATTTATATTTTAATATATTTAACATCTACTGGTCATCCTGCCATCTGGGGGAGGGGGTGGGGGGGTAAGAGGTAAAAAATTGGAACAAGAGGTTTGGCAATTGTTAATGCTGTAAAGTTACCCATGCATATATCCTGTAAATAAAAGGCTATTAAATAAAAAAAAATAAGTTATATATGAGAAATAACCAACAACACCAGGCAGTAAATGATGAGGGAAAAAAAGAAGTGGTACAATTAGTGCAATAGGACTTCACAGAAGTCAAAGGTCACTGGGGCTGGAATGATTAGGAAAGGGAAAAATAAAATAATTCTACCTCAAAGGAAGAACAGGCTAGTACAATTTGAAGATATGGAAACCTTAGGAAAAACTGGAAGTATAGTATAAGAGAAGTCAAGACTCATGAAATAGATTTGGGAGCATTTACATAGAAGTGGCAATAGAAGAGGTGGAATGAATGAGACCCTCAAATTGGGGGATATTAAAGAGAAGTCCAGAAGAGACAGAACTTTGGAGAATACCCACATTCAGGAAAAGAATAGAGAAGGAACAATCATAGAGGTAGGTGGAGAACCAAGAGAATGCATCATGTCTCCGAAACCAAGGGAGAAGTGAGTGTTCAATAAAAAGAGATACAATAAATCCAAAACCTGCAGAGAGGGCAAGGAAAAAAGAGAACCAAAAAAATTCTTAAGGCCATTAGTTTCAATTGACTGGAGGTGAAGGATGGCTATGGTTAATAGGTTAAGGGAACAGTAGAAAAATAAGTAGAAAGAAAAGATCTAAACAATTTTTCAAGAAACTTATAAGTGAAAAGTATAACAAGAAGAAAGATTTTATGATAAGTAAAAGGTTAAAGCAGAAATGTCTAGAACTTTTTTAAAGAAGATATGAAAATATCTGTAGATAGAAGCAAGGGCCAATTTGAAGGAGACTGAAAAAAACATGAAAGAAGGAGAGGATGTTTTAGAGAAAATGTATTACTGAAGAGGAAAGAGAATGAAATCAAATGTTCAACTAGAGATAGTATCGTAAGTGATGACCAATTCTTCATCTGTGTTCAGAGGAAAGGGAAGATTAGATAATAATGCTGAAAATTGATGGAGTGCACTAAAGAGTATTGGAAGACCTCAGTTTTTCTCAATAAAGTAGAAGAGTAAATCATTTCATTTAAATTTGTGCAATGAAGGTAATACTTTAGAGTAAGAGAAGACAACAAAATAGCTATAAAAGTTGCTTCAAGAAATGTCATAGGAGTTAAAAAGGGTTGAGGAAGGGATAGTTCAGTAGCGACAAAGACTTAGCTAAAATCATATACCATGAATTAGTATCTAAGGAAGATGACAATGGATGGCTAAACACACATCATAAGCTTTAGAATAATACAGTTCAAAAAAAGTTTAGGGAAATGCTATGTCTAGTTCCTAGCTATAGTGACATCATTGCAATAGTAGAGAGATGAAGAAAAAAAAACCAGCATAGCAGGGTCAGGAAATTCTGAAAACTACATATGACAAAATTACAAATTACCCTAATGAGGAAGACATTGGGAAGAAATCTGAAATAACCCTTCTGGCACCTCTTCAATGAACTCAAATTTCAAAAGAACATGTACAAAAGGAAAAATAGAAGTTCATATGATCCAGGAAAAATACAAAAGAAAGTTATCAATCTGTAAGAAAGGCTAAGAAGGCTTAATCCTAAAATGAGCTAAGGCATGAAAAAGCACTTTGAGCATTAAAAATGGCTATTTCATGTAGGTTGGAAGCAAGTAAAAAGAAAGTGATAGGCCTGGAGCTTGGGTCAGGGAAAAAACATACAGCATGGCATAGGGGATAGAAGCCTGACTTTGTAGTCAGGAAGATCAGGATTCTCCTACCTCTCATAATAACATAGTAACTGTGTAATCATGGTCAAATCAATAAATCTCTCAGTTCCCCAGGCAAGTCTTAGAGAATTTGCTGATCTGCAAAGGGAGGAAGCTTCCACACTGAGGAAATCATATGTTGTTACTTTTTTTTTTTTTTAACAACCAAACAAAATGTAATAGACTGTTGAATTTAGAACTAAGCAGACCTGCATTCAAATCGCCCTCCCTATCACGTATGCTTTATTCCTCTAAGTACACTAACCTCAATGAACCTCAATTTCTTCACCTATAAATTTGGATATTTACCTTACAAAGTTGTCACAAGGCTTCACTCAAATTATATATGAAAAGTATTTTTCAAACTAAAGTTCAATATAAATACCTTTTATATTAGGCTAGCCATTATTACTTATATCTGTAATATTATATTTACCATTATTATATTGCTATTGTTATTTATTATTTGGAGCTCTTCAAAAGTCCAGAAGATGATTTTTTTTGTTACTACAAGTATGCAACAGACTCTAAATGAACACTCATCTGAAATGTTGTAGTTGGGATCCCTCTTTAAGATCTGTTTCAATTATTAGACTATTTAATTTTATCTTGGCCTTGAAGATTAGGTAGAATTCAGATAGGTGGAACATAGATAGGAATTTTTATTTTCCATGGAAAGCTTTCCTTCATCCCATTAGTCGTTAAAGCTCCCTCCCCCAAGTAATCTTATATTTAACTAGCCATGTATGTTTCTGATAGAATGTTGGCTTCTTGAAAGAATGTTTGTTAGTTTTTTCCCCTCTCTTTATATTTCTAACACCTACTTTATATTTCTAACACCTAGTAGGAGCTTAATAAATATTTTTAGAATTTAATGTTACATTTCTGAGAAAATCATAAGCTTTGGGAGATGAGAGGTTTAAGGAGAAGGAGACTTTGTATCTCTAAGTACCTAGAACAATGCTCTGTATATAGCAGAAACTTAAATGTTTATAGATAGTGGCAATTTTAGATTTGTCAAGAGACTGCTAAGTGGCATAGTGGATAGAGTGTTGTCAGGAAAATTTGAGTTTAAATTCTGCCTCAGACACTTGCTAGTTGTGTAACCATAGACCAAAGACTTAATCTCTATTAGCCTCAATTTCCCCATAGAAATAACAGCAAAGAACTTTGCAAATCTTAAAGCATTATATAAATGTTAACTATTATTGTTGTTGTCTCTACAAGTAAATCTAAAATCCTTGGTGGAATAGCCAAGTTCTTTTGCTTAATAATAGTAATAGTATAAATAAAAGAACTACTTTCATTATCAATAGAGTGCTTTTTTGGAATTGAATAAAATTCTTTCATATAAAATATCTCATTTATTCCTCTCATTAATTATGTAAGACAGGCAAAGCAGGTGTTATTTTCCTTTTATGGATGACTTTAGAGTTAGATTTTAGATTTTATAGATGAGGACCCCAAGTCTCAGAGAAGTTAAGTAATGTTCCAGATCATATGGATGGTATGTGGCAGTGTCAGACCCAGAACACAAGGTTTGATTTCCACTACAGCATTTATCACAGTGCACTTTGTCTACTAGTCTATCTTCCAAATATCTGACTGATTTATTCATAATAATATCTTTACAGGAACTGGCAATCAATCTTGGAGAAAAGAATTAATTACACTTTAACTCAAATCAGGAAGATTTCTGAAAGCACCTATGTCAGAAAGAGAACTTGGGCATTCCTAGTACAAGGAGAAGGAGGGAAGAGAGGGGATCAAAGAGGATGAAAGTTGCTGCTGGTAGAGCAGAAGTGGATGAGAGTTAGCAGAGAAAGTGTGTGTGTGTGTGTGTGTGTGTGTGTGTGTGTGTGTCTGTCTGTCTGTCTGTCTGTGAAGTTTAAGATACTCTGCTTTATATTAGGCGTAATGTCTTATCAGAGTTCTTTATCATTTCATCATCTCCTTTAGCAGACTAGTAAAGCTTATAGACAGAAATAAACTTTGTTGTTTATAATCATAAAAATTAATGCTAAATTTCAGTTAGAAATTAGTAAAGACAGTGATGCATCTTTTCCCAATCAAGTTCACAAATCCCCTAAAATCTATCCATAGAATCTTGGAACTCTATGAACCCCAAGTTAAGAACTTCTAAGCCAGTTTAAACACTAGATTCCTACTATTTATAACCGAAATAATATTTTCTCCTATGTCATATTTAGCTGAAAAAAATTCCCTAATTCTATGTTTTTTAAAAAATCTCTCTTTTAAATCTAGGTTCCCAGCAATACTTCTGAGGATAGCTTTTTGTTGCTACCATTCAGAGGATCCAAAAGATTTCTCTGAAGCTAAATGAACTATTTAAAACCTGTTCTTTTTCTTTTTTCTACAATTTTTTTCACAATTCTATTCATTTATTATGATCATCTGTAGCATACACACTCAATCATGCTAATGATTCCAAGTATATTTCTTATTATGCAAGGGAATCTCAAAGTACAAACTAGGTACAGTTCAGTTGAATAATAAGTACACAGTTTCACAATGCTCAATTAGTTAGGCAGCTTTGAAGTATGGAATAATTCCTTCCAAGTCCTTCTTATTTTTAATCCCCTCCAGTCACTAGTCTTTCCATGGTCCATCCTTTGGGAAAAATTGTCTCTTTTTGTTCATTCACCCTCTTTTCATAGTAAGTCCCTAGTTTCCTGGGGGGCAAGGCCCTTTCCTGGTGGGTGTCACTGTTTTTCCCTTTCATCTTTAAGCCAAATTGTATTTCTTAGAGGCATCTAAAGATCAACCCAGTTGATGACTTCTTAGGCTCTGTCCACAGTCAATCTATGACGAATATTTTCTACTTTTGTGCTTTTGTTCATGCTGTTTCTCTCCCTGTAATGCTTCCCTACTCCTCCCTGGTTGATGGTGAATTTCTATCTATTCTTAAAAGCCTAATTCAAACATAATGTCCTACAAAAAGCATTCCCTATTGACACCCCATCCCCATCATCAATAACCAATTCCCCTTCAGAAATAACCAATTCTCCTTCAGACCTAACATAATATTTTGCTAGTACCTCTCTGATGCATTTATCACACATAATTCTGCATTATAGTTATCTGTATATGTCACAGCTACCTATTATCCATATTCATGAGGACAGAAAACCCATCTTAAATTTGTGTCTCTCCCAAGACTTATTAAAATACTCTACATTTAGTCGGTATTTAATAAGTAGTAGATATTTGTGTAAATTACATTATTTTGGGGTCTTATTTTATTATATTTGTCTGAAGTGAGCTTTCCCTCTCAAAGAACCATGTGGTCTTCACTTTCTCTTCCTTTTGCTTTTCATGGGTTTATAGAATCAAGTTAGAAGTATAAGAAACTTTATGGATCAAAATATCAAAACCCCATGACTAAACAGAAGCTCATTTGATTGAGTGATGTGTCCAAGTCACCCAGTTATTCAAGTGTATGAAGAAGGATTCAAATATGATTCTTTCTGACTCCAAGATCATCACTCTATCTACTATATCATGCTACCTCTCACAAATTAAAGATCCTCATTTTCTCTACTCTTGATCATCTCATGCTAAATGGAGATCAAAGCACACTATTTTCACTTTATGTGCGTTTTTTTTTCTCCTTCTGGTCTGTTTCTTCTTTTACAAGTTTTCTAACATGACTGTACATATATTACCTATATCAAATTGACTACCATTTTCAAGAGCTGGGAGGGAAAAAGAGAGGGAGAAAAATTTGGAATTCAACATTTTTAAAATGAATGTTAAAAATTGTCTTTATGTGTAACTGAAAAAAATAAAATAAAATAAAAATATTTTTAAAACTCCACATTTACATAGTACCATTTGTCTTCTACCTATCACATATTTACCATAAATTCAAAATTACTTTAAGCCATAATTGTTCATTGTACCCTGCTATAAAGGCTATAGCAATTTAGAATGACCATATTAAAACCAACCCGTGAGATTAACCAAGAACCATGGTAACACTATGCATGATTAGAAAATACCTCAACTCTCTAGATCCCCACCATAATTACAGCACAGCAAAATATACAAATGGGGAAACCTAAACTAAAATAATCTCCACTCTACTCTATTTGATCATAGTCAATCACTAGTTTAAGATATCTTAATAATGTCCTGAGAGCCTAACTAGTCAAATTACATAACTTTAAACAAAAAAGGGGAAACAAAAAACTAAGATAAAATTTTCCCCTTGCTTTCATTAGTTGTTTTTAGGTAGGAAAAACAGTTCCTTTCAGCTCTTATAGTTCTGCAGTTCTATAATGTCCTAATAATTGTTGGTTTCATGAATATACATTAAAAAACTGTTGCATAAGCAATAAAAAACTTCATAATATGAACTATTAATTTAAATTTTAGAGAATAATAGATTTCTAAAACTGAGTTTTATGTATGTCTACCATTGCTCTATAACCATCAAGTGTGATTTTAAAAACCATCACGAGAATTATGAATGTCCAAAGCTTGGGATACTTTATTTTATTTCATTGAAAAATAAACAAATTAGGTGAACACACAGGTACTCTCGACAGGATCCGCAGAATAAATATATAGGTTACCAAGAAAATAGGACAATGAATGCACATTAATTTCTTGCTTTGAAGAAGAGATTGCTGAACAAACTTATATTTCCTCTTCAACTGGCATCTGTAAGCAGAATTGGGTAGGTTTTTAAAGCTAGAACAACATCATTTTATAGATGAGTGAAGAGGTCCAAAGAACTTAAGAGACTCACCTGTGTCAGAAGACTGACCTGTGGTCAGAAAGGTAGAAGTCCATACTAGAATAATAATATAATTCTCTAGGCTCCTGAGTCAATATTTATTATGTTAACATTAATTATCTGAAATTTAAAAAAAAAAGAAAATTGAAGATAAAGTTACTGAGCTACCTGTGTTTTAATTTGCAAAGCTAGTACTTGCATACCAAATCAGGTCACCTGACTCCTCAGAGGCCAAAGATAAGGAGTAATTTACAGAGCTGATTTTTATAACAAAAAAAAGGAATAAAAAATTGACAGAAACTTGTTTTGGATATAATTCAAATGGAAAAAATAGGTCACCTGACTAGTCAGCATCTCCCAAACTTTTTTTAGGTTATACACGTACATTCATTTTTTGCATATTTCCATATAAACCATATTAGGAAAAAAAATCAGAACAAAAAAGAAAAGCCACAAGAAAAAAAAAAAAAAACAAGAGGAAAAAAAGGTGAAAATAGTATGCTGCAATCTGCATTCAGTCTCCATAGATCTCTCTCTGGATACGGATGGATTTTTCTGTCCAAAATTTATTGGAATTGCCTTGGAGGACTGTGTTGCTGAGAAGAGCTAAGTCCATCATAGTTGATTATCACATAATCCTGTTATTACTGTATACAATGTTCTTTTGGTCCTTCTCACCTCACTCAGTTTCAGTTCAAATAAAATTTTCCAAACTTTTCTAAAATCAGCCTATTTATCATGTCTTAGAGAAAAATAATATTCTATTACTTTTATATATCATAAGTTATTCAGCCATTTCCCAAGGGACAGGCATCTACCCATTCCAAATCTTTGCCACCACAAAAAAGAGCTGCTACAAACATTTTTACATATGTTGGCCCTTTTTCCTCTCTCCAAGACTTTCTTTGGCCTCCCAGAGAAATCTATACCTGCAGTAGTTCTTTTGTAGTCAGAAATGGTACTGGGTAAGAGGAAATGTGGTTAGGAGCTAGCAGTCACACTGCCCCACCCCCCCATCCTCCTAAGAAGATTCCCCTACTCAAGATTCTAGCTCAAGAATCCATTAAGACTGGAAAGAGGAACTTACCCTCCAACAAACCTTTTTTCCAGAGGCCAGAAGGGGGAATTTAGTCATTGATCAATCCTCCTTTCTACTAGACAGGGAAATTTAGCCTTTTTCAAAAATAACTTTGTAATGGTATGATTATTTTATTCTCCTAAATTATCTGCTACTAAATGACAAAATTTTATTAATCTCTCTACTTACTAAATCTATAGGTAGTTTAGACTATGTTAGTCTGGTTTACCTGTTAGAGTTAACTTTTCTTAAAATTGGTAGTTTATGGGCTTATATCCCAAAGAGATCATAAAGAAGGGAAAGGGACCTGTATGTGCACGAATGCTTGTGGCAGCCCTCTTTGTAGTGGCTAGAAACTGGAAACTGAGTGGATGCCCATCAGTTGGAGAACGGCTGAATAAATTGTGGTATATGAATATTATGGAATATTATTGTTGTGTAAGAAATGACCAATAGGATGATTTCAGAAAGGCCTGGAGAGACTTAAACGAACTGATGCTGAGTGAAACAAGCAGGGCCAAGAGAGATCATTATATACTTCAACAACAATACTATATGATGACCAATTCTGATGGATTTGGCCATCCTCAGCAATGAGATGAACCAAATCATTTCCAATGGAGCGGTAATGAACTGAACCAGCTACACCCAGGGAAGGAACTCTGGGAGATGACCATTACATTGAATTCCCAATCCCTATATTTTTGCCCACCTGCATTTTTGATTTCCTTCACAGGCTAATTGTACAATATTTCAGAGTCTGATTCTTTTTGTACAGCAAAATAACGGTTTGGTCATGTATACTTATTGTGTATCTAATTTATATTTTAATATATTTAACATCTACTGGTCATCCTGCCATCTGGGGGAGGGGGTGGGGGAAAAGAGGGGAAAATTGAAACAAGAGGTTTGGCAATTGTCAATGCTGTAAAGTTTCCCATACATATAACCTGTAAATAAAAGGCTATTAAATAAAAAAATTGGTAGTTTAATACTATAATCAAACTAAAAATAAATCAAAGTAATCAATAGTAGTTTCCTTGTCAATTACATTATACCTCACTTCTTTCTTTTGTCTTCAAGTTATATAGGTTAGGTTAGCAATAGGCTAGAAAAGGGAAAGAGAAAAATATCATTAAATAATTCAATCAGTATAAAAAAGTAGAGATTTCATTCATCATATGGGGTTAATTAGGATAATACTAAATGAGATTCTCAGCCTTTAGTATTAGAAAGTCATAGATCTAGAACAAGAAAGGACTTTGAGGTTATTTGTTCCAATCGCTTTATTTCATCAATGAGGAACCTAAGATCCAGGAAATAGAACTAATTTGTTCCCAATCCAGTGTTCTTCCCATTGTGAAATACTGCCCCACAAAGAAGAATCAGGATACCAAAGGGTTTATACTTCTGTCTAAATAAGAATACAATAACAATAGTTAGTATTTAATACTGTTGGTGGAGTTGTGAAATGATCCAACCACTTTGGAGAATAAGTTGGAACTATGCCCAAAGGGCTATCAAACTGTGCATACCATTTTATCCAGCAGTGTCTCTCCTGGGTCTGTATTCCAAAGAGATCATAAAAGAGGGGAAAGGACTCATATGTGCAAAGTTGTCTTTTGTAACCCGTTTTGAAGTGTCAATTAACTGGAAATTGAGTGGATATCCATCAATTGAAGAATGGGTGATTAAGTTATGGTTTATGAATGTAATGGAATATTATTATTCTATAAGAAATAATGAGCAGGTTGATTTCAGAAAAAACCTGGAAAGAGTTACATGAGCTGATGCTGAGTGAAGTGAACAGAACCAAGAGAACATTGTACACAGTAACAAAGTTATGTGATGATCAATTGTGATGGAAGTGGTTTTTGTCAAAAATGAGGTAATTCAAGGCAATTCCAATAGGTTTGGGATGGAAAATGCCATCCTCATCTAGAGAGAGAATCATGGAGACTGGATGTGGATTTTCACTTTTTTGTTGTTTGTTATTTCTTTCTCATGGTTTTTCCCTTTTGTTTTCATTTTTCTTATAGAACACAACAAATATGGAAATATATTTAAAAGAATTGCACGTGTTTAACCTATATCAGATTGATTGCTGTCTGGGGGAAGAACAAGATAAGGGAAAGAGGGCGAAAAATTCGGAACACAAAGTTTTATAAAAATGAATGCTGAAAACTATCTATACATGTATTTGGAAAAATAAAATATTATTAAAAATAAATTAAAAGGGAGAGGGAAAATAATTAGGATTTAGTGCTTTTAGACTTGCAAAAAGCATTTTACAAATATTATCTCATTTATCTTTACAATAACACTAGGACATAGTTGTTATTATTAAGCTGAATTATCTAAAGTCATACAGCTTGTCCAAAGGTGAATTTGAGACCTGGTATTCCTGATGCCAGATCCAGTGCTATGTTCACTGTGCTACTCAGCTGCCTATATTTCTAAATATAATCTGGTATCTGTATTCAGACACATCAAAGAAAAGAAGAAATGGAGTCTGGAACACTGTCTTTAAAATGTTTGGAGATTTTGGCTTAAATGCAAAACACTGGTATAAAATAAAATGATTATAAATTATAAAATATGTCTAAATACATGCACAAGCAGTAATAGCAAAACTACCAACATTTACCCTTCATCTTAAGCCACAACTTAAATTCCAGAAGAAACCAAATTGCACAGCAAATTATGTGGAAATGCTTTAAAGACTTTTTCCCCTGTCTCTGAAGGAGTCACTGTAGAAGAGTCCCCTTGGGTAGACATAGAATGTGCATGATTGGGTATAAGAAGTTCTTTTGTATGTACACTCTCCCATACAGTCATAGCATATAAATGTGGAGAATAGCCTCATGTGCCTCTTATTTTGCAGACATTTGCACGTCCAATTAGGTGAAAGGAGAAATCTGAAAATGCAATTACTCAACCTCAGACATTCTAAGAAGTAATTTTTTTTTCCTTAACTGTTTTTCAAGACACAGACCACCTTTACTACATAAACTAGAAAAAGTCAGAGCACAATTAGTTACTTCCAAATCTGCATCCACACCTAATTGCCCACAAAAATGCTCAAAGTAGAAAGCTACCCTCAAAATTTACTCAATTCCCCCTTGAAAGGTATCCTACAGAGCAATAGGGTTACATATTCACTTCGGGGAAAAATAAAAGGCTGAAAATGAGTCATATTTTCATTGTTCCAACAGTTATCTAATTAGAGATTTAAATGGCATGCATATTTTGTGAAGTGCTTGTTTATCATTTTAATTAGTTTACAGCTGTGTCTATAAGACTAAAACAACTGGACCACAGCCCAGCTGATCCAGTTCTTTCAGCAATCTTCATAAATCAGCAGGATTGGTACACAATCAATTGTGAAGCCAGCTGAAAATCCATGAAACTCTATGCACTATTCTCTCAGTGGCTGCAGCAAAGTGCAAAGTGGATTAGAAAAGGAGGTTAAAATTGCTTTCTCTAGGATGTAGGTGAGATAACCAAAGTTCAGGTGAGACGATCGGTTACTTTCTTGCAATCTGGCCATTGGACATGTTATCTCCTGTCTAGTCTACTAAAGAATAACTGCCCCTCTGTGGCAGGATTCTCGTTCTGAAATGACTTAATTGCAATACGGATCACAAGCTGGCATTTCAAGGGGATGATTTTTGCCCATAATTTATCAAATATAACAACCACAGGGCAAGGTGACACAGGGAAATTTTATATTGGATTTTGCCTGACAAGAGTCGTTGAGCTTTGACATCATCAAAACTACACATACAGCATTCTGCTGCTACCTTATAGACCCTTACAATGTGTGATCATCCACTCCAAATCATATTTTCTTTTTATAGTTATAAGGATATTACAAAAATTCCCGAATCACAAACAGAAACTTATATAGTATATACACAATCCAAGAAGCACAAGCAAGAAAGATAGTACTTAGTTAAATAATAAAAATACTTTTTTTTGGGGGGGGGAGCTGACACATTCATTATTTTCAATGCTTTAGAAAGTATTTAATTATATATTTTGATAATTTTTATTAATGCGTCCTGTAGCTTATATTTCAGTTAATCCTGAATATAGTTCCTCCCCTTCTCTAGCCCTAATAACCTTATCCTATAGCACAGTCTAGTGAAGAACTTGCAACCTCATAAATGTTCAATTGTTATTATTACAAAGAGAAACAAATAAGCATAATCAACCAATTCAGTGTCCTAATAGAAAAGTATATGTAATGATCTACATGATACAATTCTTTTAGAAAGTATTTTAGAAACCTCACTATTTACAGCAAAGGTTCTTAACCTGGGATCTGTGGTTGGTAGTTGTAACTCATGCTTAGAAATTAATCCCTGATACAAGGGTGACCAAGGCTAGTAGATTGTGTGCTCTAGAATTCCAAGCAGCAGTAGGCCAATCTTATCATGTATTCATTATGTCAGGCAACAGTAAAGTGACTCCCAAGAAGGAAGCCATCAAATTGCTTAAGGAGGGGTCATAAAGAAGGTTGATCAAAACTCCTGAGCTAATTGGGCCTGTCTGTACCTTATTTCCAGTCTTGGGGAGTTAGGAAGACTCAGACTCGAAAAAAAGCAAATAAACAAAAAGTTTTGTGAGCTTAAAAAAACTTGATATATAAATTTCAATATGATTGCTCTCCATTTTAATCCTTGTATTTTATTTTATGCATTTAAAGACATTATTTTGAGAAGGGATCTATAGGCTTCACCAGACTGTTAATATTGCTTATGACACACAAAATGATTAAGAATTTATAGTGAATTATAATAAAACTATATAGATTTATGATAAGACTATATGTGTTCATATGCATGCATATATAAATATACAAATGCATAAAATTATATATAAACACATATATCTACCCAATTATAAATAAAAATATATAAATAAATTAAAATTGACTTAAAAATTTTATCAGGCACTAACCAAAATGAATCAGAGCCAAATGAAAAGTGAAAATTGTAATGCATTTTTATTTAATTACTGCATATCACTCCTATGACCATGTGCAAACTAGGATAACATGTATATTTAATCCTATATTTATCATATTCATAACCTCTAACTTTCTTATTTTTCATCTTCATAGCCTCAAGAGGATATAAGCAAGTCTGGATTTGGGTTAACTTTAAAGAACTGACGAGAAACCATGGTCCATCTGTGTTGTTATACTCCCATCTACTGACAAAAAGCTGTTACTTCTCCAAGATCCTATCTTTAGTCACTATGATACAAATAAACAATACTTCAACTTAATCAGGATGAGAAAATGAGGATTAACTGCAACTTTAAGCAATTTCCCCTATAAGTATTACAGGTCAATATGGGTATATATATTTGAGGAGTTAATAACAGTATTCCAGCTCAATGGCTGGTAATTTGTTTTCTTATTATATTGTCCTGCTTGTGATATATATTTTTTAAAAGTATCTCACAAAGCTTTTCCCCTCACTTTTCTAATGTAGTCTAATGTGTAGTCTAATGAAAACATATTGTAGAATTACAGAGGTATAAAAGTACATTTTCATGTTAAATTCAGCTCTAAAAATATTTTTCAATCTGAACAAGAAGTATGGTTCATGTAATAGTAAATGAAGGCATGTAGAAATTGTCAGTGATTCATTGGGACTCTCTAGTTCAATGAGACATTGGCTGTAAAGTGAATATCTGTGAATAATATTTGATATGTATGGAACATTCAGCATTGGCCTGGTATAGGAAAGAATTTTTTTACCTATTAAATCCCTGCACACTACTATGTCTTATTCAATATCAGTAACTTGAAAAAGAAATTACATCAAGTTTCTTCAGGTTTACCATTTCTATTCACCAAAAAAGAAGACAATTCACCTTTAAGTATTGTCAGTAAGATTAGTTTAGTCTGAAAGAAATTAAATGTCAATTTGATCTTGATTCATCACAGCTCTTTAATCAATGTCAATGCATCACTTCCCCTGATCATTCCTCCATCAAACACTGACCTGGAAATCTGACACTAATCTTCCCTGTGCCAGCTTGGCTAATTAAGAACTTTGTTATTCCACCTTCAGCCTTTCAGAAAAGGGAGAGAGAAGAGGCACCAAAGAGATGTCCTCTTTATGGGGGAAAAGACTGAGCAAAAGGGTAGTGGTAATTACTATGCAGAATAAAAGACTAAGGCATGAGATGAATATTATAGTTAAGTAAAATATATGGAGATTTATGCTAGAAAATATATACATTTAAAATACCGAACTGAGATAGCCAGTTCAACAAGCAGTGGGCTGTGTGTACTAAATAAGGGTCAGGAGATAAGATTTCTAATCCAACCTTTATCAACTAGGTAAATAACTGACATTTTCACCTCTATAGACCTCAGTTTCCCTGTGAACAAAAAATAAAGGTCATTCTATCATTAATAATGGCTGGTGCATGCAGCATTTTCAAATCAGATTATATTTTGTATCTCATTTGATTTACTGATAACCCTGTAAGAGTGGTATTAAAAATACTATTATACCCATTTTAAAGATGAATAAACTTAAACTTCCTAATTTATCTATGCTACACAACTATTATCAAAGATGGGATTCAAACATAGTTATTCCTGGCTCCATGTCCACTATACCACATTGTTTTTATATAAAGCAACTACGTAAATGCTATTTACCCTGAATATTGTGAATAGTAGGCTTGTCCCTGAATCATTTCTTAACAAAAATTGGGCTATCATCTTCATTATACAGTTACAGAGTATATTTTTATCCAAAGTATTTATAAGCCAAAAAGAAATTATCTTTGTCTGTGTTTTAACTTGTATCCAGGTCATAAAGAACATAAAAAAGCTGCTTTCTTTTTTCACCAAAAGAAATCAAAACTAAGGTACATCAGACATGTCAATAAATATCCTCCACTCAAAGTGATCCACCTGAAGCATAGATCTGACTATGTTACCTTCTTTACTCAGTAAATTATTGAATAAATATAACTGTATTTAAGTATAATTATTTATTATGTTAATACATAATTTTCTATTTAAATATAATGCAAATATATATATATAAAATCCTCTGTTTGGCATTTAAAGCCCTTAATAACCTACCCCACACACCACAGCATATATCTTTTAAAACATTACACCTTCCACTTCCACTCCACATATTTTATGATCTAGTTCCACTGGTCTAGTTAGTCCTCAAATGAGACACTCCATCTTTCAATTTTGCATTTTTTACTGGCTGTCTCCTGAACTTGGAATGTTCTCTCACCTCAATTTTACTGCCTGGCTTCCTTCAAGTTCCAGATAAAATCCCATATTTCACAGGAAGCCTTTCTAAGTCCCCCTTAATGCTAATGACTTTCTTCCATTGATTACTTTCAATTTATCCTGTATTTATACTTTATTTGTACACAGTTGTTCATTCACATTTGGTTTGTAGGCTCTTTGAGAATGGGGAGTATCTTTTATCTTTCTTTGTATTCACAATTTTTAGCACAATGCCTGGAACATAGCATGCACTTAATAAAAGTTTATTGATTGATAACACATGAATTAAGTACATTGATCACTCGGGGCAGGAATGAGCTGCTTCTTTCTATGATCTTAGTGTTTCAGGTCAAAGTATTTTAATTCATCAATTTTCTCCCTTTTTTCTATGTATGTGGCTGCTTGTAGATCTTCATGTTTCAAATGGACCTTTCTAACAAGGTCATTTCGAAATTTCACTATGTGTTATCAGTCTGGGCTTGACTACTAGTTTGGCAATGACTACTTTGGATGCTCAATATTTAGTATGTTAAGATCCTGGTAGCTTCTATTCAGGTTTGAGCATGATCTGCAACTCTTTGACTCATGCCAAAAACTTTACATGTATAGTTATTTCAACATCAAGCCCAGCATAAGATCCTACATGTAGGCTATGAAAGTTAAATGGTACTCCAAGGCGTAGAAGTCAAACATCTATAATTCAAGTGTAATACAAAGTCAGATTCTAGCCACATGTTACTGACACATGACCTACTTTTATTACCCTCCAACATATGTTTACGATTGACCTAAATATCACAGATTTAGGTTTGGATTGGGCCATGGGAAATCACTAGAATCTGAATTACTTGTTTTGTGTAAATTTTGATGACAATAAGACATTTGGTATTTGATATTACTTGTCATTTTATTAATAAAGTCATTAAACCATCTGTGTTCCTCTAATGAAATATTTTTGTTGTTCATCCTTCATTTGCAAAGAGGACCAAGAATTCCATGGGTATAATGTCTTGACTTTATCTTTGAAAAATTATAATCACTATTTAACACAGGAATGGGAAACTTGTACAATATAAGTTATATCCCTACAATGTTGTATCTGATATATAATAGCAAAATAAGTACAAAGAGCTCGTTATCAATGTTATCTGAGGTTAATCAAATGAAACACTAACTTTACATCTGTCAGAGTAACATAATAAAAGACCACAAGATAGACATGTTAGTCTATGAAATTCTGACATTATATACCAGTATGTCTTGTTATCTCTCTATTTTCAGTATAAGTGGATCTGTCTACAGATATCTTTCTCTTTATGTCTTTCCACATGACTGTCTGATTCCCTTTGTTTCTGTATGTAAATACATAGGTTCCTCTGTCCTTAGAATCACAGAACTACAAAGTTGGCAGGGACCTTAAAGGTGATTTAGTCCAACCTTGCTACTCATGCATTATCCTTCCTAAAACATATCTAAAACACCTAAAACACCATCCTTTCTTTTTGAATAATTAGTTTTTAGATATTTTTATTTTCCCTTTTATCAAACTGCTACCTATCTTCCTATTATTTTTAGCCATTAGTCTAATTCTGCTCTTCACAGCCAAGAGAAATCAGTGAATCAAATTCCTTTTGTACATATTAGTACCATAAGTGCTTGAAAACCTTGAACATTTTATGTCAACATCTACTCTTTTTAGGCTAAATATGCTGACTTCCTTCAAGAGTCTCATAGTTGATGGTTTCAAGTTTTTTCACCATCTGGTAAAAGTGTGTCAATGTTTCTATTAAAATATGAAGTGAGGAAGATGTGGTTTTACCAGAACAGAATATATTGTAAATATTGAGTTTTTTTGCAATGAACAAATATTCAATATTTCAGTGGCTTGGTCATCTCTATTAATGTGGGCCTTCTGTCCAATGAGGGGGATCATGTTTTTCCATAGAACTACTTTCTATTCACAAAGCAATCATCTCACCTTCACTATTCCAATAGCTTCCTAAATGGTCTCGCATCCTCAAGTCTCTTCCTGCTGCAGGCTATTCTCTATCCAGATGCCCAAAACATATTCCTTAAGCACGTATTTGACCATCTCACCCCTTAATCAATAGTCTGGTGATTTCTTGTTTCCTCTAAGATCAAATATAAACTTCAGTGCCCCCAACCTATATTTCTAGGCTCATGTTGTTGATGATGATGATAGCTAGAATTTATGTAGCATTTTAAGCTTTGCAAATATTATTTCATTTGATCCTCACAACAACCCTGAGAGGTAGTTGCTATTATTGTCCTCACTACCTATAATGTACTCTTTTCTTATCTCTTCTTCATGCAATCCTTTTCTGTCATCAAGATGATACTACTTCTTTCTACATAAAATTTTCTTGATTCCTTTGATTTCTCCTTCCTTAAATATGTTGCATATATTTGTTTTTTGTATATATTTTTAAACAGATATATTTTTCCTTGATATATAAGCTCCTTTAGAGAATTTTCATCTTTGTATTCATATCCTCAGCATTTGCAAGGTGTCTGGCACATAGTAAATTCTTAATAAATGCTTATTGATTGATTGATCAAACCCTCCTTTCTAATTAAGTTTTGTTTCTGTCCATGATTTCTGACAATTCATCCCCAGAGTGTCTGCAATATGTTCAGGATGTCTTCCTCTGGATTTCTTGACATTGAGTGACTACTAATGGAGTATATTGACTATGCATTGACTATTGCTTGTTCTCACTACATGACCAACTTGTCTCCTGTTTTGTTTATGTACGTTGATTATTTTTAATAGAATTTCTTCTGCACAGTTCCTTCTTGCTAATAGGGTATGGCTCTATCTATTTATAGCTACCATGTGCCTTACTTTAACCTATGTTAATAAAAAAATAGTGTCCAGAACAAATGAGTTGTATCTGATAATTAATTCTGTACACTATACTTCTATTAACACAAGTCTATCAATATTCACTCATTCACCATTGTTGTTCTAGTTCTGCTCACTTCTCTATCACTTCATAGAAGTCATAGCTATTTTTTCCTCTGAAAATATTCATTTATCATTTTTATGATATAATAAGAATAAAAACTAGAATTTATGTAGTACTTCAAGGTTTGCAAAACACTTACAAAATCATCTCATTTAATCCTCACAGCCACATCTGGAGGTAGGTATTAGTATTATCCTCATTTTATAGATGAGGAAACCAAAGAAGGCACAGGTTAAGTAATTTGTCCTGGATCACACAACTTGTAAGTATCTGAAGACTGATCTAAAATCAGGTCTTCTTGATCCTAGATCCAGCACCTGTACTTCCTAGCTGCATCTTCTATACCATAATTTGTTTAATCATTCCCTAAAAGGAAAATATCCCTTAATTTCCAATTTTGGGCTACCACAATAAGAGTGGCTATATGCACGCACAAATACACACACACACATACATGCATAGATATATAATATAGTTCTTTTTCCTTCCTGAATTTCCTTGGAATATAAGTCTAATTGTTATATAGCCAAGTCAAAGTGAACTATTTCCTTCATTCATTCAATCAACATCAAAACACTAAAACTCCAAAGAACTTCCCAGACAAATTCTTTTCTATTCAAATGTTCCTTATTATATACCATTGGCTTTTTGAACCTGATTGTATAACTTTATATTTATCCCTATTAAATTTTATCTTATTAACATTATCCCAACATTCCATGTTATTAAGAGCTTTTGAGATCTTGAATTTGCCTTCCAATTTATTAGCTATTCCTCTCAGTTTAGTGTTATAAGAACATGATAATAATCATGATTTATGCCTTCATTAGAATTACTGATTTAAAAAAAAAATAAGTCAAACAGCACTGAGCTGAAGAACAAAGCTCTGTGGTACTCCACTAAAGAGCTCCCTCTAGGTTAACTTTAGTCTATTAATCAACACTCTTGGGGTCCAGTCAGTGAACCAGTGCTAAAATTGCTAAGTATACTTGCATCCAGTCTACATCTTTCCACTTTGTTCATAAGATCCTGAATGATTTCGTCATGTTCTCTACTGAAATACAGATATTCTCTATTGAAAGCATCTCACTGATCTGGTTACTCTGTCAAATCTAGGAAATGAGCTATGTTTTAAGTGATTAAGTAATATGAGAGGTTAGGATTTACTTGTCTCCACACTTCCACTACATCTATCAATATTCTGCTCTTATTTGCTTCTTATATACATCTTCTTACTCCATTAACTTGTAATGATATGGATTGAAGTATATATATACACATACATGTACATATATATATATAGTGTTTGTGTACATTCTATACAATTTTGTACATAGATATACATTCACTAATATGAGTTTTTCTAATTGCTTTATATTCCCTATTTCTAATTAAAAAAAAAAAAAGAAATGAGTAGAGGCAGTAATTTTGTGAATTCAGGAGTTCTTTTTTTCTATTTAAATACCATCCATTTTTTTAGCTAAGGTAATTGGGGTTAAATGACTTGCCCAGGATCATACAGCTAAAATGTGTTAAGTGTCTGAGACCAGATTTTAACTCAAGTCCTCCTGACTTCAAGACTGGTGCTTAAATACCATCCTTGTGAGTCAGGAGCATTCAACAGAAAAAAAATTATCTCCTTGCGTAAACTGGATGGTGTTACTATTGCCATGTGCCAACCATAGGACTTGCATTCAGCAGGCACTCAGTAAATATTTTTTCATTGAATAAATCAAAGAGAATAGGTCTTCAAATAATCATTGATATGGCAATTCAGTCTGCAGAGACCAGTGTTGCAGAGAGTGAGAGACGCATACTTGTGACTAACTCTAGAAGGAAAATGTCAATTTTCTTGAAATTGTATTAACTATGACTCTAAGAAAAGAATGATAATAATAATTTAATATCATTTTAAGTGATATGAAAGCTCCTTTACCTATATTATCTTCTGTGAGTCTCACAAGAACTTTGTAAGATGGATACTACAGGTAATATTTATCTCCATTTAGAAAACTGATATTCAGTGTGGTTAAATGACTTTTTTTTAATAGATTCCTAAGTATAAAATGTTTGAAGTAAGATTTGAATTTAGGTCTTCCTGACTATAAGTTTATCACATTATCCATTGACAAATGAACTCATGAAAAAATATGTGTTAAGCATAACATGTACCAAATACTGTTTTAAGTGTTAGGGGCACAAATAGAAAAAAGTTCAGCCACCAAGCAGCTGCAAAGTGCCAGAAGACCTATAGTGTCAGTTGTAGGGGAAATAAAAAAGACCCAGAAATTCTTAGGTTATACCCATAGGTCAGATGACCGAACTGGTAATATGAAGGGCACTGGAGGATTGGTATTCCTCCATCTCAATGGAAAGAATAAAGTTGATGAATCCCATTTCTTGTTATATAGATATATAGATGATATAGATAAGTTCTAAGTTATAGGTTATGTAGATAAGTTCTAGGGTAGAGATGGAGGGGACTACATAGAGAAAGTGGAGATAATTAATGGGGAGAGGGGAAGAGAAAAAAAAAATAGAGGTAAAGGAAGAAAGGCACTCCTGGTGATGGGAGGAAGACATCCAATAAGCCACACTATCTCTAAAATGGTCATAACTGATATCTACAAGAAAAAAGTTCAGGTTTTCATTCCCACACACAATTCCCAATATAATTTATAATGATGAGTTATAAACAAATATTTTGCTTTCAATTAAAGTATAATTTAAATGTTGCTCAACTAGTTAGGTGGAAAGTTCCACCATGTGCAATAATTTCCACATTCCCATCACTTAATGGATATTAAAATCCTATGACAGGGTTGGTTTAAATTGACAAAACAAGCCAATCCTTGCCTTAAAGATACCAGAACAGAATCAGAAAAGTATTGAATTTTTTTCAGCATTGCAGAGGGATTGCCCCATTCGATGGGGATCTATTATATACTGCTTAATATCTTAACACAATCATCTTAAAAGGATCTTAGAATCAATGCCAGATATCTCCAGCAATTTATGTAGTTTTGCTAATACCAACAAAGAATATTGTTAAAAACAACTGTGTGATGAAGAGAAGAGGGATAGGGAAATGAAGAGGGAGAAGGAAAGGGAGAGGTGCTAAGACACACAGGTGTAGGCTTGGAACTTAGGTGTTCTGAATTTTTTGTATTAAACATTCAAAAATTTTTGTTTTTATTGAATTTAGGCAATTAACAAGTGAGTTCTATATTTGATATTTATAATAACAAATAATTGATTCTCCCTTTACTTCCTCTACTCATTTGATTCTGGTATCAGAGAAAGACTAAGTTATTAATTTACTTAATTTTTTTGTAATTGCATATTGTAGCCCTAGTCTTTCTATTTATATTTTGCTCTGTGAATCTAATAGAACTCAGAAGTTTTCTTTTATGATTTCTTGAAAAAATGATTTATATTTATATTATATCATATTATTATATACACACACATACACACACAAATATCCTGCACCCTTTTTAGCTGTGACTTTCAGTCGCCCCATAATTTTAAAATTATCTCTTCTTGATCTGTTTTCCGAGTTATCTGTGCTACATTTTGGTATATTTTTTCAGGCTTGGACTTAGTTTTACTATTTCTTGTTGTTTCAGAGTCATTAATTTCTATTTGCTCCATCCAAATTTTCAGAGATTTTGTTGCTTGGATAAGATTATGCTAATTTCTCTTCCAATTCTTTCTCTCATAGCTTTCATTTATTTTTTTATTTTTTTTTCCTCTGACACTCTCAATTAATTTAGAAATCTATTTTTAACTTTTTACTAAACCTTTTGCTTCATGATTTCCATCTGAATTCTAGTTGTGCTAAAGCTGTTTTTCTTTGATCCTTAGATTGGAGTCATTCTCTTTTGATTTTTTGTCTTAGTGTTTCTGCCATCAAAATAGTTCTGTATAATGTTTTTTGACTTGCTCGTTTTCCAGCCTACTTCCTTACCTCAAATTTCATGTTAAGGTTGGGCTCTGAATACTTCTAGATGGAATTTCTGAACTGAATTTGTGTCATCTTGAATCCAGTTACTACTTTCTTGCGGTATTAAGTGATGTGCTATTTCAGGCTCTCAGGGACAGTGCAGACTAAGAACCTGTAAGCTTTCACTATTCCCAATTGATAAAGGACAAAATCTGATCACAGTTCTACTTGTCTAAATCTGTAAATTCCTAATACCAATTTGGATCTGAGTTACACACCTTATCCTGGCTGGTTCAGTGTCAGAACTGAAGTATCTTTTTATATTTCATTTTTTCTCCTGGATATTCTGCTTCAGGATTCAGATTTGGATGGAGGCTAGAACTGTGACTCCTTTTCTTCTTTGTTCTCAGGATCAGAGCTACATAGCTGTTACTTGCTTCTCACTCAGTACACAGCTTAAGGGTTTCAAATGTTTCTCAGACTAGAATGTTTCCTCTAAGTGCAAGTCCACTCTTTAGTTTTTCCTGGATTTACAATCAGGAACTGAATAGCAAATGACAAAACTATCAGTCAGCAGTTATTCTAACAACTTATATAAAACAAGTACCCTATGTGTGATTATAGGAACCTCTTGGTGCTTCCTTGCTATTGTCCTGTTCCCAGTGTTCATAGACTTCTCTGTCTCCCTATGCCACCTTAGGTTGTAAAAATTACTCCCTGTGTTTTTTTTTCTTTCATTCTTACATATGTACTAGTCAGTACTCAGTCTAAAAAGGTTTCTAGATCTCAGTGGAAGAGATATTTAGAAGAACTCAATTCTTCTTATTGCTTCTATTTTGCCATCTTGTGTCTTCCTCTCCTGGATATACTTTTCACAATCCACTAGGAACACACAATCCTTCACATGCTTTTCTATGGTTTAAACCAGGTTTAGTTATTCCCCAATACAAGTCTAAACTTTGAAATGAACTAGATGGACTTGGTGGGCACCTACTTCTCATCTATGTAGTGTCCAATATGAATGCTACAAGGTTTGAAGTTGAAAGCGTTGATAACCACTAATAGTTAGTCACATACAATCATCTTAAAAAGCTGAATATGGAACCAGTTTTCTTGGTTATAAGTATGACTACCTCTCTTGGGTGTTTTCTTTACCATAGAGTCTGCAGGATCATTGGTAGGAAGTAAATAATATTTTTACATCTTCCAGAAATTTTATATGACCATACTTGATATCATATGGATTCATATGACAAAGAGATTATGTACCATCATCAGACCAAAAGCATTATTAAATCTCCTCAATTTGATTGATCCAGATGACCCAGATATTCCTATTTTATGCTCCCAGATGCCAGTCTAATCTGGATCTTCAAGTCTTTGTCTAATTCCTCTGAGGTCCTTCCCTTCATGGTGGCCAGGTATTACTTTGCAAAAGTCTAAACCAATAGATATTTCCTGAATATTTTCAATGTGTCCAGATCTGTGGTAGGTGACAATCAAATAGTGCATGGGGTCATGAATCTCCCAAGAATGTAAGCATAAGAGAATAATTAAAATCTGATAATCATAGCCACAATTTTCAGGGATTTCAGTTGTACCTGGCCCATCTTTTGGCATTTTCTTGGCAGAGATACTGGAGTGTTTTACCATTTCCTTCTCCATTTATTCTACAGATGAAGAGACTGAGGCAAAAAGAAATAAATAATTTGCTCAGGGTCACATAACTAATAAATGTCTGAGGCCATATTTGAACTCAGGAAGAAGAGTCTTCCTGACTCCAAGCCCATCATTCTATCTATCACTTCATCTCATAACCACAATAGATTTGCATTTTTACATAAGAAAAGTTAGTTCAGAGTATAGCTGATCCATTCATTTTCTTCACTTTAACCTTCTTTTTAAAAGTCTCTAATGGTATTTTATTTTTCCAAATACATGCAAAGATAGTGTTCAACATTCACCTTCACAAAATTTTGTATTCCAAGTTTATCTCCCTCTCCTCCTTCCTCTTCCCTCCCAAAGACAGCAAGTAATCTGATATAGGTTAAACATAGGCAATTATTCTAAACACATTTCCATATTTGTCATGCACACAAAAAATTCAAATCAAAAGGGGAAAAAACAAGCAAACAGCAATAACAAAAAAGATAATCCAAATTCAGTATTCATAGTTCTCTTTCTGGGTATGGATGGCACTTTACATCAGAAGTCTAATTGAATTGCCTTGAATCACCTCATAGTTGAAAAGAGCCAAATCCATCACAGTTAATCATGACATAATTTTGTTGTTACTGTGTACGATGTTTTCTTGGTTCTGCTCACTTCACTTAGCATCAGTCCATGTAAATCTTTCCAGGCTTTTCTGAAATCAGCCTGGATTTTATTCACTTTAATTTTCTTTATTTTAACTCTCTAATTGCATTTTGTTTTCCCAATATATGCAAAGATAGTTTTCAACATTCACCTTTGCAAAACTTTATAGAACAATAAATTCGATTACATAAATGTAATATAATGTTATTCCCCAACTGAGGGACATGCAGTTCCTTGCCACTTCAAAAAGAGCTGCTGCAAACATTTTTGTTCATATAGGTCCTTTTCCCTCTTTTGTGGCCTCTTTTGATTATAAGCCCAGTAATGACACTCCTGGATCAAAGAGTATGCACAGTTTTATATCCTTTGGACATAGTTCCAAATTGCTATTCAGAATGGTTGGCTCATTTCACAATTCCACCATTATCATCCCACTTTTCCCACATCCCCTCCAACATTCATCATTATCTTTTCCTATCTTCTTAGCCAATCCTAGAGTGTGGAGTGGTGACTCAGAGTTGTCTTAATTGGCATTTTTCTAATCAATATTCACCTTAATTTTCAATATAGAATCATAACAAGCAATAGTAATGATATTAAGGCAGTGTAGATAAAAGGCTGGTCTTGAAGTCAAGAAGATCTGGTGTTGGTGCCTATAAACAAGTTAGTTAATTTCTTAGTACCCCAAAACTATCTAGGACAATCAGTCCCATACAGGTTATTGATATACATCAGTGTAATCTATCCTAAGGATTCCTTGCATCAATGGAATCACAGATCTGTAACAAAATAAAAATACCAAAAAGAAAAAATCTTCCATTTATATAACGCTTTTAGATTCAGAAAGCACTTTCTGAAGAAAAGTCTTCTTTGAGATATTTCACACAAATATTGTTATCTTCACTTTACATCTAAAAATATTGAGGTTTACAGGGAGGAAGTGTGATATAGGGAAGGAGTCACTTGATTTGGTGCCAGAGAACATGAATTCAAAACCTCTCTCTGCCACTTAGTATTTGTGTGACTTTTGGGTAATTTCTTAGCTCTCCTAGTTCTGAATTTACTCTTCTGAAAAATAAGAAGTTTGAACAAGATGGTTTTTTAGATCCTTTCCAGCTCTTAAACTGTCTTGGGAAGTGGCTTTCTCATATAAAAAGTGAATGTTGGAACCTGAGACTCATCCTGACTCCTGACTCATTCTACTACATTGTCTACTTTGTTGTTATTATTCAGTCATTCTGGTCATGTCTGACTCTTTATGACATTTTGGGGGTGTTTCCTTGGCAAAGATACTGGAGAGGTTTGCCATTTCCTTCTTCAGTTCATTTTACAAATGAATAAACTGAAGCAAATAGGCTCAAGTAACTTACTTAAGGTCACATAGCTATTAAGTGTCTGGTTTTCCTAATTCTAGACCTGGCACTCTATCCACTGCACTCTCTAGGTGCCCTATTATGTCAACTAGCCAGGAACAATAGATATGGATTATATGTATTGGTTGGGTCATATACATTATCTAGTTAAGAATGTGTTTTGGATATGGCCTCTGGGGCTTTCAACATTTCTAGAAGGAGCACAATTCCCTTTTAGAAATTCCAAATAAAATAAGAAGACGGTTATTGCCTCACAGATACATTAATTTTGATCTTTTTGTGACCTGCAGTCTATATGGTCCTTGACAATTTACATTTTCCCAGGACCCACTTCAGACAATGCCTCCTCCCAATTTTCTCCACATAGCAATGCACAAGACAAACATATACCCACTTCAGAAGAATGTTTGAAGACTAGACTGGTCCAAAAAACAAAGGTCATTCATCACGGCTGACTGCTCAGCCAACAACCTAACCTCAGTTGATGCAAATGACTGATCCAACACAGGAAAGGGGTATGGAAAGTTTACCTAACTAGTAAAGATTCAGTTGTCAAATACAGGACCTTGGCTATGGGTTACTAGTCCTGCTTTCATTCAAATGAAGATAAAGACTTCTCTTGTCTCTCTTTATTTCCATGGAAATAATGTGGTAGCAAATGTACCTCATTGGAACTACTGGAGAATGTGTCAGGTTTAAGGTTGTTTCATGATCCCTTTATATGTGGCACACAAAGGGGCATGCCAGGAACTATGATACAGTGTAAAATCTTTAGTTTTGGATAAAACAAAAGTCTTCATATTCTATTCATCTATCTGCCAGTGTAATCAGTGCCTGCCATAATCCCCTGATTCCAACATAACCTATAATCCTCTCTGCTTCACATTTTAGGGACTTTCTCCTTGAAACTCTCTCTATATCACAAGGCCTGCTCAGATCAACTTAATGTATACAAGTGTACTCATGGCTTATACCACCAATCAAATGTTATTTTTCTTCCTTACCAAAATACCAACTTGTAACTCTTTACTAAATCAGAATAAAATGCTTGCATATTGTAGAAGAAATAAACTGCAAAGGAGGTGAGGACCTGAAAACAACACTCCTCCAGAAGATAGGATTTTTAGAGGTCTATCTATCCCCCTAAAAGAAGAGAAGATGCTCCTGGAAGTGCTTTACACTTAATATAATTCCTACTTTTTCATATTACAGAAGAAGCTTGCAGATGTTAATCTGTGTTCTAAAGGTTTGGGATTTATAATCCTTCAAGTGACTCAAGCATGAGTAAAATATGCCTCACCAAATTAAATATGTTGATAGAAAATTGTAACTTTCACTACTGTTTATAGCAAAGTTGCACTGATTGAATAACTTTCCAAGTTAATTGTAAGTTTTGTTAGGTGATAATATTTATGGTACCAGGACTAATATTTATGGTACCAGACTATATATGTATAGGTAGATACATATACGTATATATTTTTCCAGTATTCTATTTTACATGTTTGATAACATATATTTGAATGTGAAAAAACAAATCCATTTGGTTGATGAAATTGGGGAGAAAAATACTTCTCCCTTTTTCTATGGCTGTCTGTCACCTTCTTATTCTTTTAAATCACTGTTCTTGATTACCATCAATTATCTTGACATTATCTATCCTTATAGTATGTCTTCATTGCTCAAAGAGAACAACCAAAAGCCTTCAAAGTCATTTGTCCACAATTACCATAATATGTTACATAGGTATTTAATATGTAATATGCTTCATTTAAAAGGCAAAGAGAAGAAATCTTTATTTGTAATACAAATATGTATATATACACATTATCCTAGATTCATATATACACACATACTTATAATTTAAACTGGTAAAATTATTCTTTTTAATGACATAAAATTTCTAGGTTACAATATAAATGGTTAAACATGGTGAAAATAGTAGACAAGTTCAATTTGCCAGGCAGTTCTATCCAGTCACCTAGAGAATGTTTACTACCTCTCTGTGCATCCCCATTGTTTAGCACACTACACGAAATATGGTAATATTTAATAAATCCTTGTTGACTGGCTGACTGATTTAAACTTATTGAAGATAAATTCTTTCACAAGCTATTTTGAGATAGCTGATTAAGATCTAATCTTAATTAGAGATGTGGAAGGTTTGAAAAGTTCATCTGTAACTACAGAAGAACACCCATCTTCATGAACTTCCCCGTTAGCATCCCTAAAATGCTTATATAAATACTTTCCTCTACCTTGAAATTTTAAGGTAGTTTTGCTTTATAAAAAAAATCCACTGAAAAGCAAATTGTCATTTGGGAGATCTTATTTTTTATAAAAAAGAGGAGAGCAGGAAAACAGTGCAATATGGAGAAAAGGCACTGACCAAAGTATTCTATGTCTCGGTATCTATTTTAAATCACTGATAAATGGACTTTAATGGCAATTTAATGTAATTTAATTTCTAGAACTGGTCTGTGACTATAGAATATCTCTCTGCATTTAAATGTATGTGTATGTATTTATAAATAGATATATAAAACCTAGTTATGGTATACATGGAAAAATACTGATTTTGGTTAATTTCTATGAGATAGTGCTTAGTCATCCAATTGGAGAAACCTTGTCTTCTACAACTTGAGCTAGGCTGAACCAAATGTTCATAGAAGAACTCACAGCTAAGAGCAGATTTCAGGAAAACACTGCTTGGGTCTGAGAAGAGATCTCAGAATTCATATTGTCATCTAGTACTTGGAAGAAAAAAGAATTACCTTTAATTTTCCCTGCACTGTCACCTACTACCTGAGAGGTGAAAACTTCTCAGATCCCAGTCAAAAGAAGACACTTGAAAAAGTTCTATAGATTTCAGTCGAGTTCTCTGCTTTTGATTAAACATTGTAATATTATGTCCAAGTCCAAGGGAACAGATCTAGAAAACTTCTGTAGATCTCAGGATAAGGATTTTTGGATATAATTTTAAAAAATTTTTGATTCTGAAAGAGTGTAACGTTACCTCAGTAGCCTGAAGAAGAACAGTTCATACAAATCAGCCAGCGGAGAAGTAGTCCTACCCCTCAGTGAATCGTATAAACTATTCCTGAGAGAGACAAAGGGTATGAATGCCCAGAATTGTGAGTTGTTCCAGATACACATACTGCTTTTGCAAGTGTCTCTTTATTATTGTTCCATAGGGTTGTGCCTATTCCCCCATGCCTAAGGACCTCATATACAAAAGTGGTTTACATACGGAATGTCACAGTATTATTATTCTTTGTTTTGATTTCAGTTTCTGATCAAAAGTAAGTGGAATTTCAGCAGGCTGATTTGTTAAATTAGAAATACATCATTGGAGGCTCAAGAGCTTAAGTATATAGTAGCAGGAGTGTATTACTCTCCTTTCACCCTAGCATTACCCATAGAATCCTGAAAGACTGAGTAATAGTGGTAGCCATCCTCTCAGGGAATGCAATCCCCAAAACTGCCAGTGTGAGCACCAATTAAGCAGTAAGTCTATTCAGAGACAAAGGAGTGGGAAATAAGAGAAGGGAGGAATCAAATGCTATTCCTGTAAAATAATTAAAATAAACTTTTATTTTTTTGGATGATAGGAATAGGTATTAGACTGTGATTTCATTATTTTAGGGAACTCCTAAGGAGGAAAACTCCTTCTACCAAAGCAGTTCGGTACTTTCTTGCCATTTATAGTCTTAGAGACTTGTTTGAAGCATTATTATGTTAAATGACTTGTCCACTGCCACAAAGATGATATGTGTCAGAGGAAGAACTTCAATTCAGGTTTTCCTGAATTGCCTTTGAGAACAGCTCTCTAGCCATTGTACCACAAACACGTTTCTCTTATGTAGGAGAGTAGTCCTAATATATTTCTGAGGTGACCCCATATTACAGAAGATAACCAATTTTTTCAAGGCCATAGATACCTAGGCAATACTTTTGAGCCATCACACAAGTAATATCCTGCCAAAATCAAAAGGATGAAAAACTTTAAAGTAACTTTTGTCTTTTCACCAATTAAAACACTGAAAAGTCCAAAGTAGACAAAAAAGGGCCTTTGAGCAGGGATAGTATTTCAGGAGGAAGTATAAAAGCAAAGAGAAAAACAATTAGATTGAACTTTTGTCTCTGCTCATTGACATGGTGCCGTATATGTCACAAGCCCAGGAGATTTTTTTTCTTAGGGAACTGAACTGGCACAAATAGCTAGGGTAATGGTGGGAATGGAAGTGAGGATGGGGCTGCTGTCTAGTATGAGGACCATAGCAGTATAATAGTTTACCTACCAGTTTAAAGCTGTGCCAATTTGAATTAATATTTATGGTACCAGAATATATACATATAGATAGGTAGATACACACACACACACACATATATATATATATATATATATATATATATATATTTTACAGTAATTTCTGGTCTTGTAAGGCCAAAGTCTGGCCTTTTGTGACACTAATTGTGGTTTTCTTGGCAAAAATACTGGAGTAATTTGCCATTTCCTCCCAGCTTGTTTTATAGATGAGGAAAATGAGGCAGACAGAGTTAAGTGATTTCCCCGGAAACAAGAATCTGAGCTAGCAAGTATCTGAGACCAAATATGAACTCTAAATATGTGTCTTCCTGACTATAAGCCTATCATTCTGTCCCCTCTCCCACCTAACTGCTCCCAAATATGTGTTGTATCAAATCTTATTTATATTTATATTGCACCTTAGGCTACCTCACCTTATTGAAATGTATATGTCCTTGTGTTCTACATATCATATATGTACAGCAAGAGACAGGGAAAGAGAAAAAAAGAGACTTTGTTTTGAAAACCTTAAGATGCAATACATATGTTAGTTATCACCATGTATATATAAAACATGCATCCAAGGCCATCTCCAGATGTTGTAATGTACATCTGGCTACTAAACATGTAGGATTCTGGAGGAGAAAATGAGGCAGGTGACCTTGCCCAGCCCTCCCTCACTCAAATCTTATTCACTTGCATGTCATGGCATCACCTCCCTGATGTTATCATTGTCTTCAAGAATGAAGGACAAACAATAACAAGAATCACATAGAGATTTGAGAGGTCACAGAATCATAGACCAGAACTTAAAGGGATCTCAGAAGCCATCTAGTCTAATCACCTAAATTTATGGTTAAGGAAACTTGGGACCAGAGAGTTAAGTGTCTTGCCTGAAATCACAGTCATCAAAGCTCAGATGAGAATTCAAGTTCTCTGATTCCAATACAGTAGTATTTCCACTGCGGCATGTTGGTAGAGACAGATTGAGGAAGGGAGGACCAGGGGAGAGTGTGTCAGTTCTCAGTTTCAGACGGTTTGCTACTCTGTCCCCAGGAAAGGATATGCTGAACCCAGAGGTATATTCCTGGTATCATTGTTAGGTCTGAAATTCTCAGAAATGTCTGAAAGAGTGACAGGTTCAAATGTGGGCACAGTTTTGAAAGTAGAAGCAATAACCCATTGGCGAATAGACAGAAACTCTTTCTAAAGAAAAAAATCCAAAGTAGGGATGAAGAATAGGGCACAGCTTCTCTGGAGTTGGTGTGAGGACTTAGGAGAAGGGAATTTAGCTGAGTGAGGATGGTGTAGTTGAGACAGGTGCATCTTCCCCCACAGTCATTTGGATACTCAAACTAGTAATTTGCCCATTGTTACATTCTTCTATCTCCCAAGAGGCAAGCAGAAGGCTTTCTTTAAAGAAAAATATTGACCTTTTCTATCACACAGACAGACTAGCAGCAATTTAACTCTGAGTCTTAGCATCCATCCCCATAGGGAATTAGCTTCTGCAAGAAAAAGTATTGATTTTGATCTTTTTAAAAAAATAAATTTGCTAAAATTAGCACAGTTGGTTTTTTCCTCTTACACATGAACAACTTGAATAAGAAAGACAAAGAATTATATAGCATCAGGATAGTGTAGTAAGATTGGAAATTTTTGATTTTCAGACAGCAAACCCACAAAGAATATCATAATACCACTTTAACTTTGTATCCTGGGACAGCAGATGCTTTAAATGTAGATGTGATTCAGTCTTTCTTAATAGGATTGAGTTCTTTCAGATAAGGATGAGTTAAAGTAGAAGAGAAGTAGGGCTCCTAGGCAGCCCAGGGATAAGGGATATCCCACAATTTAATATGCTCCAGGGTCAGAATCCCAGATTTCACTTTTGCCTATTACCACTACAAATATTACTTCCATGTTTGGTAATTACACCAACCATTATATAATCTCTCTGGATCTTTAAATAATAATATGGCCTAAAAATATTTAATTACTCTTGATGTGTTTGCCCCTAGATTCTGTAGATTTTGCACATTCTATAAATCTGTAGATTTACTTTTAAGAAACACTATAAACTTTGTTCTTCTCCATTCACATTCTCCATGTCCCCTTTTCTCTGACATTTCATGGGTCAGAAATGCTGGCCAGAAATACTCTACTTCCAACATATCCACATACATTAGGATCTCCATTTCTTGCTCTAAACAGAATTACAATAAAAAAACAAGAATGACAATGACAAGAAAAAAAAATAAGAGCAGTTTCATTTTGTTTGAATAATGAATTTGTAGTCAAGTAGGCTTGGACTCAAATTTGACTTCTGATATTTATTGGTTGTATGATCATGGACAAGTAACTCAAACTTTCTGAAACTCAGTTTCATCATCTATAAAATGGGGATAATAATACTTGTAGTACCTCCTTACAGTGTTGTTATGAGACTTAAATGATCTAATGGGTAAGTATTAAGATATTCTAGGCTTCTTGCCAGTTATTGGCATTTTGCCAGAGCCTATATTTTCCCTCCTGAAAATGCTAGAATTTAGTTGTTAGAAGTACAGAAAATGGAAAGTGATGTTGACAGATGAAAGTAACCCATGTTTAGAAGATAAAAAAATAATAATCTAGAACCACATCAATTTTTCTAACCCCATGGGTGCTTGATTTATGGCAGTCAAACTGTGCCTCATGTGCAAAACTTATTACACATTTTAAACTCATACCCTCCTTTGGAGGTATAGGAACAAAATCAAATCCAACAAAGTTTCGGATCCCAGAAATTTCAATGCCTGAATGACTGCAGCAAGCATCCTTCCAGCTCTAGTTTTATAAAACCTGATACAAGTAGCAGTGGATAGATACTAACTGTAGCGGGGTTACTTGATTGGGGGGCAAGCTTTGGGATTAAATGAAAGTTGAAATTTACAATACCAGTAGCTAATGCAATAATATTAACATGCTTATTATACACCAATATGTTTCTTAGGATAAGGTAACTCAAGGAAACAGACCTCAAAATGGATTAATGGGAAAAGCTAACAGGTGGACAAATTTGATGAGTATTTAGACTAGGAAAGACTCATGTAAAAGATAGTATCAACCATTCAAACGGTGGAGTGAAAGGATGATTGGCAATAAACTATCCTTGGAGCCAAATAAACAACAAGTTTGGCTTTGCTGATATTTACAGAACCTTCTTGTGTTGGTTGGTAGTCACTTTGCAAAGTTATGTCTTAGCTTTATTATATCTATGAAAAATAAGACAGAGTTCCTGGTACATAGTAAATGCTTAGAAAAATGTTTTTGACTGATTATAGAGGGACTTATACCACATATCATATCTAGAAATTGCTATTTTTTAAAATACATATTTTACATATATATTTTAATATACTTTTCCCATTTCCTGACTTAATCCCTCAAAAAAGAGTGTTGTCTTTTTAAAATACCTCACAAATCAGTTGTGTCTATTCAAATAGACATTTCAAGTGACCAGTTAGTTATAGTAAAATTGCTTGTTTATACAGATAGATGAGCACATGATTATTTTTTTAAATTTATTTATTTAATAGCCTTTTATTTACAGGTTATATGCATGGGTAACTTTACAGCATTAACAATTGCCAAACCTCTTGTTTCAATTTTTCACCTCTTACCCCCCACCCCCTCCCCAAGATGGCAGGATGACCAGTAGATGTTAAATATATTAAAATATAAATTAGATACACAATAAGTATACATGACCAAACCGTTATTTTGCTGTACAAAAAGAATTAGACTCTGAAATATTGGACAATTAGCTTGTGAAGGAAATCAAAAATGCAGGTGGGCATAAATATAGGGATTGAGAGTTCAATGAAATGGTTTTTAGTCATCTCCCAGAGTTCTTTCTCTGGGCGTAGCTGGTTCAGTTCATTACTGCTCCATTGGAAATGATTTGGTTGAGCACATGATTATATACATACATATGCCTATGCCATGGGGTTGTGTGTGTGTATATATATATATATATATATATATATATATATATCTTGTGCATTTATGGTAAAATCCCATTATTTGCATATATATGTTTATTGTGCAAATATATGCACATGTATATTACACATATATGTATGTAGAATACTAATTAAAAGGGAAATAGTAATGTAATTCTTAGTAAGAAATAAAGTCACTAATCTTTACAAAGTATCTTAAATCATTGAAGAAACATGGCATTTTATATATATATATATATATATATATACACACACACATATGTATATAAATATAAATACATACATACATGTGTATATAAATACATAAATATACATATATGTATATTTATGTACATATATATATATATACACATATATCCTCAGACATTTTTAACTGTGATCACAGGCAAGTAATTTAACCTCTATTTCCCATTTTACTCAACTATAAAACGGGATAATAAAAACATTTATCTTCCAGGGTTGTTGTGAGAACCAAATGAAATGATAATTGTAGCACTCAGTACAGCACTTGGTAAGCACTGTATGTTAGTTGTTATCATTATTATACTTCAATGATGTTTTTAGCATTTTGCATAAGAATAGATTTACAAATTGGATTTAATTCATACTGATGAGAGGCAGTAGAGTTTGATGCAGAGAACACTAACATCAGAAACCACACCAATTCACCTATGTCTCAATTTAAGTCTGACCTCTGTCATTCTAGCTCTGTGACCCTGGGCAAATCTTTTAACTTAAAAAAGTCTCTGGAAAACTAAGGTAATGAATTATAGGATAGTTACTGACCTGCATTAACAGTTACTTCACTATTCTGAGAAATCATAGGTCTGGACTAACTAACCGAGAGATGTCCCAGGGTAATAGAAAGAGTTCTGGATCTGATCAGGAATTCTGGGTTGTAGTGAGGGTTCTGCCACTAAATGACTGTATGAGCATGAGTAAATCATTTATAGTAAGTCATTTATGCTTTCTGGGTCTAGATTCCCCATAAAATGACCAAGAAAGACTAGATGGCTCTCAAAGTATGGTCTAAGAACCCAAGGGGTTTTAAGACCTTTTCAGGGGATCTACAAGGTCAAAACTATTTTAATAATAATATTAAGAATTTTAATTTCTAATACAATGAACATAAATAGTTATAATACACATAAGCAAAAGATCTTTGGACTGTCAATAATTTTTAAAAGTGTAAAGAGATACTAAGACCAAAACTTTTGAGAACCATTGAACTCCTAAGCAATCTCTAAGGTCTGTTCTGGGTGGATAAAGTACCATGCCAAGAGAAAAGAAGGCTCACCTTCTTAAGTTCCAATCTAACCTCAGAATTTACTAGATGTGAAACCCCCTGGGCAATTAATTTAACCCTGTTTGCCTCAGTTTCCTCATCTGCAAAATGAGCTGGACAAGGAAATAGCAAACAACTTCAAGTGTCTTTATCCAGAAAACTCCAAATGGGGGCAAAACTAGATTTTTTTTCTTTTCAAAAACTTTTACCAAATCTCGGGCTTTTAGGGGTTTAATTAACTTCATTTATTTAGGTTATTTATTTTCCATTTAGGATGGAAAGCTGGAAAAGATCATTGAGATTCGACTCTCTGGTTTTAAAAGCAAGGAAATGAGACTCAAAGACATTAAAAGACTTGTTGAAGACAATCCTCTGGCTCTAGAAACAAGTGCTTTTTCTAATCTATGACGCTGATTTTCTGAAACTGCATTTGGCTGCAGAAGTGATAATAATACTGTATACTTCTATATAGAATCTCAGAGCTGAGAATTTGTAAGAAAACTAGAAACATTCATTCTCATCCAATACACTATGAATGAGCAATTTGAGTCACTAAATTTTTGGTGAACATTTGCCTTATCCTATGATACATATGAAGGGCAGATACAAAAGAAACACAATGATAATGAGAATGATAACTAGTTTTGATATATCACTTTAAGGCCTGCTAAATGCCTTACAAATGTCATCTTATGTCCTCACAACAATGGTGGAAAATAGGTCCGATTATTACCCCCATTTTACTTACAGATGAGGAAACTGAAGCAAGTAAGTTAAATGATTTGCCCAGGATCCCACAGATCATAAATATCTGAGTCCAGATTTGAATTTAGGACATATTGAAGCCAATATAATATTTCTCTGGTCTAAAGGAACTTGGGAAAAAGCAAAACTTTATACACATCAAATAGAGAATAATGAGAAACAATGTAGGCTAAATTTAAAAGGCTTAAACACATATTAAGGTACAAGTAAGTGCTATAGTTGATCAGAAAGGATTGATATCAAGCTTATTAAAAAAAAATAACAAACTAACTAACAAACAAGAATTACCCTTAGAGTGTCTACAAAGTACTTTAGGTTCATAAAACATTTCCATCAATATAATCCTGTAGGAATTGCATAAATACTATTATCTCTACTTTTACATATAAGTAAACTGCCCCTGGAAGGTTCAGAGATATTTGTCCAAATACAGTGTTGATTACTTGAATCATGAAGAATCTATAATTCATCATTATGGGGGAATTTTTCTGTACATGATTTCTCTTCATAAAAGCAGATCACTGTAACCTTTTTATGACCTATTGGATACATCTTGGCACATTGTCTAAGGCAAATAGAAATTAAATAATCTACCCAGAGTCATTCTACTAGGAAAAATTAACAGAATTTGAATCCATCTTCCCAACAACCAAAACCATTGTTTTATACACTGTACAATACTGCCTCCCAGTGTTCATTTTATCAATTGTTATTAGGAAAGATTTCTATGGTATATGTATTATCATCTTCATGTGGAAACATCTGGTGAAGTTTAATAGATTTAATATAATGTTTGTTTAAAACTCTACAAAAATCTACAAAGCACTGTATAAATGCTTGCTATCATCTTCAAGATCATTTTCATTGTTGTTATTAATGGTAATGTTATTAACAACAGTTTTATTCAATTATAAAAATCACTTTACCCACCTACTCCCTTGTTTGTAGAACATTAAATGTAAAAGAATAGCAAGAGAATTATTTGCCCTAGGGTCATTTCTATCTGAATTCCATTGAAAGGGCTGAGAAAAAGATGATAAGAATGAGGATAATATTCCAAAAATGAGGATAATATAATAATAATAAAAATCTGTTCATATCATTGTTATCCTTGACAAAGGCCAGGCAGCAAAGTAAAAGCAGAGACCTATTCAGCATCTCTAACTGAAAAAGACAAGGATCCCTTCACAGTGACTGATATGTAGTTTGCTACTAGGCAGACAGGCAATGTTGTGTGGGTGTTTGCTGTTTGTTTGTTTTTTCAGGATGTTTATTCTTGCCCTGTTTCACAGACCTGGCAATTTAAAAAGATAAGCTAAACTTATAAGCACAATAGTTAAGTTCTTCAAACAAGAATCAAAGAGGTAGAAAGAACCACAGGAACTCACCTATCACTTTGCCTGGTACATAGTTAAGTGCTTAATAAATGTTTGTTTACAGACCTCTCTACTCTAATACTTTCATTACATATCATAGTTATCTTTGAATTGTCTGGAAGTTCCATTGGGGCAGAGACTCTCTTGTACCTAAACTTTGTATTTCCCACAATGCTCTACCCACAGTTTGTTGATATACATTTGTTGAATAAAATCATCACAGCCCAGATCTCCTGGAAGACTCCATGAACAAATTTCTTAGATTATACCCTAACCAACTGTATATCTCTCTGGGTTAGGAAGTAGGGAAGCTATGCTAAGGGTTCAACTCCTTATTCTATGTTTTTTTATAAAGTTATTAAAAACATATTCCACAATCCTTATTTGAAATACAGAAAGATTTTGCCTAAACTTAAACAAAGATGATGTTTTTTTTTTCTGGTTCTGCAGTTTGAAAGCACTTAAAAAAATTACAGATAATCTTTAGAATTTTGGATTGTTTCTAAGTGCCAAAATGATTTTATGGAAATTGGACTGTATTCCTCCCCAGCATGTCTGTAAACAGGATAACAACAGCCCACCAGCATAGCAGGTCATTGTAAACACCTGGCGAGGACCGAAGTACAGCCTTCTTTCTAACTGGTCTGTTACCGTAAAAGGTCTAGACAGCATGACGAGAATGTTTCACTTTTTTTTTCACACTTCTTCATAAACCTGCAAGTGCAGCTGAAGGCACCAGTAAATATTAAAACCTCCAGAGCGGAATGGCCTTTGATTCTTTGTTTATCACAGGCTAATTAAAACACAAGCAGAACATAACTCAGTGCTTTAATGTAAGCTACCAGATGTGTTATTACTTGGCCATGCTCAGTAGAAGTCCACATATAATAACTATAATTTTTTATTCAGCATAGCAGAACTACTATAGTTAAGGGTGTGTCTTTCCTTTGATTACAAACCCTCCATTTGAGTGGGGTGAGGGCAGGGAACAAGTTAACTACTGAGAACATGTTCTGCACATTAAACTATGTTTAATATGTGCACTATACTAGAATGAATTCTTGGATATGCTGTACACTACAGTTATATCCCAAGCCTGATATACTTAACTACAGAAAGTAAAATTACTGATTTCTTTTTTAAAATCACCTTTTATCTCAAAAGATACCAAATTGATAAAAAGAAAAATTCTACATAATACAAACTATGATAGGAATTGCTTTAATCATCCAACTATCACTTATAAAACACAACTAACTAGTAAAGAAATTGTGACCAGATAGCTTAGTTTGGAAAATAAGCTCTATTGAGGTCCAACAAGATAGCTCTGGAAAATTGCAGTGGAAGCTTAAGGAAAGAGGAAGAGAAAACTACACATCTGAGGTTGCCACATATTCTTTAGTACCACAATCAGTGTAAAACATAAGTATGTAGACTCAATAAATGCTATGAGATGACAACTATAATGGTGATGATAGGATGATGATAAAAATACTTTTATTGAATATTATCTATACCCCTGCAATACAAATTGGGCATTGGACATAGATAATAGTTTTAGACTTGAATACTTTAAGAAAATGAAGGCTTGTGCCTTAAATATACAGGAAATTATAAGTGAATAAGTCTGGACAAATAGGTAAAGGAGCTATAGTTTCCTTAACAAGGTAAACAGAGTATGAGGCTTCCCTCTATTAACACTCTCTATGACTTAGCAAATCATAATATTATAGTTTTAGAGCTGATGAAACCTTATCCCTTGTTCAATCTCTGCATTTTACAAATGAGAAAGCAGGCCAAGAGAAATTAATTGACTTGACCAACTAAGGACATAGAAATGACAGGACTGGAATTTTAACCTGGGTCTTCTGACTTCATCTTGTATTTTCCTCATCCTATCAAAGGTCTAAGAAAGGAGTTGCCAAGGAAACATAGAGATTAAGTGACTAGCTTGGGGTCATACAAATGAATCAATCAATCAAATTAATAAACATTTATAAACCACCTGCTATGTGCCAAGTACTATGTTAAGGACTAGGGATGCAGAAAGAAGCAAAAGACAGTCATTGCCCTAAAAGAGCTTACAATCTAATATGGGAGAAATGAAAATAAATTTATGCAGAGCAAGCTATATACAGAATAAATAGGAAATAATTAACAAAAAAAACACAGAAATTAAAAGGGGTTAGGGAAGGCTTCCTATAGCAAATGGATTGTATATAGTACTTAAGGGAAACTAGAGAGATTACTAGTTGGAGGAAAAGAGGGAAAGCATTTCAGACTTGGGTATAGCCAGATCTCATGCCCAGAAATGAAAGAGTGTCTCATTTGTGCAATAGCCAGGAAGTCAATGTCACTAAATCAAAAAACATGTGTCAGGGTATATAATGTAAAAAGGTGGTGAGTAGGGGAGGTTTACAAAGAATTCTGAATGTCAAACAGCATTCTATTTTTGATTTTTTTATACTTTTTATTTTTTAAATGTTTTATTTTCAAAACATATGCATAGATAGTTTTTAGCATTCATGCTTACAAAACCTTGTGTTCCAATTTTTTTCTCCCTCCCTTATTCCCACCACATTCCCTAAATGGCAAGGAATCCAACATATGTTAAACATGTGCAATTCTTCAGTATATATTTTCACAATTATTATGCTGCACAAGAAAAGTCAGATCAAAAAGGAAAAAGAATGAAAATAAAACAAAATGAATGCAAATAACAACAAAATAATACTATGAAAGTATGAAAATAATATTATGAAAATACTGTGTTGTGATTTTTTTTCACTTTCTTTTTTTTTATTTAATAGCCTTTTATTTACAGGTTATATGCATGGGTAACTTTACAGCGTTAACAATTGCCAAACCTCTTGTTCCAATTTTTCACCTCTTACCTCCACCCCCTCCCCTAGATGGCAGGATGACCAGTAGATGTTAAAAACATTAAAATATAAATTAGATACACAATAAGTATACATGACCAAAACATTATTTTGCTGTATAAAAAGAATCAGACTCTGAAATATTGTACAATTAGCTTGTGAAGGAAATCAAAAATGCAGGTGGGCATAAATATAGGGATTGGGAATTCAATGTAATGGTTTTTAGTCATCTCCCAGAGTTCTTTCTCTGGGCGTAGCTGGTTCAGTATTACTGCTCCATTAGAAATGATTTGGTTGATCTCGTTGCTGAGGATGGCCTGGTCCATCAGAACTGGTCATCATATAGTATTGTTGTTGAAGTATATAATGATCTCCTGGTCCTGCTCATTTCACTCAGCATCAGTTCGTGTAAGTCTCTCCAGGCCTTTCTGAAATCATCCTGTTGGTCATTTCTTACAGAACAGTAATATTCCATAATATTCATATACCACAATTTATTCAGCCATTCTCCAACTGATGGACATCCATTCAGTTTCCAGTTTCTAGCCACTACAAACAGGGCTGCCACAAACATTTGTGCACATACAGGTCCCTTTCCCTTCTTTATGATTTCTTTGGGATATAACCCCAGTAGTAACACTGCTGGATCAAAGGGTATGCACAGTTTGATAACTTTTTGAGCATAATTCCAAACTACTTTCCAAATTGGTTGGATTCATTTACTGTGTTGTGATTTTTACTCAGTTCTCACAATCCTCTCTCTGGGTACAGATGACTCTTCCATCACAAGACCATTGGAACTGGACTGAATCACCTCACTGCTGAAAAGAGCCATATCCATCAGAATTGATCATCATATAATATTGTTGTTATTATTTACAATGTTCTTTTCTACTTACTACATTTAGCATTAGTTCATGTAAGTCTCTCCAGGCCTCTCCAAAATCATTCTCCTGATCATTTCTTATAGAATAACAATATTCCATAACATTCATAAGCCCTAACTTGTTCAACCATTCTCCAGTTGATGGACATCCACTCAGTTTCCAGTTTCTGGCCACTACAAAAAGGGCTGCCACAAACATTTTTGCACATGTGGGTCCCTTTCCCTCTTTTAAGATCTCTTTGGGATATAAGCCCAGTAGAGACACTACTGGGTCAAAGGTTCTGCACCATTTTATAGCCCTTTGGGCATAGTTCCAAATTGCTTTCCAGAATGGTCGGATCAGTTCACAATTCCACCATTTTGTATCTGATCTTGACAGCAATGGGCAGCCACAGAAGTTTATTGAAAGGAGGAGGAGTGCCATGATTGAATTCCTTTAATAAAGTCACTTTAGGGATTGAGTAGAGAATGGGTTAGAGTGGGAAGAGATTGAGGCAGTCAGACACCCCAACAGTTATTACCATAATTAAGGTGTGTGTGATGACCGCGTATAAATCATCAATCTTTATTCTCAGTGAAGAAAGATCAGAGGTGGGAGAGAATCAGCAATAGCAATTTGTGCAACTGAGTCAAGAAGCTAGGTAGACCAGAAGCCATGAGACCAGCACCACCAGAGTAGAACCCAGGCAGCAGTCTCCCTCAGCCTCTCTTCCTGTCTCCATGCCTAAACCACCAAAATTGTCATTTCCTATACAACACATCAGGACTTGCACAGAGAGTGGGCGGGAGCCATTCTTTATACAAGCATGTATATTAATAGAGTATAGTCCAATTCCTATTTAGCCTCACGTGCTTGGGACCTCAGTGCATCAACTCAAACCTCAGCCCATTACAGGTGTGAGGTAATGAGGGCTCTCACTAGAGAAGTATCAATGTCAGAAGAGAGAAGGAGGCATAGTTGAGGAAATGCTACAAAAGCAATATTAACTGGCTTTGGCAACAGCTAAGATACAGGGGGTGAAAGATAGTGAGGAATCTAGGATGATTCCTAAGTTTTGAGGCTAAGGAGGAGGGAGGATGGTGTTGCCCTCTATAGTAACAGGGAAGGTAGGAGTTGCATAGCTTTTAGGAGAGAAGATAATGAGTTCTGTTTTGTCTATATTGAGTCTAAGATGTCCACTGAATATCCAGTTTAAGATGCCTGAAAAGCAAATAGAAATACAAGTTTGGAGTCAGCAATGAGGTTGGGACAAGAAACGTAGATTTGAAAATTATTAGCATAGAAATAGTAATTAAAACTCTGGGAACTGTTGAGATTACCACATGAAGTAATATAGAAGAAAAGAAGGGCCAGGCCAGAATCCTGTGTGACAAATATGGTTAGAGGGCATGATCTGGAAGCAAATATCAGGAGTAAGATTATTGTTACCCTGTCAAGAAGTTCTTATTTGTGGTTGCTATGAACTGCTAAATGTGCCTTTCTAATCAATTCAATAATCATGACTGGGTTCTCTTCTTGAACATCTTTCTTTACTTCCACTTTTTAGAATCTCCATTTTTATTCAAAGTTCAGCTCCAATGCTACCTTCTGCAGTGGAGCTTTTCCTAATTTCTCCAAGATGCTAGTTTCTCCTAAATTTTGTTGTTCAATCATTGTAGTAATCCTTTTGGGTCTTTTCTTGGCAAAAAATGTTAGAGTGATTTGCCATTTCTTTCTTCAATTCTTTTTACAGATGAGGAAACTGAGGAAAATCAGATTACGTGATTGCTCAGGATCACATAGCTAGTAAATATCTGTGAAAAGATTTGAACTTAGGAAGAGAAATTTTCCTGATTCCAGGTTCAGCACTTTATCCACTTTACCGCCGAGCTGCCCCCAACAATTATCTTATATTTATTTCCTAGGCATTTTCTGTATGCATATATGTGTATATATATCCATGGAAAATGTCTAGGAAATAAATATAAATATACAAGTATATGTATACATACATATATATACGTATATATATTATATATATATATATATATATATATATATATACATACACACACATACACATGTTATTTACCTTCAAGGAATATAAATTTCCTAAGAGCAGGAGCTGTTTAATTTTTTTTTCTATATATCTAACACCTATCTTAGTTCTATTCATTCAATTGATTGATATCTAGAAATTCAAATAAGATAATAGCAGTCTCCCCATAAGGGACAAAATGAAACCCTTTTGAGTCCTATTCCCACTCTCTCCTCCCACTCCTTCAATGAGCGATAGAAGTCAAGAGAAGGTAGCTTATACTCTACATCAAGGAAGGAAGAGCAATGAACAAAGACGTTTAATCTCCTTTTTGACCAACTCATCATTATATGACATGTGACAAATGTGATAATACCAAAGGCAAGGAGGTGAATTTGTCCTTTTTCTTAATCTCATGAATTTTACCTGTCAATATGCAAAATGGGAAGGGGAGTAGAGCAGGAAGAGGCAATTCAGTCAAAACAAAAATGGTCTGAAAAACCACAATCTTGAAAGCTATTTGTTCCTTGCATTAAAAAAGAGATCCCTCTTTAATGATCAGAAATGTCAAGACAACTTAAGGTTATACAAACTGAACAAAAGCTAACTACCATCCTCATCTTACTGCACACCCAAAGTTCACATTTTATAATTTCTCTCTATCTATGTATGATAATCACTACAGGGTATTATATAATCACAGAGATTTTTCCAAATGTTTTATTTTTTCTGGATCTATTTTTAACTAGAAAGATAGTTATTTTGTTATTGACTTAAAGCTGAAACTGATAAAGAAATGTACCCTCTTTATAGTTTTTTTTTTTCTGCAAAGCAGTGGTTAAAAATGTACATATACAAACACACATAACCTACCTCATAGGAATGTTTTAATGAAGAGTTAGATTCATCCCAAGTCCATAAAGTCTCAATGAGAGAATAGCCTATAAGGGCCAAGTCCTTGAAATATATGGAGGCATTCTCTGTCTGCTTCCAATTCAAATTCCAAACACATGAAATTTCTGAAGCTAGCCATGTGGTGGCAAAAAGCTTTCTAATAGATTTTGGAGCTGAAAAGACTGAGGATCCAGGGGGCTTGGAGCCAGAACTGACTTTGCCTACAAAAGGATCTGCAAACCCTTCCTCAGGCCTTTTGCCTTCTCTCTTTGTGTTTTCAATAATGAAGAACTATTGTGAGCCATGAAATGGGAAAATGGCAATTGGAAGCTTTATCTCCCCTCATTCTCCATCCCATCCAGATGTCATTGGTTTCTGAGTACCTGGTATCTGCTTCTTCTATATTTATTCTTTTGTAATCTTGGATAGATATGTACCTGGATATGGAACTAAACATATTATGATCTCATGAGATATGAAAGGTTAGAAGAATCATTAAAGGCCTCCTCAGCAACAGGACTCTATATAAGAGAATCTCAGAGTCAAAATTCAGCATCCAGAGAACTCACTTGACCTAAGGTAGAGGTAAATTGATCCATCATGCCCTGATAAACAGGTAGCATTGTTTAATGAGAAAGCAACTAACTGCTGAGCAAAGAAGCATTTAATCCAATGTTGGTGCAACACCCCAAGTTGAATTTGGTGGAGACATTTTGACTCTCCAGGCCACATGTTTTCTGTATGAGCACCTCACTGCCTTTGAGTTTTAAGCTTGAACCCACTCTCCTCAGGGACTTTGTTTAATCAAGAGAATAGTATATCTCTAGTCTGAAGAATGTTTTATCACTTATTCCTTGCTATACCTTCTTAGTCAACATCTCTTTATGAAAAATTAGTTGATTTTCAAAATATTGGTTGATTGCTATCAAGGAGATAATATTAAAAACCACTGCCCTTAGGACTGATCCCTTGAATCCTAAAAAGAAGTGATTTGTTGACCTCTAGGAAACTGCTAGTGCAGTGTTATTTGAGAGAAAAGTGTTGGTCTTCTAAATTGGCATACCATTTATCAATATTTAGTATTTTAGAATGATTTTTGCAAATATATTTTAAAAATTCACATTCAAAATCCCAAACAGAAGCAAGTTTCAAAGGAATTATTCCCATTGAAAAGAACTTCTTAAAGCAAAGATAAGCTCTGGCTGAATAAATTTGAAGCAATTTAATGTTTGAATTGCCTTATTAAATTTATTGGATATAAATTTATTTAATCCCTGAGATCAGAGAAGTTTCACAAGAATTAACATAGTATATAAGACCACCATCCATGTTCCATCTCTGACACGATGACTTTGTAACACTCATCCTTTGTGAATCTTAACTCTCCTCACTTGTAAAATTTATTTAATAATGTTGTACTAATCCTCCCCCTTTATAAAGTTTTTTTTTGTAAAGAAAAGCAATTTATTAGTGTATATTATTATCACAAAACAGATACTTTCTCTACCAGGGAAAGAGATTAGAGAATAATGGGAGAAGAACATTTAGTAATTTTCCCATATTGGAGGACTTTTTTGCATACATGTTTTTTATACTTAAAAAAGAGAATTTTTTCTCCTGTTTGTCTTCATACAAGAACAATAAGCCCATGCTGATGGGATGGTAACAAATTATTCTGCTACTTTTCCAGGTCCTTCCATTGAACATCAAATCTGGAGCTAATTATATCAAAGCTGTTTATTCTGCCTGAGGTTCCCAACAATATTTCTTGCTTTGTGATCATCAATGATCTCAAATTAACCAATGTAATCATGCTTCATCATCATAGTTAAGAAGAAGATAATTATTTTAGGGCCGGGTTCAATGAGAACCTGCCATTTTGTTCACATTTGAGAGCATTAGCTAGGCTGTTCATGTGTACCATGTTGATGACATTATAGGATACTATGAAGAATCTTCAATACAAGTTGAATGAAGTGTTATGTAAGGTAAATATTTGCCTAGTCAGCTATTGAGGGACTAAAAATTTGCCCTGTTTCTGACTTCATGGACTAGTTAGCTTCTACTGCTGTCTCATCCTGGAACTCCCCATGGTACTTGGGGCCTCCTTGTTCTGGAATTTCTGTGGCTTGTCCAACCTGGAATATCTCCATTACTATCCAGCCTTAATCACTGAATGGGTGCAACCTCAGTCAAACTGAGACCTATTGAAGACCTTGGCTTAAAAATTGATAAAAAAAAAAAAAAGCTAAGATCCAAGGAAATGGAGAGCCAAAATTCAAGTAAGCATTGGGAGCAACATTTAAACCTACAACCTCTGAGTCCAGGGCTCCTCTGTTGGTGAAGGGAGGTGACACAATGGATAGAGTGCTGGACCCAAAGTCAGGAACACTTATTAAAGTCACAAGGATAATCTATATCATTTTTCTCATCTATCAAATGTGAATGATAATAATAGGATCTACCTCCCAGGGTTGTTTGAGGATCAAATGAAAAAAAATTGTAAAATACTTAGCATAGTTCCTGGTATATATAATAGGCACTACATAAATGCTAGTTATTATTATTAAAGCAAATTTTGTGACAGATTTAAAAATTAGGAAGAGGCAATCATAGCTTCTCTCTATTTTTCCCCAGTCTTATCATTAATTGACTAACCTGTCATTCAGTTTTAAGCCAGACAGTGATAGTTTTAATTGGTGGCTTTACATTTACTGGGTAACTTGATGCCATTTCCATTTTCACATCTTGTTTTTAGATGGAATTAATTTAGTTCATCTACCTATATGATGCTAAAACAAACTTAAATTGCTGTCACATTGGGGAAAGGATTGCTAACCTGAGTTTTCAGTCTTGGTTCAATCTATCAAAGTCTCATAACCTCTGACATAGATATACTATAGAGAAAAGATCTCAGAAGGTGTCAGGCTATTGTTGACCTTGGGGCAGAGTCATCATTGCCCGTTCCTTCTATTGTTTTCTGCGCCTCAGATTTTTGGGAGCTCAGAGCACAGCCCAATATAGGACTTTGCCAGGAGCACACACAACAGAGATGAGCACACAGAGATGTCAAGCTATCACTAACCTTGTGACAGAGTCACCATTGTCCCAACCCTTTATTGTTCTCTGTGCCTAAGACTTCTAATAGCTCTTGACCTGGCCCAGATCAGATCAGTAGGTAGTAATTTGCCAAGGACACACAAAACAGAAAGGAGAAGCAGCAGCACATTTTAAAATGAAATGGTCTTCCATAGACTTCTTTCTCCCTTCTAAGACAAATGGTTTTTGGAAAAGCAATATTAAAAGACTTGACTAACATCCACCTGTCTAGAAGCATGAGTTTTTCCTGTTTTTATCTGCTACTTACAGACTTCATCACAGAATAGAGACTGGGACTTTCATCAAAGTTGTGCTGGAAGCAGCTATTTCCTCCTTGCCCCTACAATTAAATTGTCTTGCCACCATGATTGTGGTAACAGACCCACTAATTCACTGGGTGACTCTGGACTAGTCACTTAACCCCCCAGGCTTCAATTTCCTCATCTACAAAAGGAGTAGGCTATACTAAATGATCTTTAATATCCCTTCTTCCAGTGACACCATTCTTTAGAAATGATCGATTCATCTGCCAGATATCACTAAGTCATGATGTTTATGTTTAAGGCAATAATTTTCCAGGCTGTTTTTCCCATGTTTTTGCTAGCATCCCTTTAAGTACATATTTTAGTAGTCTGATTTCTTGTAAACATGAAAAAAATCAATCAACTGGCATTTTAATGGTTTATGGATCATTTACTAAGTGCTCAGTATTTGGCTAGATGCTTTTGGAGATAAAAATAAATACATTTTTTAAATTGGTCCTGGAATCTAAAGGAATGAAGGTAATTGTAAAAATTAGAACTTTGTTTTCTTTCCCTTCCATTCCCCATGCAAAGAGGAAAAAAGAAAAGAAAAAGAGGAAAATTCTTGTAGCAAGTATGCTAGTCAAGTAAAGCAAATCCCCTCAATAACTACACACACACACACACACACACACACACACACACACACACAAAATAAATAAATAGATAGATATTTCCACACCCTACATTCATTATGTCTTTGTAATGGGTAGCATGTTTTATCATCAGTCCTTTGAAACCATCAATGGTCCCTGTATCAATCATAGTTCTTAGAGCAATTGAAGAATTTAATTCTATATATACATCATATTATATATTATATAATATCAATATTATACAGGCCTGAATGAGTACTACAGGAATCCAGGGACTAGAAATATTCACAGCAAATGTAGAATGAACAAAAGTTGACAAAGTTACTAGCCAATCAATCAATAGATTAGCATTTATTAAATGTCAGATCTCTGGCACTGTGCTAAATCCTGGAGTACAAAAACAAGCATAACAAACCCTGCCCCATTACATTTTAGAGGAGAAGACACCATGAACATAAATGAGTAGAGATATAATGCATTCAAAATGAATAAAAGGTAGTTTTAGGAGTGAGGATAGCAGAAGTTGGAGTTGAAGATGGTAATCTGGAAAGGCTTCATCCAAAAAGTATTATTGTATTAAATTTTGTGGGAATTCAAGAATTTCAAAAGGTAAAGATGAAAAAGAAAGAATTCTAGACATAGTCAACAGCTAATAATAAAGCTACTGAAACAGTAGAAATAATTCCATGTGCAGTGTTCTCTATATGGAACAGAAATTATGTGGGATAATATGCGGGATTAAACTTGGACTGGTAGTCAAGAAGACCTAGATTCAAATTCTGCCTCAAACAGTTATTAGATGGGCAATTCTTAAATAAGTCAATTTGCCTCTCATCTTTAGTGTCTTCATCTATAAAATGAGAATAATAGTAATATATATCTTCCCAGATTATTGTGATGACCAAATGAGAACATTTCCTAAATACATTGTAAACCTTAAAGCACTGTACAATACTATTATAATGATAGTGGTAGCTTTAATATCACACCGTGAAAAGGAGAATAATATGTAAAAAAACTAAAAATTATCTGAAGAAGTCAGATTAGGAAGTCATTTAAATGCTCCCCCCAAAAAAGTTTACATTTTATCCTGAAGGCAGTAGTGATCCACTAGAACTAACTAGATAGGCAGTGATATGATTGAACCTAATGCAGCTCACTACACATATAATACATACTTGACCACTGATATGATCATGAAATGACTGAATTATTTGGAGTGACTGTGCGATAATAGTTTAGCATTCATATACTGGTTTAATGTGCCTGATAAGAGACGTAGTAGAAAATAAGAACTAGCCCCAAATGACCCATTTTAAATAATCTGTTATGATAGGAATTGTGGGTTATAGAACTGCCTACTTTATATATGAAAAAAAAAGATCCTTACAACTGTAGAAATTAGCTTTGATTAAAAATATCACATATCAGTTGGAGTGAATTGAAAGACAAGGTTTTCTAAGATGTAATTAACACTTCTCTAATATTTCTCCTGGGTTCACTGAGGGCATCTGATGAATCCAACTATTACAGAAGACACTTTAACCCATCATATTCTAAATCTACCTAGAGATATCACCTCCACATATTCCTTGGGCTGTCATATTGAAAAAATGCCAGCAGATCCAGGGTTAAGCCCTATTTCTGTCATGTTTGCCCTGAACTTGCCCAGTTAAATTGCAACAGCATGGGTCTCCATAATTATCTAATTGTTAGTGTTGTGCCTTTACGTAATTTATGATGTAGCATTAAAGTCTGACCCTGGGTTTGCAATGAAGAGCGGTATTGCTGACATCCAAGCTCAAATTAGTAGGTAAGCACCCAATTAATGATTATGCTACTGAGCTTTCATTTCAATCTGACCACAGTGCTACGCTAATCAGTTTTCTAAGCTTTTCACCTTCCCCATAACTAACAAGCATTTCTTCTGCTTTTTATGTCTGCAAATGCCTTGTATCCTCATAAAAAAAGCTCTCCAAGATTTTTGCCTTTGGAGATCTCTGCAATGAATTGTTGTGCACAAGAGAGCCTTGTCAGATCTCCTGCCATTAGTGCCCACTCAGCATAATCAGGGGCCACTCAAGTTGAGTGGGCATCAGCTTTGCCTCTGGTTCACATGTCCTTATAAGAGATGATTTTGTTCTGCTTTAAGGGAGCACACACACAGCTTGCTTACTGCTTCCTATAAAGGAACAGAAGTTTGGAGCCATTTTAGTGCTTAGGTCCTTGTTATTATTGCTGTTGTCCAGTTGTTTTCATATGTATCCAACTCTTCATGACTTCATTTGGGGTTTTCTTGATAAAAAATACTGCAGTGCTTGGTCATTTCTTTCTCCAGTTCATTTTACAGATGAGGAAACTGAGGTACACAAAGTTAAGTGACTTGCCCAGATTTACACAACTAGTTAAGTATCTGAAGGCAAAAGAGACTTCCTGACTTCAGGCTGGGCATTCTATTCATTGTACCACTTAGCTGAAAGAGTCAGTTCCCTTTGAAACAGATCCAATTTAAATTTCCATACCTAAAGATTAGCCACTGGAAAAAGAAGAAAGAATTAAACTTGGGGAACAAGTCTTAGATCACCCCCCCTCTTGCATGTCTATATATCTCTTTGCTATTGTGCTTCTTCCTCTTCCCTCCAAAATTTGTAATATTAAGTTGGATACATACCAAACTGTCAAAGAACACAAGGTTTTTGGATCTATAAGTTATCTTAAATTTGGGCTAATGTAATCTGCTTATTTTACAAAAATATATAAATAATTCATCATGGAAAAAGCATGAGATTTGGTGTCAAGCCCCATATCCTTTTCAAACACTAGCTATTATAGAGCTATCTTAACTTCCCAGTTCCACAGTTCCCTCACCTATAAAATAGGCATGATGATTCTTACACTAGGATTATTGAGAGGCAAGGTGCTGTGAAAACCTTAAAGTCCACATATATTTGAATTACTACCAGTTCAGTTCAACAAACATTAAGTACTTAGAAGGACCAAAACCCTGAGAAGATAAAGACCAAAAGATCCCAGGCTTTATTCTCATGGAGTGTAGAATTCAATAATCAGGGGAGAGTGGGGGGAAGGAGAAAGCAATGCTCAAATAACTATGATATAAGGAAGACTGAAATTAATAGAAAGGATAGTTCTCACCAAAGTACTATCCAGAATTTTAGACGTCACTTTTATCTGAAGATGGAACAGGTAAAAGAGTGTGGGAAGATGTGAAGACATACTTCGTAAAGGTAATGGCACCTGGGTTGACTCTGAAGGAAGTAGGGCAATTTAATAGATAGAGATTAATGGGGAAGTCCTTTCTGAAAATAGGGAATGATATTAAAGTTACAATAACAGCAGAGGGAAGAATGAGAAAGCTCAATGACTCCAAAGTCAGAGGACTTAGGTTGAAATTTGCTCCTGAACATGCAGTAAATGTATGCCCTTGAATAACTCACAACCTAGCTGAGTCTTGGTTCCTTCATTTGTAAAAAAGAAAGCTCTGGAGATCACTTTGAGCTTTAGATCTCAGCCTAGATGACCAGCCTATCACCCAGTTTGACCCACACACAGAATACATGAAACGCAATGGAAGGCTGGCCAAGCCATGGGAGTCCAGTTTGTGGAAGTCCTTGAATATCACCATCAGGAGAGACTGTGCATTTATTGAGTGGGTGGTGATGAATGGTATGTAAGGATGGTGAAGTGAGTATTCATTTGGATCTTGGTAAAAACATTAGAGTGCTTGGCCATTTTCTTCTACAGCTCATTTTTCAGAGGAAGAGAATTTTTCATATAAAGAATGTAGTAGAAAAGGTTATAGTCTAGAGGTAAGAAGACTAATTAGAAAGTAATTGTGACTTATAGACAAAAAGAGAAAGCTTTAATTAGATTGGTTACAGATAATGGTTTCAGAGAAGAAAGAGTATCAGATGCAAAAGATATTGTAAAGTTAGAAATTATAGGATGCAGCAACTGATTGGCCATTTGGGGTGAAGATAAATCCAGTTAAGAAACAAGGAAGATACCTGTGTCCCTGTCAAACAGACACACTTCCTAACAACCACCCTGCTTCTGGACTTCAGCACACTGTGCTGTCCTTAGACTTCTTTGGAACTCCATCATGTCCTTACCCCTCGCCCTCCTTTTGTTTGCATCTTCCTTTATAGATTAGGGGTTGCCTTGGATTTTATTTGTATTTTTATCCCCAGAGGTTAGCACCATGTCTGGCACATAGGAGGTGCTTGATAAATATTTGTTGACTTACTGACATTAGCAAAAAGGACTAGTTGAAATATTATATTGGAGGCAACTAGTCGGTGCAGTGGATAGAGCACCAGCCCTGAAGTCAGGAGGACCTAAGTTCAAATCTGACTTCAGACACTTAACATGCTGTGTGACTCTGGGCAAGTCACTTAACCCCAATTGCTCAGGGGAAAAAATATTAGATGAGAATTTGGGAATAATAAACAAATGTAATAGGAGTTATCAGCATAGAGGTGACAATTAAAAGCATCAGAGTGGATCAGGTCAACAGGATCATACAGCCAAATAAAGTTAGGGTCAGCGTCAGAACTTAAGACCAGCTGACTTTCAATCTAGCTGGTACCTAGCTAGCTGGTACACACATTTTGATTCCTGTTCTAGTTTTCCTCTATTAACTCACTAAGCAAGTTATATCTCTCCCTTTATTTAACAACCTCTTGAATTTTTTGCTTTTAGATATTAAATGATTCATCCAAGGTCATACAGGTAGAAAATGAAAGTTGTATTCTGACTCCAAAATCAGTGCTACCCCCACTGTTCTGTTGATTTAATTTTCATATGCAGTAATAACTGAATTAATAAATAGTGAATGCTTAAAGGGCGAGGATTAGATAATACTAATAATAATACTGAGGAGAAGGAGGACAAGGAAGAAGATGGTGATGGTAAATTTAAAATTATAGTCCATTCATTCTTTTCCAAAGTACCTTAGCTATCACATCAAGACTTTTGTTTTTACAGCTTAGTAAAATTGTTTTGTTTTGTTTTTTTTACTGTGTAGAAACTGAGACCCATAAAAGATTAAGTAAATTTCCCTAGGATATACAATTAGTGGCAAATTAAATTTAAAAGTCAGATACCTAAACTCCTCACTCTTCTTTTCCCCTAGGCTATCAAATCTCCACTCCAGAACTTGAATAGTTATCTGAGGAATCACCTCAGATTCATTAGAATTAGGAATTCATTAGGAATCATTAGGTCTTCTTAGAGTGGTGAAGATAATGTGAGAGAGGATACTAATTTGAATAGAAATGAGATAGAATACTTAGGTGTGAACAAGGGATTGAACTACATTTTTCATACCCTATATAAAGCATGCACAAAACCTTAGGAATGCTGTTGAGTGATTTAAAAGAACTAGAAAGTTGGTGGGTTTTTTTAATCTTTTATTTTTGTGATTTAAGACTTAGAAAGGGGAGACTCTCACTGAAGCCTAATAAATAAGGGACCATTTGATTATATTGCCAAATCTCCATCTTTAATTCAGAATGAATAATATTGTTAGTTAGGCATCTTTAAAATGTAAAACAAACAAATAAGCAAACAAATGAAAAAGTTAATGAATAAGTTTAAATAGATAAATAAATTTCCAAGAAACTCTCCATAAAACAATTCATAGTATTCTAATGAATTGAACCACAAAGGCACTTTGTAAACAATTAGCCAGACTGGTCAACTAACCAGTGGTACTTTCTAAAGCAGGGATATCAAAATAAGGATAACTGTTTTTGAGGGGAAATACTTTGTAATTTCTTCAAAATCTTAAAATAACACATTGGTTTTGGTGAAGGGAGCTGTTGACAGAAATCTTTGTATTAACTAGGGCCTGTGCACCATTCTGACTCCTGCTAGAAAATTCGTTCAAAATGCAGAGTTATTGCTTCAGAGAAAGAGGAGAAAATGATAGAAATTCAGGCAGAGAAGAACACAGCAGAAAGAAGAATATCGGTCAACTAATGGCTCTACCAGGAGAAACTTTTGAGTTTCACTGTTACAATAGAGTCTGCTGTTACAGACCCTATGCTTACAATTGTCTTATGTCTACACATAGAAATGATTTAAACTATATTCTGTTATTTGTTCATTCATTTCAATATTGAATAGGTACTCAATAAATATTTGTTACGTGAATATAACTCTCTGATTTGCCTACATTTTTTTTTGTATCTGTACATTATTTAGATGAAATGTAGCTATAGCCTTAATAGATTTAAATGCAAACTATTGTTGAACTGTTACTGCTCTATAACACATTATAGCTTTTACCCCCACCGATAAGTAACTTAATAGTAGCAATAAGTGCTACTATTGTTAACTGGAGAAATCATTGCAGAATGCATGTCCTTCTCTGTCCCTTTCCTTGATTATATCTCTGTGTGACCCTGAGCAAGTCTCATAATAATTTACTCCCCAGACAGCCTTTTAAGACCATAAATTGCAGTCAGTCAGTTAACTAGCATTTATTAAGCACCTTCAATGTGACAAGTACCACAGCACTGGGGCTTCAGAGAAAAGAAAAGGAAAAAAAAATGTTTTAACTCTTCTGCACTGGTTCAAGGCATTTCTTCACTAGGAATAACCTGCACCAAAGAAATCACAGGTTCCGACTTTTTAAAAAAGGATAGTAACAGTTGATATTTATAGAATGCTTCTCTCTACTCACAGAGCTAGTGCCTTAGTTCAAATCCCTTATCACTTCTTTCTTAGATTACTGGAATGGCTTGCTAATTGGTTTCTCTGCCCTATGTCTTACCAAGTCAGGTCAGGTCATTCTATACACTATTGTTAAAATGGTTTTAAATGCAGATCTGACCTTGTCACTACTTTACTCAATAAATTTCAATGGTTTCCTGTTGCTTCTACAATCAAATATAAATTCCTTAATTGAGCATTTAAGCTCTTTACAACATGGTCTCAATCTATTCTTTTCTAGTCTCTTCTCATGTTACTCCTATACCTTCCTGAACTCTACTAATACCCTTACCCTTACTCTACCATCCAGGCACCTCGTTCTGGGTCTTTTACAGTAAGTACCAGCACAACCGATGTGTGTTTATAGCATGGCATAGTGAATTAGAGAGTTCCAATCCTGCCTTAAAGATTACTAGCTCTGTATCTATGAGCACCATTTACTTGCTATCCATCCCAGTTTTCTCATCTGTAAAATGGGGAAAATATCACTGATCTCACTGTGATCAGTGTGCTTATCCAAAGCATTTTTCAAATATTAATAAATGCGAACAAAATAGATAAATCTATCTCACTTGTGACATATGATCAGCCAATGTTATTTTTTTCTTTTTACAGCTCCTAAATTGTATCTTTTTTGTCACTTATACACAAACCATTTTTGATGATACTCAGTTCACAGCCTTCTCATCACTCATTACATCTTTCCTTTTTCCTTTGGGTCATCTGCCATTTTGTACTGGATTGTTCTATAGTTCAAATCTATAAAGCATCACTTGCACAATACTTTTTTAAATTAATTAGCATAAGATATTATAATATAAGATGAAATTGCAAGAGATAGTCAAGGGATGGGTTTGTTTTTTTCTAAACAGTCCTGCCCCCTACTAGATTGTGAGCTTCTTGAAGGCAGGAACTACATTTCAAAAATCTTTGCATTTCATTTGATAGCAGTACAGTGACTTGACTATATAGTAAATGCTCACAATAGTCTCTATGATTCTCAGGTAACTCTGAACTTCTTTATAAGATCTATTAATATTGCATATATTGCAATATACAAACTTACAATTTAAAATTATCAAAAAAAATTAACTTAATTCTCTACGCTTGTGAACCTTTCAGTTAATGAGTTATAGCTAATTTTCTTTTAAGGTACAACAGGAATCAGCTATTTCCAAAATAGATTGCTAGGTTCTGACTTTTATTCATCCACTTTGGTAAAGGCTAGAGGAAGAGCATACAATGAAACAGAATGGTTCTCAAAGACAACTAGAAAGAAAAGGAAAGGAAATGCATCAACTTTCATGGAATTTTAGCAGTGGCCTAATTCGTGACAACAGTAGTAAGGAAATTATGGGATAGAAATCAGCCTACATGAAGCTGAAAAAACAGGCTGCGTGCCCTATGTAGAACAAATACCTCCTCCTAAGAACAAAAATGAAATTGAATAGAATGAATTCCATAAACTGATGACTTCTATATTATAAAATGATTTTTACAAACTAGTGATAGTTTTTTAGAATAAGAAAATTTTATTGCAAAGAGTAGTGTAATAAATGTAAAGAATGCTATTCCTAGAGACAGGAACTTGGGTTCAAAATCTAACTTTGACAAAACTAGCATTTTTAATTAAGCAAGTCATTTAATCTCCTTGAGAAATTCAATTTTTTAAACTATTAAATGAGGATTCGAGAACAACATAATAAAGTAGAGAACTAGCCTCAGATTTAGAAAGACCTAGATTTGAGTCTGCCTAATTAAGTGACAACCTAAAAAACTCCCAGCTATCTCTTTAAAGTTTTAAGTTGTCCACTTGCTGATCTGCATTGATTGGTTATAGGTGCCATTATTTTATTTCTTTGTTTCTCTGAGAATTCCCTACACTGATGAAATTGCAGAAATGGTTTAAAAATTATGATAATAATGAATGACTTCTATAAAGTGTTTTAAAATTCATCAGTTCTTCACAAGAACTTTGAGTTAAACACTATACAGTTATCCCTTCCACATTGCAACTTATCCCGTTGCAGTTTTCAATATATCGCAGGCCAACATAAGAAATTAAATAGGAATTTGGAGGAAATTTTGTAGAAAATTCATTAAGGCCAGCTAATGACACAGAAAAAATATTTTTACTTAACATTGGCTTATACATAGCCTAAGACCAAATACTTAACTCAAATTTTATAGGGTATTGTAAACATTTCATAAAAGAAAAAGAAAAATTCAAAGTTCTTCTCTGGTATAAAGGGAAAGTCAAAAAATTTACTCAGATTTTCCAGATTGGATATCCCAAACCCACACACAGACAATGTGGAAGGATAACTGTAGTTATTTTAATTTTCATCTTAGAGATAAGAAATCTAATAGGAAAAGAAGTTAATGACTTGTCCATAGTCATATAACCAATAAGTATTATTTGCAAAATCTGTTCCCAAGGATTATTATAGAGAAGGTGCTTTATAAACCTGAAATATATCCATGTGAATTATCTAGTTATAGTGAGACTATCATAGAAAATATTTATCTTATTTGACTCCAAATTTGCTCTATCTACCCCTTTAACTTCTCAGCATCTCTCTATCTTTGTAAAAAAGATACCACTTTACTTCCTTTCTCCTTTGACCATAAATTAGAATGCAAATGAGGGGGGAAGTACAGGAAATAGGCTTTTCAATTTCATAGTAAGAATGAATTTGGAGAGCATGTAATCCAATCCATTTTACAGGTGAGAAAAATGAAGTCCTGACATATAAAGTCATAGAGGTGGGGAATAGCAGAGCCAGAATTTAAGCACAACTTTTCTGATTCAAATTCAGAGTGGAATATTAGAAAGAAATAAAGTAATCCTTGAGTGGGATAGTCCCCAGAAGTAAGACTCTCAAATATTAGCCATGGAAGACCTGAAGATTTATAATATGCAACAAAATGATAAAATTATACTTTGCTCAAGTAGGTGAATGTCCTAGGTATATTTTCTGTTATGTTTAAATTGAGACATCCGAATTTCAACCACACCAAATTTTACCCGTTTTTCCTATTACTGAACTGTCTTTAAGGTTGCTAACCATGTGAAAATTGTTCATGTCATTTATTCAATCACCTATTGGTATGAATGCAAAGCACAATTTAGGTGAGTAAGATTTGGCAAGAGATACTTGCTTAGACCTTCCAGATCACAATTCTAGGAAAGAACATTCTAATGGAGAGGGTAATTTAGCCTGAATTGCTCTTTAATCCCTGGGCATCTTTTGACTGCCTGACTGTCAAATGAAAGTGTGTTTTTTCAGCTGCATGGTCTGTTGGGCTTTCATTAATCTACCATGTTTTAATATCCATTAGTGTGCATTAATCTAAAAGGATGGATTTGGGGCAGAGATCCCATTTCTCTTGTCTTTTCTAATTTTTCCATCCTCAGAGGAAGTTTATATTTTCCCCTGGAATACTCCAATGAGAATAAAGTTACTGAAACAGTGGTTGTCTGTCTATCTGATAGATTTGCCTCCCTACCCCTATCCCTTAGCTAGATATGAAGAATTTCTTATTTTGGTGTCCCTGAAGAGTGTGCACATCTGTGCAACATAAAGCTGGGACATTCTCATCCTTTGTTGTCCACCAACAAAGCTTCCCACATCTAATCTTGTAGTATTATTGGCAAGGTGGGGTATCTGTACATTGTCATTCTCCTGCTGTTAGTCTGAGAATATTTATGTCTGTGCTCACTACTAAGATCTGAGCCATTTAAATTAGAGAGTTCTCAGAATACATCTTAAGAAGGCAAAATATTTCAGTTAGAAATTGTCCTTGACAATCAAAAATTAAATGTGTTGGTGATCAAAGAATGATTCCAATAAGATCATGTTTTATGAGGAATTACCAAATTTTCTGGTCTTGGTTCAAATATGCTTACAGTCCCATTTCACCAACTATTGAAAGAACACTTTAACCTGGTGAATCTTACCTTGCCTAAATAGAGAACCATTTCTCTGCTGAGCCTTCTCTCTCTAGAATGGACCCTGACTTTCAGAGCCTGAAAAATCCATTCACAAAACTTCTTTTTTGGCAGGATTCAGAAATGGAACTCTTCCAACTTACCTGCATACGCTAAATGTCCCAAAATAACTTTAATGCCATTTATTCTGCTTTAGAATCTTTATCTGAAAAACTATAGTCCTCTATCACACCATAAATCATACTAAATCTCTCATATTCACATCACTTTCAGAACAGATAATGTAGTCTGGCCTGAAAGAGGCCCTATGCACTAAGTATTTTGAACATCCCTTCTGAAAACTACTTAACCTCTTGGCGGACATGAATTGCAAAAATATAAATTATCCCTTAGCTCACACTCTCCTCATGAGCATTTATGGGGGAGATTCAAGGAATACTGTATTTAGACTAATGGAACAGTGCAAGTAACTTTGGCACTACAGAACATCCTGTGTACGAGAGATTTTTCCTAGAAGTCTCTCTGACCATCTGAGATGCATATCCAATGATACCATATGTTTTAAATCCACATCCATTTTTTTTCTAATCAGCCTTCTGAGAAACAAAGTACTAAAGATTCAGGGAGATTTAACCTTTTAGCCTGAATTAGATTCAGGTAATTGCACAACATTGGTTTGATTTTGACCATTTGGCTCATGAATGAAAATAACTTTCATTCATGTCAGACTTTTTGGGGGGATTGGATCTTCTATTGTTTTGATGGCAGTATCAAAGGGCATTTATTTTGGAAATGACTAGCAAGGCCTTCCAAAGCCCACACAAATGATGTCCTTCACCACTCCGTAACTAAGAAAAGTCACAATCACATGAGCATAAATATACCAATATGACAATCCCCATTGGTTACCCTTCTAGGTCTGTCTTTTTCAACAACATGTATAATTAACTGCCTCTTTCCTGGTTTTTACTGCAACCCTTGAAGGCCCCTCCATCTATGTTCAAAATGATAACATTGCTGTAATAAAAGTCTTTCATCACAATGGTTAAAGCCAAAAGGAAAAAAAAAAGGAAAACATATTGGTATGTTGGCACCTTATGCTTAACAATTTGTATATAAAATGCTGCAGAAAAGAAACATATGTTCTTGATCCATAGTAACTGTAAAGTAAAACACATTATATTTAAGAACTAGTAAGGAATGTAAATGCTGAATATTAATATGCCTGAAGTCTCTCATTTAAATTAGAAGCTAATACTCAATATGACTTCATTCTTTCCAAAATATCTGATAATAACCTAAATCCAGAGAGGGCCAATTGCAACCCAATGGGGCCTTCTGCTTGTAAAATGAGTAATAATCATCATTAGTTCATTCTCTGATAAAACCCATGTGTAGCAAAGCTGAAAGTAATCACTACAGCAAAAGAATCATGTTTAAAATCATCAAGATGTTTTCTAAAAAGTCTCTTTAAACAATATATACTGAAGTAGTTACCTGTGATTTCCTGCCATCACTACTCATATGTCAGCTTCTAAAAGTATTCCCAAAAACAAAAACTTAAAAAAAAAAAAAAAACAGAGCCTGAGATGATGGTTTTTTTTTTCTTTTTTTTTTTCTATTTTGCAAGGACAAAGATGACAGGAATGTAGGACCTGTGTAGATATTTAAGCAACACACACGACAGGGAAAGCCTTCAGCATATCCATGAAGAATAGGCCTTACAACAACATTCACTATACAGATGAGCCCTCAAATTAGTACAGGAGATATGAGTACTAGAACCGTTGTGGCTGATGAAGAGACACATACACATATATACCTCTGCCACCGATCGTGCCGCAAGGGCATTCATCAAATTAAGTACCAAGAGGAACAACACCTCTGATATCTCTTCATTTGGGGCTCCAGTAAATGAGGCACTAGATTAGGCCTGACAGAGGTGTAATGCAGCCTGAGCTTTTCCTGGTGTAATTAATTGGAACTTCGCCAGCTTGACAAATTGGGATGATGAATCTATCTTGTATGAATAGGAAAAAAATGCATAATCAGTCAAAGATTTAGTTAAGACAGCTTCTCTCTGACTGCCTGCCATAGCTAAATCCATTAAGGCAAGGAAACATCACTTTAAGAAAGGCAATGTCCTTCATATGTTCAATTTATAACTTTTGTTCTTGAATTTAATGGAACAGTCAACCTGGATATGTTTGACATGGAGGAGAGAAAAAGGTTTTTTCTGGGGTTTTAAAAAATAACTGAAGTTGTCAATGACTTTTTTGTGGGCCATAAGAATAAGTTTATTTTGGCAGATTTTATGTTAAATTTTAAGATATTCTAATATGAATCATATACAAAAAGGCACTTAAACTACAGAGATAGTTTTAGATAAAAAGAAATTTAAATTTAAATTTCTTTTCAAGATCTTTTCACTTTTCTTTACACTTTGCAGATTGTGATAGATTGACTAGCACATGAGTTACTTTTGCTTTCTCCTATAATTGATGAAATATATATATGTGTACATATATACATATATATATATACATACATTATACACAAACATACATACACACACAAAACAGAAGTAGATAGCAGAATGGATTAAAACCAAAATTCAACAATATGTTGTTTACAAGAAAACACAAGTGAAACAGAGACATATACTGAGTAAAATTAGGGACTAGAGCAAAATGTATTATGCTTCAGCTGAGGTTTGAAAAAAAGCAGGCATAGTAATCATAATCTCAGGCTAAGTAAAAGGGAAAATATACCTAATTAAGAGATGAGCAGAGAAACTACATTTTGCTAAAAGGTACTATAGACAATGAAATAATATCAATACTAAACATATGTGCACCAAATGGCCTAGCATCCAATTTCTTAACAAAAATTAAATATTTAAAGGAAGAAACAGTAAAACTATAACAACGTAAAACTTCAACCTTCCCTCTCAGAACCTGATAAAATTAACCATAAATAAACAAGAAAGACTTTAAAAAGATGAATAGAATTTTAAGAAAGTTTGATATGATAAATCCCTGGAGAAAATTAAATAGGAATAGAATTTTTCCCATATGTACATGGAGCCTTCACAAAAATTGACCATAAAAAAACCTCACAACCAAATACAGAAAAGCAGAAATGTTAAATTTATTCTTTTTAGAACATGATATAATAAAATTATATTAAGTAAAGGGTCGTGGAAATATAGATTAAAAATTAATTGGAAACCAAATAATCTAATACTAAAGAATGAATGGGTTAAATAATAAATCATTCAAAAATTAATAAATAATTTTATTAAAGAGAACAATGAGATAACATAACAAAATTATATTTCTAAATGCTTACATCAATAACAATAGAGGAAAAAGTAGATTAATGAATTAAGAGTTCAGTCCCCCCAAAAAATCTAGAAAAAAGAAGACATTAAAAACCCCTAATTGAACACCAATTGAAAATCTAAAAAAAAAAAAACAAAGATTTTTAATTAATTGATATTAAATTCAAAGAAAACCATTGAATTAATAAATAAAACTAGAAACTGATTTTATGAAAGAAAAATACAATAGATGAAACCATTGGTTAATTTAATTACAAAAAAGAGGAAATCCAATTACCAATATCAAAAATTAAAAAGGTCAACTCACCATTAATAAGAAGGAAATTAAAGAATTATTAGGAGATATTTTACCCAATTATATGCCAGAAATCTGACAATCTACATGAAATGGATGAGTAGTTATAAAAACACAAATTCTGCATGTTAAGAGAAGAAAAAATACTTACATAACTCCTAATTAGAAAAAAAAAGAAATTAAACCAGTTATCAATGAGTTTCCTAAGAAAAAAATCTATAGGACCAGATGGATTAAGTGAATTCTACCAATATTTAAAGAACAATTAATTCCAATGATATATAAACTGTTTGAGGGAAATAGTCAAAGAATGAATCCTAAGAAATTTTGCATGACACAAATATAACAATTATACCTAAACTAAGGAAAAACAGAGAAAGAAAACAAGAGATAGACAAATTTTCCTAATGAATATGCAAAAATTTTAAGTAGAAGAAATTTTTTAAGTTAATAAAAAGGGGGGATTACAGCAATTACAGCAATATATTACAAAACTCTGATCAGGGGGATATGTACAAGGAATACAGAACTGGTTCAATATTAGGAAATTTATTAGTGTAATTGACCATATCAATAATAAAACCAACAAAAATCATATTTATCTCAATAGACACAGAAAAAGATTTTGGCAAAATACAACCCTCATTCCTATTAAAAACATTAGAAATCATGGAATAAATAGAGATTTTCTGAAAATAATAAGAAATACATAACTAAAACCGAGAGCAAGCATTATCTATAACATGAATAAGCTAAAATAAACTCAGGATTAAAGCAAGAATGTCCATTACCACAACTATTATTCAGTATCTCAAGAAATGCTAGCTATTGCAACAAAACAAGAAAAATAAATTGAAGGAATTCAAATGGGCAATAAGGAAACAAAATTATCACTTTTTGCAGATAATATGATAGTATACTTAGAGAATTAATAAAAAAAAAAACTAGTTGAAATAATTAACAACCTCATCAGAGTTGTAGGATCATCATAAAATCTAGCAGGAAAAGACACAAAGAGAAATCCCATTTAAAATAACTGTAAACAATATAAAATACTTGGGAGTCTCTGCCAAGACAAACCTAGGAATTACATGAACACAATTACAAAACACATTTCACATAAATTGTCAGCTCTAAACAACTTGGAGAAATATTAACTGTTCATAGGTAGGCCAAGCCATTATAATAAAAAAGCAATTCTATCTAAATTAATGTACTAATTCAGTGACATAACAACCAAATTATCAAAAATATTTTATAAAACTAGAAAAAATAAGAAGTTCAAAAATATGAAGAGAATCAATGGAAAGTGATGGAAGGAAGATGATTCAGCAACACCAGATCTCAACTGTATTAACAAAACAATGATCTTCAAACATTCTGGTACTGGATAAGAAGTGGATCAGTGGAATATATTAGTTACACAATGCACAGTAATAAGCAACCACAGTAATCTATGTTTGACAAACTCACAGATAAAAGATTTTGGGTCAAGAACTCACTATTTGACAAATATGTTGGAAAAACTGAAAAGCAGTTTGGTAAACCTAGATATAATTCAACATCTCACTGTATATCAAGATAAGGTCAAAATGGGCACATGAATTAAACAAAAGGTTGATATAAGCAAACTAGGGAAGCACAGAATAGTTTACCTGTCATATTTATGGGAAAGGGAGAATATAAATGAAAATGGATAATTTTAATTACAGCAAATTTTAAAGTTTTTGCAAAAATAAAATTGATGCAGCCAAAATTAGGGGGAAAAAAAGGCAGGAAAATGGGGAGCAAGTTTACACCAATTTTCTGAGATAAAAATCTTTTTTAAATATATCCAAAAATGAGTCAAATTTATAAGAATGTCATTGCCCAAGTGGTCAAAATATGTAAACAGGCAATTTTCATAAGAGGAAATCAAAACTATCTATAATTACATAGCAAAAATGCTCTAAAATTATTTTTGATTAAAGAAATTCAATCAACTCTAAGATATCACCTCTCACATATCAGATTGACTAATGTGACAGAAAAAAGAAAAATTACAAATGTTGGAGGGCAAATGGAAAAAGTGGGGACACTAAAGCATTGTTGATGGAGTTATGAACTGATTCAATCATTTTGGACAGCAATTGGAACCATGCTCAAAGAGGTGTAAAACTATGCATACCCTTTGACCTATCAATATCACTTCTAAGTATGTACTCCAAAGAGAGCAAAGAAAAAAGATAAGGGCTCAAGTTGTAGTATATGATTGTGCCGGAATGCTTTTGTACTACAAGAATGACATGCAGAATGCTTCAGAAAAATTTGGGAAGACTGACATAAATTGATGCAAAGTGAAATGAGTAGAACCAAGAGAACACTGTACACAATAACAGCAATATTGTATGATGATCAACTGTGAATGACATCTATTCTTATCAATATAATGATCTAAGACAATTTCCCAAGGCTTAAGATAAAAATGTTATCCATCTTCAGAAGAAAAAAAAAACTGATTGAGTCTAAGTACAAATTGAAGCATATTTAAAAAAAAAAACTTTCTCCTTATTCTTGGGTTTTTTTTTGGTTTGTATTTTCTTTTGCAATATGGCTGAATAGGAAATGTTTGCATGGCTGTGCATCTATCACATTACTAAATCACTATATAAAATTGCTTTCCCTCTCAAGTAAGGGGAAAGAGGAGGTAGAAAGAAAAAATTTGAAACTCAAAATTTAAAAAAAATTTTTTTTTAATTTTTTTACATGTAATTGGAAAAAAATTAAAATTAAATGAGAAAATAAAATACATATACACACAAATATATATGTAATATTTGATTCCTCCAAGATATATCTACAAAGAACACAGTGAAATTGCCTAATTAATTTGATATGTTCTGAGATTCAAACCTGATAATTCAGGTCTCCAATTTGCTTTTGGACCTGATTCATTGACACTGATAACTTTACTATATATTTGCATACATGCCTACATAAATATGTATATACATACAGGACTCCCCAAAAAAATCCAAGGAAAAGAGGATTTCACGTAAATATCTGTTTTTTCTATGCTATCTGTAGACAGTTAATGTTATTTAAACCTGTGTATGTGCCTAACAATTATCCATATGTGTTCTACTTAAGTAACTAGGTTAATCTGTTTATGTTTTTTCTCAAGAATGTTTCATAAATGACAGCCACTTGCAGCTTTTAAAAGGAAAGTGATTGTGTCCATATTTGAAAGAACAGTTATTTCTCCTACCTCTTCAGTTAGAGATGATGATGAGGGACTCAATTTCAAACTGTGCATGACTCTTTTTCAGTTCAGGTACATTAAGGCTCTAAAAAATATGGTTACTTTAAGATGATGCAAATATGAAGACCTTATACCCTATCTCATAGACAACTGGACTCAAACCCTGCAATTCATACATAGAGTCATTTGCTCTTGGGCCCTAGCCATTCTGACAGCTCCATTTAAATAAGCCACCTGCTGAGCTAGGATTTTTATAGAGCTAAGTGCTCTTGAGAGCATTAGCCAAAAAGTATATTGAACTTATTCAGTAAGGCGTGAAGTCAAAGGGTTTTGAAGGCCTGGAACAGAGGTGGCCATATTATGATCTGAACCTTTTATACAGGGGCAGTTCCTGGGTGTTTTTAAAGCTTTCACTCCTTTGCCCTTCTACTTCTATTAGAAATGACTTATTAAAAACAAAAAAGAAGATATCTGTGTGAAACTCTGCTAAATACTACCTTGAAAATGGGCACTGCTGTCCTATAATTTGAATCACACCTTAGCTTCAAATACTGAAATGCTTTTTCTTGCTGCCCATAAAAACTTTTTATGCTCAGTGAAACTTAAAAAGTAGAAAGGTGCCCAATTTTCCTTTTGACAGTCTTTTTATTGCCTTTTTATAAAGATGTACAGCTTGCCACAGGCACCCTTACTGACTAAGCAACACCTCCTTTACAGGAGGTGGGGCAGGAAAAGGAGGGGGCTTTCTCCACTGCGGAAAGCTATTTAGTTTACTATCAATGAAAGGTAAAACATTTTTTGCTTGAGGCCCTAGAATTTAGACTTAATAACAATATAAACCTAGGTTGTGACTTTTTATGATACTTTCAAATATCTGTGTGAATGGGAAATAGTCACAAGCATGGAAGGTTAAAATCCATGGATAGAGAAAAATCACTAATAGACCACAAATTCCTTGAGGGCAGGGACTAGTTTTGTTTCAGAGCCTAAACCAGTGTTCCTAATTTAATAAATGTTTGATAAATTATTTTTTTCATTGAATTTAAGTCTATATTAGGTCATCATTCCAAAGAATTTACTCTTTGATTTCAAGAAAATTAGATTCAGTTATATATAATCTTACCAGTGTCTCTGAAAGCAGGGTACTAGATTCCTTAGAATGCACAGTCTTCCCAGTGCATTGGACCACCTCTATATATTTGTATCAAACACTCTTTTCCACATAAGCTATCAACAGTTATAGGATGAGCAAATATAGTTTGAAAAACCTATTAAGTTTCATTTCCAGTTTATGAAATTTAGTGCTAATCTATTTATGGTGCATATATGTGTGTATTAATATTTATATTTATATATACATGCTTACATACAAATAGATGCAGAAATGCATATATGTATTTTGTGTATGTGGATATATATATATATATATGAATTTATAGACCTTTAGCCATATATCATATCTTTTGATCATTTATCAACTGGGGCATGGTTCTTATTTTTAATAAATTTGACTCAGTTCCCTCTGTTTGATAAGTGAGGCCTTATCAGAAAAATTTGCTTCAAAATTCTTTTCACAATTACTATTGCTAATTGTATATCCCCCCCATTTTTCTCTCTCTCCTTTCACCCTGTCCCTCCTCAAAAATGTTTTGGTACTAACCACTCCTTCCCCCAATATGTCCTCTCTATTATCACACTTTCCCCTTCCCATATCCTATTCCCCTCCTATTTTCCTGCAGAGTAAAATAGATTTCTATACTTATATTGAGTGTGTATATTATTCTTCTTTGAGTCGATTTTTATGAGTAAGATTCACTCACTCTCTTTTCCTCTGTCTCTTCCCCTCTACTGTAGAAGTTTTTTCTTGCCTCTCTTTATGATAGATAATTTACACTATTCACTTCTATCTTTCCTCTTCTCTCAGTATATTCCTCTCTCACTCCTTAATTTTATCATTTTTTTAGATATTATCCCTTCAATATTCAACACACACCTGTGCCCTCTATCTATATATACTCCTAACTGCCATAATAATGAGAAAGTTTTGAGTTACAAATATCATCCTCTCATGTAGCAATGTAAATTGATAAATCTTATTAAGTCCTTTATAATAATCATTTTCTTGATAACCTCCTTATGCTTTTCCATAGTCTTCCTGTATTTGCAAATCAGATTTCCCATTCAGCTCTGGTCTTTTCATTGTAAATCCTTAAAAATCCTCTATTTCATTGAAGAATCACCTTTTCCTCTGAATGATTATACCTAGTTTTGCTGGGTAAGTGATTCTTGGTTGTAATTCTAGTTCCATTACTCTATGGAATATCATATTCTAAGCCCTCCAGTTATTTAATACAGAAGATGCTAAAACTTGTATTATCCTGAATATGGCTCAACTATATTTGAATTGTTTCTTTCTGGATACTTGCAACATTTTTTCCTTGACCTGGGAGTTCCTGAATTTGGCTTTAATATCACTAGGAATTTTCATTTTGGGATTTCTTTCAGGATGGAATCTTTCAATTTCTCTTTTACCCTCTGGTTCTAGAATTTCAGGACAGTTTTCCTTGATAATTTCTTGAAACATGATATCTAAGCTCCTTTTTTGATAATGACTTTCAGATAGACCAATAATTTTTAAATTCTCTCTCCTGGATCTCTTTTCCAGGTCAGTTGTTTTTCTAATGAGATAGTTCACTTTTTTTTCCTTTTTTTTGTTTTGATTTACGCTATCTTTGTTTCTCTTAGCTTCAATTTTTTGCTCAATTCTAATTTTTTAAGGGAATATTTTCCTCAGTAAACGTTTTTTTTTGTGTGTTGTTTTTGTTTTTGCTGAGGCAATTGGGGTTAAATGACTTGCCCAAGGTCACACACTCAGTGAACTTTTATACCTCCTTTCCCATTTGGCCTATTTTGCTTTTTAAGGCATTCTTCTCATTAGCTTTTTGTATTCCTTTTGCACCACTCTCAATTCTTTTCCTCATTTTTCTTCTATCTCTCTTACTTGATTTTCCTTTTTCAGCTCTTCCATAGCCTGAGTCCAATTCTTCTTTTTCTTGGAGGCTTTGGATGTAGGAGCTTTGACTTGGTTAACATCTTCTAAGTGTTTTGATCTTCCTTATAACCATAGCAACTTTCTATGGTCAGTAACTTTTTTTGTTGTCTGCTCATTTTCCTAGCTTATTACTCTGCTTTTAATTCTATTAAAGTAGGGTTCTGTTTCTAGGGTGGAGGGTACACTGTCCCAAGATTCACGGGGTTTGTGTGGCTGATTCCAAAGATCCTCTTAGGGACCTGACCACAAGCTCTCTTTTTTGGCTGGGGCCAGAGCATGCTGGACTCACATCCTGTTTCCACTGACCTTCTAAATTGTCTTTTGCTGAAAAAGGTTCTACTCCATTTTGGGGGAAGGGGGTGTTCTGAGGCTCTAAAACTTGTTTATTGTCATTATTTAAAGAAATTTGGAGCTGTTTGGGGGAGAGTTGGGCAGATTCCTTCCTTTACTCTGCCATCTTGGCTCCAATTTCCATGCTTCTTAGCATGATGTTTTTATCCATGTTGTCAAACATCTTCAAAGGGGACACACAAGGCATCAAAGTCAGCTACCTCACTGATGGTAAATTTTTCTTCTTGAAAAGGCTACAAGCCAAAACTAAAGTAGAGGGAGGGTTGATGCAAAATTTCTTGTTTGCAGATGATTGTGCACTCAATGCAGCCTCCAAAGCTGAGCTGCAACAAATTTTGGATCAATTCTCTACTGTTTGTGCTAATTTTAGCCTAACAATTAACACCAATAAAACACCAGGATTCCATCAGTCAGCCCATACCATCTATATGTGGGAAAATCTATAGATTACAGCAAATGGAGAAATTTTGAATGCTGTGGATAATTCACTGACCTTAGCAATATATTTTCTGGGAATGTACACATTCAAAATGAGGTTGGCACGTGTATTGCCAGAGCTAGCTCTGTTTGGGAGGCTCCGAAGGAAAGTATGACAGAGGAATATACCAATGCCATGCTGGTAACTGAATGACTTCCATTTGAACTGTTTTAGGAAGGCTTTGAAGATTTCCTGCAGGATAAGATGGCAGACACTGAACTCCTGTCTCAGACTAAACTGCCAAGCATTTAAACTCTCCAGCAGAGAATGCAATTCCATTGGGCTAGCCACATTATTCAAATACCAAATGTACACCTGCTAAAAATACTATTTTACAGAGAACTCACACAGGACAAATGCTCATCTGATAGTCAGAAAAAGTGATACAATGACACTATCAAGGTCTCTCTTAAGAATTTTAGAACTGATTTATGACAAGGGAGACACTGGTGCAGGACCACCCAGCATACATGCCCTCATCAGAGATGGTGCTGTGGTCCATGAGCAAAGCAGGATTGAATCAGCTCAGTGTAATGTTCTCTTCTCTAAAATATGATCATTCTCTGGGAGCAGGTTTCTTGGGGTGCTTCTGGAGGCAGCCTTAGTTTCAGTTCTATGTAATAGTCACCTCAAATGCAGCCAGCTGTTAAAAGTTCAAATCCTTTATTATCTCCGGCTTGTGAATCTCCTTCCTGAGGCCCAGTCAGCTTTCTTAGAGGCCTATTTCTCTCCTTGGTTCCAAGAGCTCTTGCCACTAGTCCTTTGTCTCTGCCAGCTTCAGCCTCTCTTCTTCCGAATGTCTCCAGCCAGCACCAAGGTGAAAGCTGGAATGAATCTGTCTCTGCCTCCAAGAGTGGGTATCTGGGTGTCTGGCCCTGAGAGCTTCTTTCTTATATGCTGTACACTGAATACACACCAATCATTATATCACTAGGAAACCATTATTTGTTATAGGATTAAATCAATGCTAAATTAGATTTAACCACTGTCTCCTCAATTCCATTTAGTGCCTTGTTTCAAGTTCTGGCCCATAACATCTCTTTGTAGGATCAGATCAATTCTATCGTCTTAGTACCTTGTAAGAATCATAACACTCAGAAGAAAGGCAAGATGCACAGTGCGAGAATCCACCCCAATGTTCCTAGGTACTATTTGTGTCCAACTGGTGGCAGAGCATTCTGACTCATATTGGTCTGATCAGCCACAGTCAGACCTACTAACTTGACTTTTAATACAGTGATGTCATTTTGTCCTCTTGAAGAACATAGGACAACCACCAATCAGGCAGCCAAACTTTTGCTCAATGCACTACAATGGAAATAATACAATCATTGCTTCAGGAAAGAACATCTCACCAACTTATGGATCAATTTACCATCCTTGTGACTGCCCAAATCAAAAAACTCTCAACAGACGCACACACACACACACACACACACACACACACACATATACACACACACGTACTCATAGAAGCATACATACAAAGAGTCCCTATGCCTTAAGCTTCATGATATAAATTACCTCACTTTTGTATATGTTTTACTAGTACTTAATACATTGCCTGGCACATAGGAAGTGCTTTTTTCTTCATTCATTTTATTTTTTCGTTCACCCTCCATTCAATCCAGCCGAACGTGTCCATTTTCCTTTCTTTCTTATCCATTCTGTCTCCTCACTGTTATTTCCCATTTTACTCTCTGAAGTCACTTACAAACACAGCTCTCTCATCCATTCCCTAATACTTTTTTCATGCTAAGAATGGCATGCTGGGCAGAGGGGATGGTTGGTGAAGGATGTATAATTACTAATAAGGTTTATCCTATCAATTCCAAGCCTTATTGTGATCCATTAATTTTCTCCATTAGTAAACCCTAGAGACTAGAATTTGTCTACTGAAAATTCCTACTTTTCCTAGTACTCCCCATCTCAGCCAGTTGGAATAAGAAGAACAAGAAGGAGAACAAGAAGAAGGAGAAAGAGAAGATAAAAAAGGAAGCGGCCTCAATGATGGTATATGTTGTCATTAATTTTGGTTTGTGGTTGCCTGCCCTTATCTCCTTACTGTGAGAACCCACAGACCTCTGAGCTAATTCCTGCTATTTTGATTTATCTTGATGATTGCTTGTCTGTCCTGACTTCTGTCACTGTGGCCTGATTCTGATTCGGATACAGTCATGGTCATTTCAGTGTACTTATGACTCTCTTCATCTGTGTTTCTACACTAACCCATATAGATGCCTATTCCAGCACATACATTTTCATAGAATTTTATGGCTTATCAAATTCTTTCCTCACAACAACCCTGCAAGGGAAAAAAATCATTTTCCCCATTTAACAAATGAAGAAACTGAGACTTGGGTTAAGTGATTACTTTGGTCACATAAATAGTTAAGCATTAGCGCCTGGACTTGAATAAGAGTCCTGACTATGTCTAGTAATTTTTCTCTTCCATATACATTAGGAAAAAAACATCTCATTTACCTCTTCAAAAAAACCTTTGTGAGATAGAGGGTTCAAATTATCCTCATTTTTTGATAAGGAAAATTACTTAAAGAAGTCCAATAAATCAAGAAACATTTATTAAAATGCACCTACTATATGATGGGCACTGTGCTAAACTCAGGGATTCAAAAAGAGGCAAAAGACAATCTCCACTCTCAAAAAATTTACAATCTAATAGGAGAGGATAATAAACAAATACATATGTACAAAGAAGCCAATAGAGGACAAATAGGAAATAATAGAAGGAAGATACTAGAATTGAGGGTATGGGGAAAGCTTCCTGTAAAAAGTGGGATTTCACTTAAATAACTTGACCAATGTCATACAATTTATATTAAAATTTAAGTGCTCTAATCTTGAACCCAATGCTGTTAGGTATCACCTCATATTTCCTTTGCAGTGGTCCTTTATCCAAGTCTTCCCCTCCCAGTTAGCAGTTTTTTCTTGATCATCCTTTTCATCTCTTCCCTTTGAAAAAGGTTCTTTATAGAACCCAGGTGAGAACCTAATTTCTGAAAAGGACAAAGTAACATCATTATTCTCATCTTTTCAAGAAGATAGAAATCTCCTTCTTTGGCATTAAATGTGCCAAACATTTATCAACAGATTTTAGGACCAGGAATGATCAACCTAACAAGGTCAAGGCATTGTTCTAAGTGCTTGGGGATTTGAAGGGCAGAACAAACATCTTTTGTCCTCAAGAAGCTTAAATTCTACATACAGGAAGAAAGACATATGATTAGAGCCTGACCTCAGGATTTCATTGATAGAAGCAACTTCCAGATAAGTTTTGAAGTAGGGAAAGTTTGTACCTGCTACTGTCCTTTTTATTTTCCTTTTATTTCAATCCCTCTACAACAGTGTTCAATATTTTCTTGCTCCTTGACTTAGAGGAAGCAATCTACTAAGCCTACTCACAAAAGTTGTAACAACTAAATGAATAACCTCCCAAAAGGTAAAGGAGAAAGCTGAAGAAAGCCAAAGGATAATGAAGACTTAAGTGTTACTGATAAAACAACTGGTGATTGCCTAGATATTAGAAACTCCCTCTTGATAAGGGGACTTCTTTTACCAATTTAATCTTTGAGACTTGCCTAGAGAACTAATTTTAAGGTCACATAGTATGTGTCAAAAAAAATTTTTTTTGAACCACAGTGATTCTAGCCCCAAGGCCAGGTGTTTATCTCTTATGTGAAATTGCCTCTTAAAACAAAGGAATGGATTATTAAGGGTCACATTTCATGTACCTGTGGGGGAAAATATTTTGGGGAATGAATCCTTCTGCTGCTCCCTTTATTTTGTCCCTTTTAGCTCTTCTATGTAAGGCTAGCCCTATGCATGATGAAAAACATTATGAATATGCTTCCTAAAGAACTTACTGCAATGAGATAAATGCCTACTTTGTAAAATTTCACCAGTAACTAGAGGAATGAATATGGATGGAGGGGGAGAGAAGAGAGGAAGGCATTGGTTAAAATCAGAAGCTCTTGGTTTTAAGCTTTCCACCACTGGTTTATTGTTTAATCTTGGACCAGTCAGATAACTGTGTATTGCTTTATCCATATGTAGAATATGAATCCATGCAGAAATTTTGTAAGTCTCTAGATCTAATCATTGAAACCTAAATTTTGGAAGGTAAAAGACCATGCCAAGAGTATAGTTTGGCAAACTCAGAAACTATTAAATATCTGCTACAGGTTAAGTCTAGCTACCATCATCCATTGCAGAAAGGGGAATCTTCCAAATGCTGTAGAAAAAATGTCCCTTCTCCCCAGGGGTTGCTCATAGTGAAGTAGATGAAGTGCTGCACCTGAGTTCACACTTACTAGTCCTGTGATTCTGAGCAAGTAACTTAACCTGTCTACCTCAGTTTCCTCAAATATAAAAGAGGGATAATAGCATCTACTTCATAGGGTTGTTGTGAAGCTCAAATAGTTGAAAAAATACTTAGTACAATGCACATAGTAGGCACTATAAAAATGCTTATTCTCTTTTTTTCTGCCCACAATAGGTAACTAATCTTTCCATGAGTTAGTAATATGGGAACAATCCATTTTTGAATGTTATTGTGAAGGATAACTAAATGAGCAGAATTATGTACCTAACATACCTGAATGTTCAATTGATAAATTTTGCTCATGGCAAATCCAGTCTAGAACCCAGGCTTCTTAACTCCCAGTCTAACATTCTTTTTCCCAGCACATAGTCCTCTCAGGAACAATTTCTGCTCAAGTTTTAGAGTTGCTGCTTTTCTGGTTTTAAGTGGATTTTAAAATTTAAGAAAACAGTGATAATTTAGCATATGAATTAGTAAAAAGCTTCATGGATTTCAACATCCTTAAGAAGCTAAGAAGTAAAGTAAATCAACCTTTCATTCCACTCACCCGATAGGGATACTGATTTGCAGGCCTGCGGTTATTCCCAGTCCTGATCTAGCACTTTCAATATGGTTATTATGCTTTCCCACCAATACCTTCAAAAACCACTGACTTTTAACTTCCCAGGGCTCTGATCAAGTATACTGCCAAATTAAAAGAAAAAATAAAATTCTCAGGGCCTGATTAGTTTATGAGATTTGCCTCAGAGTTGAAACACAAAGAGTTTTCTCACACTTAGAAAGCAGTCTCATGAGCTCACAAGCTGATTTATCTCTTTCCAGTGTATTTGCAAGCCAGAGGTACAATCAAATTGTATGTTTGCCACTAAAAGACTAATTTTGGATGCTTCTTAGTTAAATAGCCAAATAGTCATCCAAGTTGCAAATTTAAATCAGAATTCTATGTACAAACAGCCAAGTTGTGATGCCAAAGCATTGCATGTATAAATAACATTAATGTAAATTTGATATTCTCTCCAGAAAAAAGGAATTACAATCTGACATCACAAATGCTGAGCATTTATGGCTGTGCACACCATGCTCCATAATATTCAGAGATGAGAGCTGTGGAAATGCAAATCTAAAGTCATAATTCATGCTCACACAGCACCTCTTAAGCAAAGAGGCTCAAAGTACTCCAGCGTTGCCCAATTTTATTGAAAACTAACACACAGAGTAGTTGAAGGTTCCCAAGCTCTCAGAACTGATGAGTAACAAGTAATAGTCCTAACATTCCTGATCCATGAGCCATGTCTACAGGAAAGAATCTGAAGTATCATTTTGCCTAAACTTTCTTTTCACAGCTCTCAATTTCTTCTCCAACTGGAGAAAAAAAAATGGAGGCAAAAAGCCAAAATGTGAAGAGGTTGAGGTCAATATCTTAATAAAAAAACTGAGCCTGACCTAATCCATTAGCAAATATATTTCCATCAGCAACCACATTAGCTCTATAGCTTTAATATTCATATTGTGAAAATACAGAAATGATTTTCTGGAGTGGGAGTGGAGAGAGAAAAGAGAGAGTAGTGAAAATTATTTTTACTGGACTTAACAAATATTTATTAAGCACTTACAATGTACCATGCACTGTTAGGTCCTAAGGAGACAAACAAAAAAAATGAAATATTTCCTGTCTTCAAGAGGCTTTTATTTGCTTGGGGGAAAAGGAGAAGGAAAGGGAAGAAATACAAAATATATGACTAACATGAAAAAAAAATTACTGAGAACCCATCAAGTCAGAATTTTTCTCTGAAAAGAACTTGAGTTAGTTGGAGGCAATCAGGAGAGGCCCTGAGGTATTTGTGATGAGTCTTCAAAGGATTTAAGTATTTAGTGAAGGAAATGGGGGATAGCTAGTGCAAATACATGGAGATAGGAGATGTAGAATTTAGCTTGAAAAATAAAGACAAGGAGAGATTAGCTGGACCATAGAGGGGAAAAAAGGAAGTAATATGTAATAATGTTACTTTGGGGCCAAGTTTTTCAGGACTTTAAAAGACAAGCAGAGTAGTTTCTATTTGATCCCACCATAACCACCTGAATTTATTGAGTAAGGGACTGGCATGGTCAAATTTGTACCTAAAGAAGATGCTTTGGCAGCTGTGAATATAATGAACTTAAATGTAGAGAGAATTGACTCAGGGAGATAATTTTTAAAAACTATTGCAATAGTACAAGGGTATTGAGTGCTTAAAGTAATGGCTGCTTGCACAAATAGGAGTTGGACATGAGAAATGTTGTAAAGTTAAGTCCAACATTTTATCCATTCAACACAGGCAGATAGAGATTAAGTGACTTGCTTAGGTGTCTGAGGCTAAATTCATGTCTTCTTGACTCAAAACCTCAATTAGCTATGATAGTCTTCAGATAGTAGATATACAATCCATTGGACAGCAATCCCCGAAGTACTTTTAGCTTGTCAGAAACTGCCAGAACTAACTTTTTTTTCTCATAACTTTGGAGAACCCATTATCACTTCCACACCACAATGTGACATCAGAGGAGTGTTTTATTTGGTGGAGGCTGACCTAAAAAATTCATTTCCCCAGCTCTGTTCCATTTCTTACATTCTTTCTTTATGCTATTTCTTATACCTAGAATGGCCTCTACTTTCCCCACTTCTGCCAAATGCAGTTCTACCTATTCATTAAAGCCAAGTCTCCTCCAGGAAGCCCTCTTTGATCTCCTCATTAAGTAACAAGATATCCTGCCTTAGACCCACACAGCTCTTGTTTTTCACCTTTTATTTTAGAAGCTTATTATATTATTATTTTGCATGCATGTGTCATATCTTCACACCAGATGGTGAACACAATGAAAATAGGGGAACTTGTATTGTTCAATCTGTCCCCCCCACCAGTCAGATCCCAAATTCTACTAGCTAGGGGACTAATCCCAATGAGGTCAAATTTTTCCAGCCGGTCCATATGGATGTGTTATTTTTAATGTAGAGTTTTGCACACAGTGTCTGCTTAATAATTTTGTCGAAATTAAAGTTCTAGAGGCTTCTCCCCAAACTCCTACATTGTATTGCGACTCATTCAGGACCTGGCAATCAGAGATGGATACACCCATTAGTCCAGATAGTCTTTCACTGAAAGAAGTGGCTGGAGCAAATCATCAGTTATATGTTACAGAGCTCCCATTACTGAACACTCCCACAGTACTTTCCTGTGCTGACAAGCTTTTCAGCTAAATTCGAACACCTAATTTTTCACATGCACACACACACACAAATTTACCAGATCCTACTACATTTACTTTACGAATAAGACCTACTGCCTATCACCATCTAGAGGCCATGCAGTATAGAGAAAAGAGCCCTGAATTTGGAGAGAATACCTGTCTGTGTTCAGATTTGCTATTTGCTAACTGTTCAGTTCATAACTGGAGAGCTTACTTTCCTCATTTGTAAATGAAGAAAACATAATTTCTCAGGTCCCTTTCAACTCTCAATCTTGATGTCCTACTTTCCCAGAATGCAAACTGGAAGAGATCATTTAGTCTAGTCAATATCTGAACAAGGATCTTCCCTACAACATATGAGATAAATGGTTATCTAAAGAAATATAGTGCAAGGAAACCCCTTACCTCTCAAGGCACCCATGTCCATTTTTGTTAACTCTAATTGCTTAAACTTTTGCATTTATTCAATAATCCTTTTTGTGAATTTATAAAATGCTTGAAAAGTCATTCACTTTGCTTTTATTGTCCTCATCTATAAAATGGAAGACATTGACTCAGTCATCTCATTTCTGATACTTACTGCCTTGTTTGCTTTGGATAATTTTCTTATCTGTAAAAGGGGTTGTACTAGACTGTGAAAAGCTCAAAAATCCGAACACAGGCGCGTGAGCAAAAGTGAGCAACTAGAGGTTCTTGAGCAAGGGAGTTATATGCTATTCCAAGTCAGCTCTGTAATACTATACTTCACACTGGTGAAATATGTTTGAAAGAGAAATTATTAATTATGAATGCTCGATTTTGTTCAGATAAGCTTAGTAGGAAATGGAAATGTCACTTGTGTCTGAATCTGAAACATATTTTGTTTCATATTAACAGAGGCATGACTTCCCTCTCCTATCTCTTGATATTTCTTTTCAAAATAGAATTTCACACTTAGGGGAACTTCCATTTTTGAAAATTCTTGCCTTCTCCAAGAATGTGCAGATAAATCCCAGTTATGTGAGAAACCCCATCCTTTCCCTCCAATATGACTCATCTTCTCTATGACCTGAGTAAGATTCATCCACCTTTTCACTGTGAACTTTTCTGAATTTTCCATCTGTGGTGTTGGTTTAATCATGTGCTCACTCTTCCAGTAGGAATGGAATTGAGACCATATATTCATTTCACAGGCTGCCAGATAGCAGATGGCAGTGTTAAGTCACCAGTAGGTCAACCTTGCCTTGAACTAGACACCAAAAAAAGTAAAAGCATCTGGGTTTAATAACCAATTTCCCAAAGTGTCTTCTTTAATGCCTAATCCCTATGTCATCCTTAGTTTTTTTCTTCCCACCCTTGCTATTTGATTAACATGTCTGTTAAACATATTTTTAAAAAAATCATTGTAATTTTGTATACTCTTGGCTATTCTTAAAATGATTAAGCCATATAAATAAGGCAATGGGATTTTCTTCAAATTTTCAATGACTTTTCAAAAGGTTTTTTTTTCATCCTCAAATAATCTTTCAATAAGAACTAAAAACTTTTAAAATCCAAACTTTTCAAATTTTCTGCACATAAAATTTAAAGAGTAAAAGAACCACCAAAAAAAAAAAAAAACCCAACACACATACAGAGAGACACAATGGATACAACACAGATTGTTTATTTTTCATGGTTCTTTTCCAATGAGAACCAGAAACAAATATCTAAAGAGAAAGTTTTTTTTTATTATTTAGCACAGGAACTATTCATTTTTTAATGAAAAACATTTTTCAATTAGATAATTTACAGAACATTAAACAACAAAGCCAAATCAATATCCTTTACATCTATTTACATTTGAAAAATAGATTTCTGCCTATCAAATGTCCCTAACAGCTTATTTATCCTTTCTCTCTGTAACTTTCTCTTTCTTTTTAGTAACTTGTATGCTATATATATATATATATATATATATATATATATGTACATATACATATATATATATATATATATATATTCCTGGTTTTGCCTTGCATTGTTTCATTTGTTTCCCTAATTTCTTTGTAGTCCTCATATTTGTCATTTTAAATTGTATTATGGTATTGTTACTCAATATACCATGGTTTATTCAGCCATTCTACAACTGCTAAAATTTTAAATTGTTTCCAATTTTTCTTCATTAAAAATTACAAATTATGAGTAAGAATTTTTTGAGGCAAAGGTAATAAAATATACAACTAAATATCAAAAGCAGTTGCTGACTCCAAGGTCATTAATTGTACATTTACTCTTTTTTATTTTCAATCCCACTAACTCATGGTAAAAACTCAATGACCCTGAATATAATTGAAACCTTTCTAAAAATCTGATCTGAAAAACATAAGGCTAAATTATCCTTTAAAAATCAAGATACAATTGCATAGCCAGGAAGTGAAGGAGCCCAATAGGCTAAGCAATAATGACAGAGAAAGAAGCAAAAGTTCCTCATCAGACATGTAGGCTGTTGTAGCATCCAGGAAAGAAGACAAGGAGTCTGAAGTTGTAGAAGTCCAAGTGCCAGTTTCATTGCTTACTATTTTGTCCAAATTACTCATGTTCTTTGATCTTCAATTTCAGTATCTAATGAAGGACACAATAATATTTGTGATGCTTAACTCATAGTACTACTGTGTGGAGCAAGCAAGCTAATGAATATATAGTACTTTATAACTATAGAGTACTTATAAATGTCAGGTGTCTTAGTATATTTAAAACTCTGGATTTGGAATTCAAGAACCTATACTTAAATAGAGACTCTGCTACCTATTTTTAGTGACCTTAGACAAGTCTTTGGAAAGTAGAGTAATCTAGTGGATAAAACACTGGCTCTAAATTCAGAAAACCTAGATTTTAATTGCACTTCCAATTCTTGCTGACTTTGCACAAATTAATCTCTCTTGTCCTTAGTTTTCTCATCAGTAAAATAAGAGTATTAAATGAAGGTATCCCCGATGTCTCTTTTGCCTCTAAATACCATAAGACTATGCCATCCCTGAATATTGGTCCAACAGTCCTATACAAAACTGCACTAATCAAATACAGCTTTGTGTTTTCCCATTCAACTTCTATATCTTTAGACACTTCCCAGGAATCAGGAGAAAAAGAGGCAGTTCTTTGTGCTGAAAATGTACTCATATATACCTTCCCTGTTCATCTTGTGCAGAGACAAGATTTCTTCCTTCTCTGCTTAAATCATCCATTCTATGTAAGGATGATCAATGGTGTGTATCTCACCACAGTCATGTTCCTATTAGAGGAGACCCTACTCCAATAAATTATTAGTATGTGCAGAATACATTAAAATGAATTATAGTAGCAATCAGATTCCCAGTGGCTTGGCAAGCCCCTTCCATCTTGGGTGACAGCCTAGTTCCCTTGAGCTTGGCAGAAGGTAGTACCAAAAACTTAGCCCACTAACTTTGTGGGAACTGAAGCAACAAACATTGCCATTACCTCAAGAGTAAGACATCAAACTATTCAAGGAAACTTACTTAAGTTCTAGCTACAACAGTTTAACATCCAAAGCATCAGAGATCTTTATGCCTTAGATAACACAGTTGTAGTGTCTATCCACCCATGGTACAATGTTTTATTACAGGCCATTGAAAATAATTAGTTGGTGACCCAGAAAACTGATATATAAAATCATTTTAATCACCAATATGGCTTTCAATTATACAGTGTAAACTTATTAACCTTTTTACTGCTGAGATTTGATTTATGGAATTTAGCTACATTAACATTATGGGAGAAGATAAAAAGTATATTATATTATGTGTTGGGATTAACAACAGATAGCCATTTTTCTGCCCATTGTGAAGACTTATAAAGCAATGACAGACTTCTAGCAATTCCCAGAGGATACATTTGTTTCTTGCATTCATTCAGAAAAGATTGTGAGCACTTCCATTTCATATAGCACTTCCCAAATATACCTTGCAGAGCCTAAAGGCATCATGGCAGGCACCATAGAATAATATTCTGGAGTCAGATGCTGTGCTCTGACACATGTGAAGTATCTTAATGATTTCACTTTATTTTTGTGAAGTTCCTTCCTCCACAAAATGAAAATGGATGACTAGATGAATCCCTAAATTTTCTCCTAACTCTAAATCTGTGGTCCTTTGAAAACATGACATTTAACAAAATGCTATTAAAGCCATGGAATCTCTGAGGAGTGGAATAATATGTCAATAGTATGATGATTTTTATGGAATTAGCCAGTATACCACCTCACAGGTTAGTTGTGAATATTTAGTGAGATCCTATGTGTAAAGTATGCTTTGTAAGTCCTTGGGTGTTATGTAAATTTCAATGGTCCCATGGATCTATGATCACATTGGTATGGATATATGGCCAAATCACAGCTCATCCATGTGTTGATCTCTAAGGTATCTCTTATCAATGTTCTCTCACAATTCCTCTATCAGGGGCACAACAAACATAATGAGTTTTGGATTTCTTTGAATTACATCTACAGAATTGTTGTACACAGGCTGCCCAAAAGTTTTCCTTTGCTTTCACTCCCTGAGCAGTTTCAATCCTTTTATAATAATGTTCCTCCAATTATATTCTTTTTGTGTTTCTCCTGCATAATTCCTCATTTATAATATGTTATGCAGTCTACTCCCACCATGCACCTCTCCAATGACCATTAGGTGACCCACACTTTAATTTTCTAGAGACAGTGATTTTCTGTGATTAAAAACTATGTCATATCACCTTGAGAATATTAATTTTTAGAAGATGGGCCTTCATTTCAGAAAGAACTTTAGGGTCATTAAAAGAACTAAGCAATTTTCCACCTACCATCCAACCTATTATTGCCCTCCAATTCAATTGTGGTATGCCTGTCTAAAATCTATGTGCTGATAAACAAGTACTATGGATTATTCATCCAAATGCTTTTCAGAGTGGGACATTAGGCATCATTTATCCAGGTAGTTTTTGTTGTGTGGTCCCTTCTCTTTTAAGTATGCAATATTCTGGGGTTTGATGTCAACATCACAATTTCATCTAAACACATCTCTCCTTGTGGACACTGCAGTGGACCTCCTCCACCACAGTGACAAATAATTTTGTTGCTCATACATCTCCTTGGTTTAGGCCTTACTATATTAATAACTATTGAATTAAGTTATCTATTATGATTTTCAAGGAATCTTTTGTAGCTGGGTAGGAAATACTTTGTTGGAAAAAAGCCTTTAAAATAGAATTTTGCTGCATCGAGCTCAATGCTTTTTAAAAATTCACTAACAGTCAATAAACCTAGTAGGATCTTGTATTGTCTAAAGACTTCAGTAAATTTTATGACTATAAAGATGTGATCTATTAGAAAGTTGTTGTTGAGTCATTTCAGTGATGTCCAACTTTTTGTGATGCATTTGGGGTTTTCTTGGCAAAGATACTGAAAGGTTTTGCCATTTCCTTCGTCAGCCCATTTTACAAATGAGGAAATTGAAGCAAAGAAGGTTAAATGTCTTATCCAGGGTCATAGTAGTAAATGATAGGGCTCAGATTTGAAATCAGGTCATTCTAATTCCACGTTCAACTCTGCACAACCTAGCTGCCCTCTGATAGAGAGTAGTGTTTGTAAAGAGCTGCCTATTGTATCAACATCAAAGATGCTCTAAGTATATGTATAGAGTATGTTCACAAAATAGTTACAGAGATGAGAAAATAAGTAGATGAACTAGTCATTATTTCCATTGCCTTTTTTTCCATAATAAAAATTAGGTCTGTGAATTTTTTCCTAATGTTTGTCTTTAATCTTTTTTTAATATACAAATTAGATTCTATCCCTCAATGCATGCTTTCCTCCCCATCTGTTTTTTTCTCTTTCTTCATATCTCTCTTTCTCTGTGTCTCTGTGTGTGTCTCTCTCTCTTTCTTTCCGTCTCTCTCTCTGTCTGTCTCTCTTTTTCTCTCTTTCTTTTTGTATCTCTGTGTGTCTCTTTTTATCTCTCTGTCTCTTTCTCTTTCTATCTCTGTCTCTTCTCTCCTTTCTTCAGTTCCCCTCTTTATATATGGAAGTGGATATCTGTGTGGGATAAATGAATAAATAAAAGAAAAGGCATTTATTAAACACTATACCAAGTACTATGCTAAGAACTGGATGTACAAACAGAAAATTAATATAGGATTCACATTTTAATTGGAAGAGAGAATTAAAAATAAGAAGGCTCAACTACATCATGGATAGAAGAATCCAGAGGTCATTTGAGTGCATTGGAAGATCACACGGCAGTATCTGGGGATCTAAAGGGTATAGGGATAGGGAAGAGGTTCTTGAAACCATAATACAAGATGCAAACCTTGTAGAGATGTATGCTGGCAACTTTCTACAAAGTTATTGGAAATCTTACTTACCTTACTTACCTTAGCAGCTGTAACTATTGAAGACCTGGAAAAGAAAGCTCTTGCACCAAACTTCTTGGCACTATCAAATTATTTAATATAATAAAATTATATGATTTTATTAATAGAAATTATATTGAAGAAAAGGTATTACAATCTGATTTTTTACTGTTCTCTAATGATGATGGGGATGTTGCTATCTGACTTGCAGCTGAAATTTCCAGGAGGAATTATCTCACCCATTTGAATGTGAACTCTTTGAGATCAGGGTCTCTCTTGTTTTTCTATAAGTACACCTAAAACTAAACACATAATAGATGTTTAATAAATGCTTTTAAATATATTCATTCATTCATTTATTTACAATGGTAAAGGCTGGTGTACCAAAGAGTATAGTAACTAGGCAGATAGGAAGGCCCAATGATCTTCCATCCTACATGAAACATTTTAATAGGTAATTTCCTACTTATCCAAGTGATGTGAGTGGTCATATTCCTCTGACAAAAGTTGGTGAGGGAGAAGCAGAAGGGCCCAAGCCTCTACGCCTGGAAAAGAGAAAGTGGCCACAAGTATTGAAGTAGAACTAGGATTCTGTGCTACCTCTCTAAGAAAGCACATGGGACTGCCAGGAGTTTGAGGGTTAAGGGAAGGGAGTTAAGTAGTGAGGGAGTGGGATATTAGTTTCCATCCTGGAGGGTGAACAGTGGCAGGATGTGGGTCCAGTAGATAGATTGGGGTGCTCTGTGCCAAGATGGAGTTATATAAATATAAACAGATAGATATGTATGTGTATGTCAGCTATTATTATTCATTATTATATTCATAATAATATTTATTATAATTATAATCATTATAATATTATTCTTAGCAGAATTAAGTACTATCTGAATGTGATTTATAACACCAAAACAACGTGATAGTTAAGTAATTAGCTAAAGGAGTTTTCAGACTTTAGAGGAGAATTCGAATATGCCACATTATAAAACATATCCCAAGACCATTTTAGCCAAATTCACCTTATATTTATACTTATCTAAAACTACAAAGAATGCAAAAGGGATTATTTGCTTGAGAAGGAGCTTACTAATAATTCGTGGGGACAAAAAACACACACATTTAAAACAACTACAGGGAAAATACAAAGCATAGTATGATTAAAAGCAAGATAATTTCATTAAATTATAAACAAATTTAGTAGTATAAAGTGAAATATGGTATAGTATAAGTGTAATATGAAGTACCAAGTGGAGTTTAGTTAAGGCTCTTTGGAGGACAAAGCTTGTGAGGATTAAATGAAATAATGTTTGTAAAGAGTTTAACAGAGTGCCTGGCACATAATAAATACTATACAAATGCTTATTCCTCCCTTCCTCTTTTAAACCAAGTAAGAAAATCTTCCACTAAATCCCTGAACAGATGCTTCATGGTATGCAGATGATCTCAGGGTTCTCAAAGTTTTTTTTTTTTTCCAGTGGGGTACAAATTCTACCAATTAAGGAAAAATTTGAGTCTGGGTCCAACATCAGACTATATGTCTACCAACTGAAGACCAATCTCTCAGAGGCTCTCCATCAGAAGGGTGGTCAACAGGTGATAAAGATTGGGGAATAGTATTTTGTAAAGGTTATCATTTCAATAAAAGCAATAATAATTGGCATCTATGTATAGTTTAGAAAATTTTACAAAATACTTTTACATGATTTTATTTGAAACAATCCTTTACTGTTTCTACCTTTATGGTAGACAAATTTTCTCATTTACCAGTGTAATGACTAAGACTTACAGTGGTTATGACTTGTCCATGATGGTAAGTGTTAAAGATAGAATCCAAATCCAGATCTTTCATTGTTCTAATATTTGCATTTTCTACAAGAATCATATTGCCATTCAAAGGATAATCAATAACATTTATGTAGTACTTTAAATTTTGCAAAGTACTTTACACATAACTCCCTTTTTCCTCATAACTAACTGCTCTGTGAAGTATGCGATGCCCTTGTCACAATTTTACAAATGATAAAAGAGAAGCTCAGAGAGGTGAGGGCCAAGGGAACAGAACTAGATTTGGAGGCAGGATTTGCCCAAATCATTCTGATGACCATGCCCAATGCTCTACCCCTATAAAATACTACCTATACATGAAGGAGTTGAAATATCCATCAATAAAGAAAGAAGCAACACCAGTGCAATAATGGTTGCTTGAATTATTGAAGTAAAAAGTAGGAATGAACTAAAAACTATAGATGTTTATAAAGGAATGGGAAGGAGCACATCAATCTAGGGCATAATAATTCTATGTGCAAATGGAAAAGGCGTTTGAGGGTAAAGGAAGGCTTTATCTAACCAAAATCATCACATTCAGCTTTCATGGATATTTAATTTAATGCATTTAATTTAATTTGTGAATGCATAACAATAATGTAAAAAAAACCTATTTTATAAGAAATGGGATAGTCACCAAGGCAAAGAAGGCCTCATTAAAGGCATAAGAATTGGCCAAAATTTTGAAGACAGGGTAAATTCAGGTAATTTGAATCAAATGGTTGAGGTAGACTAAAGATAGAGGCCTGATGAAATTCAAGGAGACTGAGGAACATGGAGGAAAAGATGTTCAGAAGCAGCAGAGAATGGGTTAGAGTACAGAAGATTATAAGTCAGGTACTAAACTTATTGGGAGAGAGTGAAGTGAAGGTACATAGGAGATATCAACAAGACTCTAGAAAGGATAGATTGAACTTGATTATCATTTAATAATCTTCTCTAAAATCTACCCTTCTTTTATTCCCCAACTTATATTCTGACTTCATTATCTCAATTCTCTTATTTCTTTCTTTAGCATAAGCACAAGATCACCAACACCCTTTCCACCATTTTCAGTGATCTTAGATACTCTTTTGAATTGGAGTTGATTGGGTAGCAGCAAGAATGAATGAGTGACTAGGGCAAGACTCTTTTCCCAGAGATCATTACACTTATAAAAGAGACTTTTCTAAACTGGTCAGTTTATGTTGAGGTCTGCTTTGAGAAATGAAAGTAAGCTTAGTAAATTCTAGAAAGCTTTTCTCCCCAGAGTCTAGAATTCTCACTCAGACATTGCTTCTATTCATCCCTGAGCCTATTCATGAAGCACTTTCAATTTCATAGTACTGCCAGAGTGTTCTCATTCTCCTAGTAAAGCCTCAAAGAAACCAGGGGGAAAATTTAAACTTCATTGAGACATTGGAGTAAGATTTCACAGTTGCATCCCAGTGATAGACCACACAGCCTGCCTAGGGACCAACCTACCTCAATTCAGAAACATTTAGCACCAGGTTGGCTACAGGGTGATTAAGGGTTTTTTTTTTTTGGCAACGATAACAAGCAAAGTCACAGTGACTTGTCACAGAGAGTGTGATCACAGTCAATAGATGTAGTACCCTCATTAACAAAATCAGAGATCCATGGAGGATTGAAGTAAATATTCTAATAAGCCTATCATAGTTTCTTATTATTCATTGACTTAGATGTAATTTTCTGTTCCTATGTCTCAGTGCTTTAGTGATGAGCACAATTTCAATCACATCAAAAATAATGAAAAAGAAAAAAACAGCACTAGATCAAAGAATACTCTGATCAGCTTTAAACTTCAAGGAGAATGGATGGACTCTTCTCTTCAAGAGCCCATTTTTTAATGAGATGCATAAGAGAAGGCTGTAAAGAATCACCGGCTCCATTCTATGCTCTATCATAATGAGAAGAGGTCACTTATCTGTCAATTTCAATTCTCTTGATCATAATATAACATATTAAATAGCCATCTTCCTACGTAATATTTGATTACTTATCCGTCTTACCTCATCAAGCAAATAATCCATTGAAACCTGTTCATGCTTATAGTTCATATTTATAGTTTTATGACTTATAGATAACCATAAACAACAAAAAAGCAAAGTAATATATGATAGGTGCTTAGTAAGGACATTAGTGTGAGGACAAAAATCATTAAGAATTGCACAGATAGATCTAGAACCTAAGTTTAAGCCCAATACCCCAACTATAATATTGAAAAATTCATATTCTCTGGTTCTCAGTGTCTTTATCTCTCAAAAGAATAAGTGAGACTAGAGAATCATAGGATCTCAGTTATAGAAGTAGAAAGAAATTTAGAAGTCATTAGATTTATCTCTCTTATTATACAATTGAGAAAACTGAAGCCCAGGGAAGCTAAACAATTTGCCTGAAGTCCCCTATGGGTATAAATTTCAGAGATACTCAGGACTTCTGACTAAACAACCAGAATCAATGCTCTTTTCTACTGTACCACATTCTACAATCCATCTATAAGCTAAGGGCATTAAGGCTACTTACTGGCATTTACTGGAAACCCCCTTTCTAGCAATTCAAATATTATATATAGTTTCCACCTATTCTATTACCTAGAACAACAGTAAGATTTTAGGCAACTCTTGAGGAATTAACATTAGATTCACATATTTATAGTGCTTTACAAGATACTTTACAAAAACTTATACAGTTTACAAAATACGAGCATTATTTACTTCATTTTTTTCAAATAAAGAATTTACTTTGAGGAGAAAGAGATATTAAGTTGATGCAAACTGACTTTATTAGCGATCTTCCTGACTAATCTCTTATCCCAACATCCTCCCCTGTTTCCTAGGTCATCCCAAGTACACCACTAGGACTCAGGATAGCAGCCCAAGGCCATGTAAAAACAGATGTCTTAAGTGAGATAGTTAGGATACAAAGTGCCTTCACCCATGTTATCCACTTTATTCTATGCCGCTTTTAACTCTATCCCCAAAAAGTATTTACATTTAGCTGCCTCTACTTTTTCACCAACATCTCTATAGTTAGGTTCCTGACATCTCCATCCTGATCCTTTTCTCCTTTCTTTTCCTCCTTCTACTGAGAGGGTACATTCCACTGTACTGATTTCCCAATGTTACCAAATCATGACAATTAGACATAATTGAAGTTTTATGGTCATCTAATCTGCCCCCTACCTGAATTCAAAAGCTCAGTCCTCATTCTTTGTTGTAGAATCTGAATTGTTGACTACACATACCTTTTTTTCCCCTAGGGCTCATATTCCTTTTCCATTCCCTAAATGAGAACATTTTTCCCAGATCCATCTTTGACCTCATTTCTCTTCTCTTTCTGCATTCTTTCCCTTGGACACTACAGTTACTCCCATGGCTTCAATTATCATCTTGATGCAGTTGACTTTTAAATCTATACATTTAGCTGAATCTCTCTTCAAAACTCCAGAGGGAAATTTTCAACTGCCTACTAAACAATTTCATTTGTATGTCCTGTGGGTATCTCAAATTTAACAACTCTAACCAAACTCATCAAGCTCTCCTCTGACCTTCATTATTTCTATTAATCACAGTATGGTTTTCTCAGTCTCATAAACTTTAAGTCTCAGATCCATCTTTTTTAATATATAATTTTATTGTATTTTTTTCAATGAAAATAAATTTACTTTCTTTCCCTTCAGTTTTTCCCACTGAAAAAAGAAAAGCAAAACCCTTGTAACAAACATTTATAATTTTTCCCAATTTTTATCGATTTTTTCTCCTAGTTTTGGGGGGACTCATTCATCCTTTTCCGTTCCTTTACCATCATCTTGTTCAAGACTTTATTAGCTCATATCTGAAGAATTACAAAAGTCTCCTCTACTTCAAATTTCCTGTACTCCAAACCATCCTATATATAATATAAATACATATGGGTATATAAGATTAATGTTTCTTTTTTTAAAATCTCATTTGCACCTATCTACAGCTTCTTGAAAAACTTACATGTTTCCCTCTTGCCTGTAAGATAAAGACCAAACTTTCAATATGACTGTTCTCTGTATTTCACCAACCTTATTTCTAATCTTGGTGTATGGAAAAAAGCAGGAGTCTGAATCTTCTTCCAAGACATCCTAGCTGTGTGATCTTGGACAAATTGCTTAAATCCTTTTCCTCATTTAAAAAATAAGGCTAATAAGACATGTATTACCTACCTCAGTAGGTTATGGTTATTATCAAAAAAGATAGTGAATGAAAACTGTTGTGTGTCACAAAGTTCTACATGAGTGTGAGCTATTTTTTTTTTAGAATTGGCCCCATTTCTTTAAAAGAAAACATATTTTGAATCATTTGGATTTCTAAGGTTTTCTCTAGTCAAGCTTTATTAATTATCTACTATGTACAGTGTACTGTTAGGTACAACTCAAGGAAAAAGGACACAAAATCACAGAAGGACAGAGCTCAAAAGGTTGACATATTTAGTTAGTCTTCATTTTAGAGACATCAGGTGATTTGTATTACATCACATAACCTAGATCCTCTAATTTCAAATGCACTTCTCATTCCACCCTACCTCTTCACATTTGATTTCAGACTTAATATCTTCACCTTACCAGATCAGAAGTTGACCTGACTGACTTCAGGATCAAACCTGAAATAGTGTCATTAACACATTTTCTCATGCACTGAGTTGAAGGTGTTCAGCCATGGCCATAGAAATGCTTAGAATGGAATCTGGTACAGTATCTGAGATTTGCCTGGCTTTCTATTTTATAATTACACATTCTTTCCCATTTTTAGGCAAAGTTTCTCCTCTGACACCCACTTGCCACTATTCACAGACTGAAGAATGGACAAACCTTGTTTTTCTAGTTATCTCAAGAAGATTTTCCTACCTATAAAGAAGGGATAAGAAGGCCCTGAAAATCTCCAAACCAAAAATCCCAAGTGCCCTCCTTTTCCTTTTCCCAGTTGTGCTTCTCCATAAAGTGCCATATATGCTGCCCCTTTACATATTTCCTAGCTATCAATAATGACACTAGAATGACTGACTCACATGACTTCAAAGTATATTCTATGAAACAAGAGGAATAAAAATCAATGATACCACATAATCTAGTGAGTATCTTACTCTACTCACAAATCTTCATTTGTTCAGCTGAGAAAATTATGGACTGTCTAGAAATAATACAGTAAAGACAGTCAATGACAATTACAACATAAAGACTCTAATATAGACTGTGATATGAATCTGGATTGTTCTATTCTGCTGAAGCCCATTCATTAAAAATTCTGGTAACACTTTGCAATAAGAGGACATCATTTAAGGCTCAATTACAATGAAATTCCTCTGGAAATATATATTAAATGCAAAACTTCTACATTAATACCAGGAGAATTTCTTGAGATTGATGTTATTGCAATGAATACCATATGAATACCAAGTATCTAACTGATGTCTTCAGTGTTCTTGGACTGGGCCAATTTTTACCTCCCCCATCCCCATCATCTCCATTTCAGAAGAGCTTTTATGAAGACATGAATTATACACATAATGTCAATTTAGTTACTTGTGGTCTAGGTTAGAGAAGGCTCTTCTATTGATAAATTAATTGAGATACATTGTATAACAATATTAAAATCACAGACCCCAAAAAAGCAATTCATTTTCAAAGAGCAACATATATATATATATATATATATATATATATATATATATATATATATATATATATATATAAAAGGGGAAATCTGTTAAAAAAGGAGAGAATAATTTTCAAATGAAGCACTAAAAAGCATTTTTAATAGTACTGACTTTTGATAACTTACCGGAGCAAGTAGGTTTCAGTGCTTCTGCTAAAGAATTAGGACCTGCCTAATCCAAGTTTAGATACAGCTTAAGTCTGTGACTTGGTTAAATAAAAACAGGTTTCTATTAATTTGTCTGTGCACAAATCACCAGATTTTGAAATGAGTGATTTTAAGGGAATCAAGAAAAGAAAACTTCACTATGTGAAGAAATGGAAAACAGAAGGTAATATTTCAAATTCAAACTTCATGGGCATTCCAAAAAAAAAAATCAAAACAATGAGTCTTCTCTAGGACAGAATTTTCTGTCCTAGAGTAATGAAGTCAGATATGAGATTCACTATAGCAGTAGGTTCAAAACAGATGTAAAATAGATGCAATCTCAAAGGATCTCTTCTAACAAAGCTTACCCAAAAGCATCATAAGACTCAATGAAACATTCAGCAATTTAACTTGTAACCAGAGTGCCTAATGATATAAAAACATTACAGTTTCATGAAATGAAATAATTCAAAAAGTCAAATGAGGAAAGGAAAGGGGGAAACAAAAAAGAATGCTTGAGAGAGACTCGGAAATAAAAATGATTAAAGCAAAGTCACATTGAATTCATCAACCTCAGATGCACAAATCTTTTGTTTTTAAATCTATCATTTCATCATTATTAGGTATTTACAGAGTGAAGAGAATCAACATATTAGAAATTATTATTAGGATCAGTCCCTTTCCTTAAAGAGCCTACAATAAAATAGAGAAGACAGAATGAAGAAATCTGTAATAATTTTGAATACATATATTAAATATATATTATTTTAATATATATGTAATATATATATATTATAATATAAAATACATATATTAAATACATAGGGAGAAAATACATAGACAAGTGTCACTTTGAAAGGAGAAGTGTATTGGATGAATCACTTTATGGACTTTTTAGTATAAGTTGGGGGAAGGCTTTTGGAAGAAAGCATATATACACTGTGATAATATAGTAAAACCCAAATATGTTCATCCTTTGCAAAAATATTTGGTGGATTCATTTGCACCTACAAGAGATGATTTAAGCCAAGGTATTGCATTTCAAACAAAAAAAATGTAGCATACTCATCCAAATTATAAGATTACATGTTTTGAAAAAATGCTTGATAAACATGGGATCCTTTTAAAATGGGAGGAAAGCAATATTTTACTTTCAAGGCTTGCTTTTCCTTGAATTACCTATGTCTGCAATCCCAGAAGGCTACCCCAAATAATTAAAGGAGGTACCCAAATTCTTGTGTTCTAAATATATAGGCAGATCTAATAAATACAGTTAGTGTGATAGAATTGACTGGTCCACAAACATTAATTCACACATAATTCTCATAGCTAAAAAAAAGCAAAATAAAGCTATATCCCAGTAGGATGAATGAAAACCAACAGTGTTAAAGAATGAAATATATATTAGTCCCAAAAGAAGTTCATTACATGAAGGACACATTATCCCCTTCTCTTCCCATGATTCAGCACAGCCAGTAGTCATTCCTAATTGGTTTAAAGCTTAGAATGAAATATTAGGGTACCAGAGCATGTGATGACACAGCTGCATTCCTCTGGGATGCCTGAGACTAATATGAGTAGCAAAGAGACAGGTGGAGACAGAGGAAGCAGGTGGAAATGGGTTGCAAATATACTATAACTTTAAAATTAATGGGATATTTTCCCCTACAGGTTTGCTATACTTCATCATTTATTTAATATGAAAACTACAAAAAAGAAAAATAAAGTTTTGTGCCTCTTCAGATTTCATACATAAATGTAAATATTTTGTCCCATAACTGCAATCATTACCAATGAAAAAACAAAATCTGGACTTAGAGTAGTATGTTGTGGCATAGGAACTGAAAGATAGTAGATTCAAAGAAAATATTAACAATTAATTCCTGGAGAAGATCCATTTTCCCTCAAGCTTTATAATAAATATGAGAGGACATATGGATCTTTTTTTTTTACTGAGATCACATATAACTGAATCAAAAAACAGGTTCCCTTTAGAAGAATAAAAATGAAACACACCCAATATTTAGATCTTATTTTATTTTACAGAATTGATCACCAGTGAGGAGTAGTGCAACTGAAACCACAAAAGCGCAATACAAGTTATGATTCATTGTACATGGCATCAGTAATAATAATAACAGTGCTTGGGTAACATTTTGATGTTTGCAAAAATGCTTTAAGTGTCCACTAGTTAAAGGGCTAGATTCAGGAATCCTCAAACTATGGCCCACGGGCCAGATGCAACAGCTGAGGACGTTTATCCCCCTCACCCAGGGCTATGAAGTTTCTTTATTTAAAGGCCCACAAAACAAAGTTTTTGTTTTTACTATAGTCCGGCCCTCCAACAGTCTGAGGGACAGTGAACTGGCCCCCTATTTAAAAAGTTTGAGGCCCAGTATAAGGACCAGCACCTCTGGAGTGAGAGGTTGTTGACTTCTTTTCAGGGCTCTTCATCCATCTTTGGTGTCCACCTCTCATCAGCTCTCACTTGTGATTCCATGAAGCTGTAGCTATGCACAATAACTATTCTCTGGTAAAAAATCATCTTGGCATATGGGCTAAAGAAGGATGAGGATAATGGCAAGCCTCAAATTCAGTTGTGAGTTAAGGGTATTTGTACCCTAAGAATATAATGATTTCTCTTGGCAGAATGGGTAAATGGGAAAATTTGTTCCAAAGACCATGAAGGTGGCTAAAGCAGGTACCATGGCACCTTAGAGCTTGGCCAGACAACAAAAATGCCAAAGTCATCACTACATCACAGGCTAGTATCAGACTTCATGACTTTTGTCTCACACTGGACTTGCTGGCTCTGGAAGAGAGAATGAAACTCTCTTTCCTCACTTAAATCCAATTCATGGGCAAGTCAAGATATCACCCTGTGATTTTTTTAGTTCTCTTCTAAATGAAGAATAAATAATAAGTCCAAGGGCTTAAGGATCTTTGATCCAAAGACAGTTTACTTGAATCATTTATAATAATAATAGCTATTATTTTACAGAGTAAATAATTTTTTATTTATTTTAATAAATAAAATTTATTTATTAATCATTAATTAATTATTAATGAATAAATTTATTTATGTAAAATATTTTACAGTTGTAAATAAAATTTACAAATTTTATTAATTTACAAAAATTATTAATTTTTGCCTTACAAATATCATCTCATTTTATCTCCATGACTGTCTTGGAAGGCAAATGTTATTATTCTTCCCATTTTACAGGGGTACATGGAGGTTCATCGACTATTTCAAGGCTACAAATTACATTTTAGGTGAGTAAGGTCCAATGAACTCATGCTTTCCTGACTTCAAGTCCACGTTCTACTCATTGCACAACTTAGCAACCTACATCTAGAATTCTCTAGGCTCTCCATAGAAAGGCACTTGATAGACATTTTTGTGTGAGTCTTCAGTTCTAACAAAGTCATTATTCCAAAAAGAAAGACAGAGACTCCCAGAATCATTGGATCTCCAAGTTGAGAAGGATCTTAGAGATCATCTAGTCTATCTTACAATCAGGGTGGTTCTGGAACCAGTGAGCATTTATACTCTGCAAAAAGAAAATTCTACAAGTTATTGCTTGACTTATTTTTTTTATTATTATCTAGAATAGATATATCAAATTCATAGTTAGAGGACTGGAAGCTGCTGTGAAATGCCTGAGAAGATTATTTAGAACCTTTCTGTGCTTCAGTTTCTCCATCTAAAAATGAGGTGGTTATGCTTCATGGCCTCTGAAATATTTGCAAAAATAAATAAAAATAAAACATAACATAAATAATTCTAATTTGTGAATTTAAAGCCAATATGGGAGGTTTGACACTACTATTCTAGAGATTCTAGATTTAAAACAGATTGAACTTAGAAATACATCCTACATAATTTCCCTCTTTCCCCCTCTCCCCAGAGTCAGTTATTAAATACATACCAGCTACTTACAAGCTAGTGAAAAATATTTTTCTTGAAAGATTGCCTAAGGACAGTTAGATGGTGCAGTGGATAGAGCACCAGCACTGAAGTCAGGAGGACCTGACTTCAAATCTGGCTTCAGACACTTAACACTTCCTAGCTGTGTGACCCTGGGCAAGGAAAGGGAAGGGGAAGGGGAAAGAAGGGAAAGGGGAAGGGGAAAGAAGGGAAAGGGAAAGGGGAAAGAAGGGAAAGGGGAAGGGGAAAGAAGGGAAAGGGGAAGGGGAAAGAAGGGAAAGGGGAAGGGGAAAGAAGGGAAAGGGGAAGGGGAAAGAAGGGAAAGGGGAAGGGGAAAGAAGGGAAAGGGGAAGGGGGAAGAAGGGAAAGGGGAAGGGGAAAGAAGGGAAAGGGGAAGGGGAAAGAAGGGAAAGGGGAAGGGGAAAGAAGGGAAAGGGGAAGGGGAAAGAAGGGAAAGGGGAAGGGGAAAGAAGGGAAAGGGAAAGAAGGGAAAGGGAAAGAAGGGAAAGAGAAGAGAGAGAGGAGAGAGAGGAGAGAGAGAGAGGAGAGGGGGGGGAGGAGAGGGGAAGGAGAGGAGGAGGAAGGAAGGAAGGAAGGAAGGAAGATTGTCTAACTCCTAGTTAAATATGTGATAAGGAAGTCACTGCTTTATAAGGCAGCTTGTTTTGTTGTGTAACAGACCTGAATTATTAGAAAACTGAACTAAAATTGGCCAACTTCATTTCACTTAGTAATTCTTTTGGGGAGAGGAGGAGTGGCTAAACACACCGAAATCTTCCTAATTCCTTGCTAGGAGAAATCAAGGTACACTAGGAAAATTCTCATAGAGATTGAAAGTATCAATATTATCCAATTAAGGGAGACTCAGGATGCTTGTAATTGCAAAGCTAAATGCCATACAATTTATGGCATATCTAGGAAAGTGATAGGGCACATCCTTTAAAGACCATTACTCTACTTTCTGCCCACTGATCTTAGTTCTGCAAAGACATTTAAAGTGTCTACTCTCCTATATGAATAACATTACACATTTTAAAAATATATGTCATCTACTAACCATTCTCAGATCCTCTTTTATAGGTTTCGAAACACCTGACTAGGTTGATCATGCATAGAAGGCAAAGAAAATTGGAAAGTATTCCTGATTTCCCTGACAGTTTCTGATTCTCTGCATAACCATGTAGGTTTCCTAATGTAGATGTTGTTAGCGGTAATATCTATTAAGCCTTTAGTATGGAATTAATAGTTTAGTAGACATGGCACTGAACTTGGGATCAGGAGGACCTGTGATCAAATTTTACCTCAAACAATAGCTCTATGACTTTGAACAGATTATTTAGAACCTTTCTGTGCTTCAGTTTCTCCATCTAAAAATTAGGTGGTTATTCTTCATGGCCTCTGAAATCCTTGCTAGCTCTATATCTAACGCTCTTTGACTATAGTGCATGAACAGGCTAATAGTAATTCAATTCAATGAATATTTGTCAAGTGTATGAATGTAATGTAATAACGTTCTATAAGAAATTATGAATATCATGAATACAGAGAAATATGAATAATGTAATAAGAAATAATCTGCTTTAGTGCAAAACACTAATGAATAATGTAATAATGTGCTGTTGAGAAATGGTGAATATTATGAATACAGAGAAATATGGATAAACTTATGTGAACTGATGCAGAATGAAATAGGCAGAGCTAAGAAAACAATATACACACTAACTCCAACAATGAGAATAGAATCACAAAACAACTGACACTGAATGTTGCCGTTATCACAAAGAATAACTATTGATTTAAAGAGATATGAAAATAACTTGTCCTTCCATCCCTCTATCCCTTGACTAAGATAGGAAGTCCATGGGAGCAGGACTGTATGCATTTTCAGATTTTTATGTTGATCAGTTCTGATGATTTTCTTGGGGGGAGCAGGATAAAGAAATCCAGATGATGCAAAACAAAAGATATCAATATAAATGTGTTTTGAAGAAGAAACAAAAAAAATCTGTACAGGTATACCTGTGTTATACCCTAAAGCAGATACAAAAATGACATATGACACAGGAACTGTGCTCTAGAGAATTTTATAATTATCAGAGGAAGACAGTGATGATGGAAGACTTCAACTATCTGGATGTCTGTTTCTTGTCTTCTTCCACTAAAATCCTAGCATCTGAGAAATTCTTCACTTGCCTTAATTGTGACAATTTCATTTTTTTTTATTTAACAGCCTTTTATTTACAGGATATATACATGGGTAACTTTACAGCATTAACAATTGCCAAACCTCTTGTTCCAATTTTCACCTCTACCCACCTCCCTAGATGGCAGGATGACCAGTAGATGTTAAATATATTAAAATATAACTTAGATACACAATAAGTATACATGACAAAACATTATTTTGCTGTACAAAAGAACCGACTTGAATTATTGTACAATTAGCTTGTGAAGGAAATCAAAAATGCATGTGCATAAATATAGGGATTGGGAAATTTAATGTAATGGTTTTTAGTCATCTCCCAGAGTTGTTTTTCTGGGCATAGCATTCAGTTCATTACTCCCATTAGAAATGATTTGTTGATCTCGTTGCGAGGATGGCCTGATCCATCGAACTGGTCATCATCTAGTATTGTTGTTGAAGTATAAAGATCTCCTGGTCCTGCTCATTTCACTCAGCATCAGTTCGTGTAAGTCTTCCAGGCCTTTCTGAAATCATCCTGTTGGTCATTTCTTACAGAACGGTAATATTCCATAATTTTCTATACACAATTTATTACCATTCTCCAACTGATGGACATCCATTCAGTTTCCAGTTTCTACCATTAAAAAGGGCTGCCACAAACATTCGTGACATACACGTCCCTTTCCTTCTTTATAACTTGGATATAATCCAGTAGTAACACCTGGATCAAAGGGTATGCACAGTTTGATAACTTTTGAGATAGTTCCAAAACTACTTCCAAAATGGTTGGATTCTTCACAACCCACCAACAATGCATCAATGCCCAGTTTTCCACACATCCCCTCCAACAATCATCATTATTTTTTTCCCTGTCATTTTAGCCAATCTGACAGGGTGTAGTGGTATCTTAGAGTTGTCTTAATTTGCATTTCTCTGATTAATAATGACTTGAGCATCTTTTCATATGACTAGAAATAGTTTCATTTTTCATCTGAGAATTGTCTGTTCATATCCTTTGACCATTTTTCAATTGGAGAATGCTTGATTTTTATAAATTAGAGTTAATTTCTATATATTTTGAAATGAGGCCTTTTATCAGAACCTTTGACGAAAAATATTTTCCCAGTTTATTGCTTCCTTCTAATCTTGTCTGATTAGTTTTGTTTGTACAAAAACTTTTCAGTTTGGTATAATCGAAATTTTCTATTTTGTGACAGTAATGATCTCTAGTTCTGCTTTGGTCATAAGACCTTCCCTTCCAAGGGAAGGCTTGGGTAGGTAAACTATCCTATGTTCCTTTAATTTATTAATATTTCTATTCTTTATGCCTAGGTCATGAACCCATTTTGACCTTATCTTGGTGTACGGCGTTAAGTATGGATCAATGCCTAGTTTCTGCCATATTAGTTTCCAATTTTCCAGCAATTTATCAAACAGTAAGTTCTTATACCAAAAGCTGATCTTTGGGTTTGTCAAGACTAGGTTGTATATTTGTTGACTGTTTTGTCCCTTGAACCTAATCTATTCCACTGATCAACTTAATCTATTATTAGCAATACCAAATAGTTTTGGTAACTGCTGCTCTATAACATAATTTTAGATTTGGTACAGCTAAGCCACCATCATTTGATTTTTTTTCATTAATTCCTTGAAATTTTGACCTTTTGTTTTTCCATATGAACTTTTGTTATTTTTCTAGGTCATTAAAATAGTTTTTGGGAGTCTGATTGGTATAGCCTAAATAAATGATTAGTTTAGGTAATATTGTATCTTTATTATATTTGTCACCCTATCCAAGAGCATTTAATATTTTCCAATTGGTTAGATCAGACTTAATTTGTGTGAAAAGTGGTCTGTAATTTTGCTCATAAAGTTTCTGATTTTCCCTTGGCAGATAGATTCCTAAATACTTTATATTATCAGTAGTTACTTTATTTTTTTTTCATTTTTTTTCTTTTAATAGCCTTTTATTTACAGGATATATACATGGGTAACTTTACAGCATTAACAATTGCCAAACCTCTTGTTCCAATTTTTCACCTCTAACCTCCCCACCCTCCCCTAGATGGCAGTATGACCAGTAGATTTAAATATATTAAAATATAAATTAGATACACAATAAGTATACATGACCAAAAATATTATTTTGCTGTACAAAAGAATCAGACTCTGAATTATTGTACAATTAGCTTGTGAAGGAAATCAAAATGCATGTGTGCATAAATATAGGGATTGGGAATTTAATGTAATGGTTTTTAGTCATTCCCAGAGTTGTTTTTGGCAAGCTAGTTCAGTTCATTACTGCTCCATTAGAAATGATTTGGTTGATCTGTTGCTGAGGATGGCCTGATCCATCAGAACTGTATATCTAGTATTGTTGGAAGATATAATGATCTCCTTGGTCCTCCTATTACTCAGCATCAGTTTGTGTAAGTTCTCAGGCCTTTCTGAAATCATCCTGTTGGTCATTTCCAAACAGTAATATTCCATAATTTTCATATACCACAATTATTCAACCATTCTCCAACTGATGGACATCCATTCAGTTTTCCAGTTTCTAGCCACTACAAAGGGCTGCCCAAACATTGTGCAAACAGGTCCTTTCCTTTTTATAATTCTTTTGGGATATTCCCAGTTAAACACTGGATTCGGGTATGGCCAGTTTGATAACTTTTGAGCATAGTTCAAACTACTTCCAAATGGTTGGATTGTTCAAACCCACCAAAATGCATCAATGTCCAGTTTTCCCATCCCCAACAATCATCATTATTTTTTCCTGTCATCTTAGCCAATCGGGGTGTGTGGTGGTATTTAGAGTGTTTAATTTGCATTTTCTGATTAATAATGACGGCATTTTTATATGACTGAAATAGTTTCAATTTCTTCATCTGAGGTTGTCTGTTCATATCCTTGACATTTTTCAATTGGAGAATGGCTTGATTTTTATAAATTAGAGTTATTTTTTTTGGAAATGGGTTTATTTGAACTTTGACTGTAAAATATTTTTTTAATTTGTTTTTTAATTTGTTATTGTTTTGTTTGGAGCAAAATTTCAGTTTGGTTCGGAATTTTTTTTGTGACGTAATGATTTGTTCTGGCTGTTAGCCTTCCCTTCCACAGGTTTCTGGAGGGGTAAAACTATCCTTGTTTTCCATTTTATTTTTTATTTTTTGTTTAGGCTTGAAGGTCCATTTTGCCTTATCTTTGGGTTGGCTGTATGGGCTGTTTTTCATTTAGTTTCAATTTTCCCAATTTTTATCCAAACATGTTTTTCCAAAGTGGGATTTGGTTTGCAAAGATAGTGTTATTTGGTTGACTGTTTTGCCTTAAACTATCTATTCCACTTGGTTATTGTTCTTGGCTCAAATAGTTTTGGTAACTGGCTGTTTAATTATTTTGATTGGTAAGTTAAGGCCCATTGTTTTTTTCATTAATTCCTTTTGAAATTTTATTTTTGTTTTCCTAGAACTTTTGTTGTTATTTTTTTGGTTCTTAAAAGTGTTTTTTGGGAGGGCTGGACGGTATAGGCGCTAAATAAATGGGATTGTTTGGTATTTTCATCTTAATATTGCTGTATGGGGCATTTAATATTTTTAAATTGTTAGACAAGATATTGTGTGAAAAAATTGGTAATTTTGCTCATAAATTTTTATTTTTGGCAGTAGTTAAATTTTTATTTTCAGGTAGTTCTTAAAATGATTTTTTTGTCCTTGTGTTGATTTGTTAGTGTTTCGCTGGGATGACTTATTGGGGTTTTTTTATAAAGATTTGGGCCAAGTTGTTTGGATTATTTCTATGTTTTTCTTAGATTCTCTGGGGCCTAATTTTCATTGTCATCGGGAAAGAGTGATAATTTGGTTTCTCATTGCTATTTTTTTCTTTAATCTTTTGTTTTTTTGCTATGATTAGTGTTTCTATTTAATATTAAATAGTAACGGTGATAGTAGAACTTGTTTCTAGTTTTGGGAATTTTTTCGTTTTTTGTCTCCTTACATATGATTGTTACTGATGGTTTTAAATAGATTTCCTGCTGATTTTTTGGGTCATTTTTTTTAAATTTTTATTGGAATGGATTTGGTTTTTAATGTTTTTCTGCATTATTGAGATGTCATTGTTTTGTTTTTGGTTATTAAAGGGGCCAATTTATATTGATGTTTTCTTATTGAAGCCTGCTTTCTGGTTTTAAATTTTGGATCATGGTATTTCTTGGTGATTTTTTTGTAGTTTTTTAATATTTATTTTAAGGTTTTTTTTCTTATTATTGATTGGCTATAATTTTTCTTCTTGTTTTTTTTAGCCTTTTTAGGTTCAGTATGCTTGTCATAAAAGGATTTTGCTTTCTTCTATTTTATCTAATTTATGGCATTGGGTAATTGTTTTTGTTTTTAGTAATAAGGATTTTTTTTGGTCCTGTTGGATTTTTTTAGGGAGGTGTATTGCTGTTTATTTCTTTTTTTGAAATGGACTATTAAGCTTTTTTCCTCTGTTTTGGAAGTCTATGTTTTGGAGGAGTTCCTTTTCATTAGGTTTCAAATTTAGGCTGTTGAGAAAAAATTTTTTTTTTTTTTTATTTGTGAAAGTTTTTTATTTTTAGACTAATTTATTTTTTTTTTCTATAGTTTACAAAAATTCTTTTATTTTGGCTTTTTCCTTAAAGACCAACTTTTTTTTTGGTTATTTTCAATGGTTTTTTTCTTTTGGGTTTTTATTTCTTTTTTTAATTTTAGATTTCCAATTTGTTTTTTGTTTTAATTTGGTCTTTTTTTATTTTTTAGTTGCAAGAATTCATTAATCTTTTTTTTTTTTTATTTGCTCTTGGATTAAATTTCTTTTAACTGTTTTGGCTGTATCCCATACTTTGGTATGATGTTATTTGTCTTTCTTTGGGTTTTTAAATTGTATTAAATAATTTGCTGGTTTTACCCATTTTTTTTTAGGGGATGAATTTTTGTTTAGTTTCCATTTCTTTTTGGTTATTTTCCAATTTTTTTGTTGAATGGTTTTTTTGCTTTTATAAAGAAAGTTTATTATTATTTTGCTTTCTTGATTTTTCATTTTGATTTTTGTTATATTTTATTTTTGAATGGTTCCATGAACTGTAAAGAAGTATTTTCCTTTATTCCTTTTTTCTAGTCAACATATAATTTTCTAATTTCTTTTCTTAATTTTTTCTTTTTGTTTGTGGTTTGAAATTTTCTAATTTGGTTTGCAAGGTTGATTCTATATTTACAGTTTTGTTGCTCATTTCTTTTGTTCTTTTCTTTTGGCTAATGCCAAACTTAGTGATTTTTTTATTTTGATATTGTTTAGGTTGTTTATGTTTCCTTTGGAGGATTGTTTTTCCTTATCTCTTTTTTGATCAATTTTTACTTTTGTTGGTCTTTGGGGTTTTAAGGATGGCTTTGTTTTTTGACTTCACTGGTTAGTTTTTCGCCTAACCTTTATCTTTTTCTTTTGCTTTAAATGGTTTCTTGTAAACACATTTTTAGGGTTCCTGACTTTTGCCAGGCTATCTGGGTCTCTTTGGGAGTTTCTCCCTTCATTTGGTTGAATTACTAACTTATTTTCCTGCTTCATCCTAATTAAACCCAGTTGTGCTTTATTGTCCTCCCCAATCCTTTTTTTAAACTTATGAAACCCCTTGTATCCGATACTATCCTCTTAATTCCCTCCTTCCCCTTTGAAGTCTTTCCCTTCCTCCCTTATTACTTTTTTTTCTTTTCCCTTCTCCGCTTTTAATGAAGGCGAAGGCATTTTCTACAAATGTAATTATTTTTTTGAGCAACTCTGATGAGAGTAAGATTCTAAATCCTCCCTTCTCCTAATTCCCTCAGAATATTGTAAGTTCAGCTTCTTTGTGGATGTGGTTTCTCTTTATCCTCCTTCCACCTTATTCTTGCCATCATCCCTTTTCCATATCTACTTCTTTTTTATTTTTTCCGTACAATCAATTTATGCTTTCTTTTTGTATATCCCAATAAATCTTCTAAATTATTTTTACCTTTTTGGCTCCTTGAGTTCTATTTTGGAGGATCAAATGTTTTGGTTTTAGATTTGGTTTTTTTTCAAGAAAACAAATGAATTATTTGTTTTTTAATGTTATTTTCCCTAAGGATGCTAATTAGCTGGGTAGTTGGCATCCAAAGTTCTTGGCTTAATTAATCATTCTTCTTTCCTTTAATGTAGAGGAGTTAAGATCCTTAGTGGCACCTCGGTTATTAAATGGTTTTTGGCTGTTGTAAATTTTTCCTTAAGATAATTCTGAAATTTGCCACAATTTTGGGTTTTATTTAGGGCCAAGACAGGTATTCGCAACTCTTTCAATTGCCTATTTACCTTCTGATTCTATTCATCTGGAGTCTTTGATGTTCTTGTAAAATGCCCAGGTCTTTTCCCATCATAGTTTTGGAGGAACAAACTCCCCAGAACTCCCAGATATTTCCAAGTCTTGTTTTGGAAGTGTATTCATGGTTTTCCTTTTGTCATCTTTTTGCTTGCCGATTCTTTGTCCAAGAACCTATTTCATTTGTTCAGTTTTTTTAAGGAATTTTTTCTATTATTTTTACCTTCTGTAAATGCCAATGAGTTTTTTTGAATGTATTTTTTGGTCTGTGGAAATTTGAAATTCACTAATTTTTTTTTAGGAAATTTTCTTTTCAGTTAAGATTTTTTCCCGGTTCTTGCTTTTAATTAGGACCTATTTTATGGAGTTTTCTTTTCCCTTAAAAATTAGGAATTTTTTTTTCAATTTATTTGGAGTTGGTTTTTAAAAGGTTCTCTTTTTTATTTATTTCTAACCCCAGATTTTAAAATGGTTCCATGAGGATTTTAAAAGGAAGTTGATGATTTTGTTTTTCGTTCTTAGGTTTGTGACCGCTCTTTTCTATAAAGCTAAATTGCTTTTTATTTTTATTATGTTTTTAAAGTTTGGGTTTTTAAAACAATTTCGCGGAGCAGGGAGAGAAACCGTTTCGCCTTTACTCTTTATTTTTTCCCCAAAAAAGTTGACTGCTGTTTCAAATTTAGTAGGGCTGAGGATTGCATCCCTCGCGGAAAATTAAATTCAGCCCCAGGCGGGAGTTTGGGGACTGAGTAACAGACCGAACCAAGCCGCAACCCAACCGCCCAAACTCTCCCGGGCCTTGCCGAGCAAACACCCTGGAAACCTCAAGGGGGCCCCGCCGGCTCCCCCACTGGCGAGATTGTAGGCTAACCGGGTTTGGCCTCCTCCAGGTCCCCTCCCCAAGGAGAACCCCATACTGGGGTTGCCCAAACACTGGCTAGATTTCCCTCCCCTGGATCATTTTAGAGTTTGTAGTAATCCAGGAATGTGGGTGTAGTCAGACATAGTCTATATTTCAGAGAAGTAGGTTTTTAAAAGTATCTGTCTTTATTTAAGATGGGTATGATTCCATGACCAAAGATTCTAAAATGAAAAATAGCTCACAAGAATAGCTAGGAGATTCTCTAAAAAAAATGTTTTTGAAGTTTTTAATGAATGCAATATACTTGTTTTTCATAGAATTTGACCTAAAGTTAAATGAAAAGGTGAATGCCAGCTGCATTAATGATGCTCAATATACATGCCCAGATGGTCTTGGAGTTGGAAGATTTCTTGAGTTATAGTTTGAAAAAGTATAATGAAAAGGTAGATTGGAGTTAAGTTGTGAAATATCATGAATTCGGGGGGCGGAGCCAAGATGGAGAAGAAGACACACGCTACTTTCTAAGCTCTTCTCTTACCCTCTTTATCAATATTATATCGAGCCTCAAAAATAGTCTTGACTGCTACAATTCGTAAAGATAAGAAGTAGAACAACTCACCGGCCGAAGAAAATCTGCAGTCTCGCCAAAAAAGGTTGGTTCCGGGGCCAGGGGGAGATCAGCACAGACGGGGAGAGAAATTAGGTTCTGAGGAGAGCCTCAAACCGAAAGTGAAAGCACAGATCTCAGAACAAGCTCGCAACCCCAACCGCAGTACGGGGCTTTTCCTTGGGGCAGCTGTGATCCTGCGCAGCAGGAGGACGCAGCCCGGGTTTGCCTCCAATCTGCACAGTGGGGGGCTCGGCTTGGGGCCATAGAGCTTTCCCAGGGCCGATTTGCATCAGGCAGAGACGCTGGGTCAGAGTTTGCTAGAATCGGCAGTCTGTGGTCAGCTGCTAATACTCACAGTCCCACAAGAGGCTCCGGCCTGGGGCAGTGACACTTTCACCCCTTAGTCTCTAGCTGAGGGCAATCGCTAAGCCACACAGCCCTACTGGGCACTTCAATAGCTGGGCCAGTGCTGAATCCACTTCCTATTGGGGGAAGGGAAAACTCTCACTCAGAGCACTCCCATAACTTGGAGCCGGAAATCGGTTTACAGCTCTCCCAGCTCTGCAGAGGAAGCTGGTAACCCCCTTGCCTAGGAGACCTACCCTAAAGGCTTTAAAACATGAATAAAAAGATGAAAAGAACCATCCACAGCTTCTATGCAGAAAAAGAGCAGGTCAGCAAACCTGAAGAGACCTCAAACAGCAAAAATGCATCAGACTGTCCTCCTTTACATGATGCTCTCATAGAAGAGACCATTAAAAGTCTCAAAAGAGAGTTAGAAATTAAATGGGGAAAGGAAAGAGAAGCCTTAGAAGAGAGCAACAACTTCCTGAAATACGAATTGGAAAAGTTAAAAAATTCCCAGAAAGTGCAGGGAAACAAAATTTGCGAATTGGAAAAAATAAAGAATTTACTAGAATGTAGGATTTGCGAATTGGAAAAGACAAAGAACTCACAAGAAAGCAGGATCTGTGAATTGGAAAAAGAAAATAATTCACTAAAAAAAAAATTAGTGAAATGGAAAAAAATTCCACAGACCAAAACAATACATTTAAAAACTCAATTGGACATATACAGAAAGAAGTAAAAAAAGCTAATTGTGAAGATCGTGTATTTTTAAATCGACAGGAGTCAGGAATTCAGGTTAGGGGAAAACCGTCAGTCTTTATTCTCAGTGAAGAAGGATCGGAGGTGGAAGAGAATCGGCAATAGCAATGTGTGCAGCTGAGTCAAGAAGCTAGCTCGACCAGCAGCCACACACCCAGGAGCTCGGAGTCTCGAACCCAGGCCCAATCTCCCCCAGCTTCTCTTCCTGTATCCCTCTCTGCCTCCACCCCCCAAAATTGTCATTTCCTATACAATACATCAGGTCTTGCACGGAGAGTGGGTAGGGACCATTCTTTATCCAATCATGTATATTAATAGAGTATAGCCCAATTACTATTTAGCCTCACGTACTTGGGACCTCAGTGCATCAGCTCAAACCTCAGCCTATTACACTAATGAAGAAAATAATTCTTTAAAAATTAGAATTGAACAAATAGAAACTAATGATTCATTGAGACAGCAAGAATCAGTCAAGCAAAAACAAAAAAATGACAAACTGGAAAAAACCATGAATTATCTACTTGCAAAAACGACAGACTCGGAAAATAGATCTAGGAGAGATACTCTGAGGATTATTGGACTGTCAGAAAACTATGATGAAAAAAAGAGCCTCGATACTATTTTACAAGAAATCATCAAAGAGAATTGCCCAGATGTAATAGAATCAGAAGGTAAAATAGGCATTAAAAGAATTCATCGAACACCTTCTGAAAGAAACCCTAAAAAAAAAACCCCAAGGAATATTGTGGCCAAATTTCAGAACTATCAGATTAAGGAAAAAATTTTACAAGCAACCAAAAAAAAAAAAAAAAAACCATTTAAATACCGAGGTGCCACAATAAGGATAACCAAGATCTGGCTGCCTCCACATTAAAGGAACGAAGGGCCTGGAATATGATATTCCGAAAGGCACAAGAACTTGGGATGCAGCCAAGAATAAACTACCCAGCTAAGTTGAGCATTTTCTTCCAGGGAAGAAGATGGACATTTAATGAAACAAATGAATTCCATTTGTTTCTGAAGAAAAAACCAGAAGTAAACAAAAAATTTGATCTCCAACCACAGAACTCAAGAGATGCAGAAAAGGTAAAAATAACTCTTGAGAATTGTATTTCTGTTGTGGATATACAAAAAGAATACATGACCTAAGTGAAATGGATGACTACCTCCAAAAATATAGACTTCGCAGACTAACAGAGGAGGAAGTAAATTGCTTGAATAGTCCCATTTCAGAAAAAGAAATAGAACAGGCAATTAAACAACTCCCTAAGAAAAAATCCCCAGGCCCAGCTGGATTTACATGTGAATTTTACCAAACATTTAAAGAATAATTGGCCCCAATGCTATATAAATTATTTGATAAAATAGGGAATGAAGGAGTCCTACCAAATTCCTTTTATGACACAGACATGGTACTGATACCTAAACCAGGTAGGCTGAAAACAGAGAAAGAAAATTATAGACCAATCTCCCTAATGAATATTGATGCTAAAATCTTAAATAAGATATTATCAAAGAGACTACAAAAAATCATCTCCAAGATAATACACTATGATCAAGTAGGATTTATACCAGGAATGCAGGGCTGCTTCAATATTAGGAAAACTATCAATATAATTGGCCATGTTAATAACCAAATTAACAAAACCATATGATCATCTCAATAGATGCAGAAAAAGCATTTGATAAAAATCCAACATCCATTCCTATTAAAAACACTTGAGAGTATAGGAATAAATGGACTTTTCCTTAAAATAATCAGCATCTATTTAAAACCATCAGTAAGCCATATGTAATGGAGACAAACTGCAACCATTCCTAATAAGATCTGAGGAAACAAGGTTGCCCACTATCACGTTACTATTTAATATTGTATTAGAAACACTAGCTATAGCAATAAGAGCTGAGAAAAGATTAAAGGAATAAGAATAGGCAATGAGGAAGCCAAATTATCACTCTTTGCCTGATGACATGATGGTATACTTAGAGAACCCCAGAGATTCTGCTAAAAGTTATTAGAAATAATCCACAACTTTAGCAAAGTTGCTGGTTATAAAATAAACCCACATAAGTCATCAGCATTCTTATATATCACTAATAAAATCCAACAGTCAGAGTTACAAAGAGAAATTCCATTTAAAGTAACTACTGATAATATAAAATATTTAGGAATCTATCTGCCAAGGGAAAATCAAAACTTTATGAGCAAAATTAAGACCACTTTTCACACAAATTAAGTCTGATCTAACAATTGAAAAATATTAAATGCTCTTGGATAGGGCGAGTAAATATAATAAAGATGACAATATTACCTAAACTAATCTATTTATTTAGCACTATACCAATCAGACTCCCAAAAACTATTTTAATGACCTAGAAAAATAACAACAAAGTTCATATGGAAAAACAAAAGGTCAAGAATTTCAAGGAATTAATGAAAAAAAATCAAATGATGGTGGCTTAGCTGTACCAGATCTAAAATTATATTATAGAGCAGCAGTTACCAAAACTATTTGGTATTGGCTAAGGAATAGATTAGTTGATCAGTGGAATAGATTAGTTTCAAGGGACAAAACAGTCAACAAATATAGCAACCTAGTCTTTGACAAACCCAAAGATCCCAGCTTTTGGGATAAGAACTTACTGTTTGATAAAAATTGCTGGGAAAATTGGAAACTAATATGGCAGAAACTAGGCATTGATCCATACTTAACGCCGACACCAAGATAAGGTCAAAATGGGTTCATGACCTAGGCATAAAGAATGAAATTATTAATAAATTAGAGGAACATAGGATAGTTTACCTCTCAGACCTGTGGAAGGGAAGGTCTTTATGACCAAAGAGAACTAGAGATCATTACTGATCACAAAATAGAAAATTTCGATTATACCAAACTGAAAAAGTTTTTGTACAAACAAAACTAATGCAGACAAGATTAGAAGGGAAGCAATAAACTGGGAAAATATTTTTACAGTCAAAGGTTCTGATAAAGGCCTCATTTCCAAAATATATAGAGAATTAACTCTAATTTATAAAAATCAAGCCATTCTCCAATTGAAAATGGTCAAAGGATATGAACAGACAATTCTCAGATGAAGAAATGGAAACTATTTCTAGTCATATGAAAAGATGCTCCAAGTCATTATTAATCAGAGAAATGCAAATTAAGACAACTCTAAGATACTCACACACACCTGTCAGATTGGCTAAGATGACAGGAAAAAATAATGATGATTGTTGGAGGGGATGCGGGAAAACTGGGACATTGATGCATTGTTGGTGGAGTTGTGAAGGAATCCAACCATTTTGGAGAGTACTTTGGATCTATGCTCAAAAAGTTATCAAACTGTGCATACCCTTTGATCCAGCAGTGTTACTACTGGGATTATATCCCAAAGAGATTATAAAGAAGGGAAAGGACCTGTATGTGCACGAATGTTTGTGGCAGCCCTTTTGTAGTGGCTAGAAACTGAAACTGAATGGATGTCCATCAGTTGGAGAATGGTTGAATAAATTGTGGTATATGAAAATTATGGAATATTACTGTTCTGTAAGAAATGACCAACAGGATGATTTCAGAAAGGCCTGGAGAGACTTACACGAACTGATGCTGAGTGAAATGAGCAGGACCAGGAGATCATTATATACTTCAACAAAATACTAGATGATGACCAGTTCTGATGGATCAGGCCATCCTCAGCAACGAGATCAACCAAATCATTTCTAATGGAGCAGTAATGAACTGAACTAGCTATGCCCAGAAAAATAACTCTGGGAGATGACTAAAAACCATTACATTAAATTCCCAATCCCTATATTTATGCACACATGCATTTTGGATTTCCTTCACAAGCTAATTGTACAATATTTCAGAGTGTGATTCTTTTTGTACAGCAAAATAACGTTTTGGTCAGGTATACTTATTGTGTATCTAATTTATTTTTTAATGTATTTAACATCTACTGGTCATGCTGCCATCTAGGGAGGGGTGGGTGGGTAAGAGGTGAAAAATTGGAACAAGAGGTTTGGCAATTGTTAATGCTGTAAAGTTACCCATGCATATATCCTGTAAATAAAAGGCTATTAAATAAAAAAAAAAAAAAATATCATGAATTCCAGCCTAAAAAAAGTTTACCTTTTATGCAATGAGAAAACCTTTAAAATATTCTGAGCTGGAAAGTGAGTTTGTCAAAATCTAGGATTTAGGAAGATTGCTTTGACAACCATATAGTGATCTGGAGAAGAAAAAGACTAGAGGTGGAAAGACCAATCGGCTGTTCTAACAGTTCAGTCAATCAGTAATGAGAGATTGAAATAAGATAGTGACATTAAGAGTAGGAAGGGTGAAACAGATGGGAGAGATATAACATTGGCAGAATCAACAGAATTTGGCAACTAATTAGATATGACGTGTGAGGGAGGGAGAAGAGTCAAAGATGACTCAGAGGTCCTAAGCCTTTGTGTCTTGTAAAAATTATAGATGATTTTTAACTAAAATAACTTTGCAGCTTAATTCTACTTTGAAATTGATACATATTTTCATGCTTAAACCTCTAATCTAGTCCAAAGCATCATTTTTCAGTGTGAAATATATGATCTGTTATGAAATTCTCAATGTTTCCTAGGCATTAGAAATATTATCATGAAAGTAAAAGAAAGAAAAATATTATAAAGAGAGATGCAGGTACAAATGTCAAATATTGTAGAGAGCAAAGAATTAATGAAAAGAAGACTCTAGACCAATGGACTTGGTATTTGGAAGTATTTTGATGTCCTAGATTTTCACTCAGTAGTGGAGAAGAGATAGAATCCATTCCATTCTTTCAATTCTTACTTGTGGTACCCCAATTCATCTTCATTTTATGCCTTACCCTTGGTAGAGTCTTTCAAGTTCTTATTGGTCTGATCTGTGACAGCAGGACTCATTGTGCCTTGATTCTAGTGATGTCATTTTGTTTTTCTTTGAGAACAAAAAACAACAACTATCCAATCAAATTCAAATCATAATGATAGCATTCCACATAAGACTATTCTATCCAAGGGTCTTAGTCATTTAAATTCAAATGACAAAAATCAATGAACTTTTTTAATCACTCCCAGTTGGGAAATTTCTATGGTACAGTATTTCTAACATTCAAATTAATTCTATAATGTCATCCCTACCACCACCACCACCACCACTTACTCCAAATTTCTTTTTGATAATACTCAAAGAATTTGTTTTCTTTCCCTGTGGAGTTCTTTTGATACTTAATGATATATATTCTTTTGGTTACTTGGTCAAGAAGTGTATTGTTTTTCTCTAGCTCTAATACAACACACCAATTTTCCCCAAAACACCTCCCAGTTATCCTCCTGTATATGTGGTTCTGCATGGACTAAGTATTACTGAAGTAACATTTCCAGGAATTTTAACACTGATCAAAAACTGAATATTGGAACATAAGTAAAACAAAAATCATTTTCTCTCTTCCTCAAAATTCTAATTGACTTACATCAAAAAATTTCTTTATTTCAGTGTTTCAAATATCTATAATTTTGTCAACGCATGTATTCCCTTCACAAATACAAATTTCAACCCATCCATTACATAGTTTTTAATATATAGTTTTTAAGAGTTATCACCAAAAAAATTTCTCTTAATTAGTTTCTCCAAAGTGAGTGAATATGGTCATCAGGAAACATAGATATTTTACTTCTGAGTCTATACTCATATCCTTTCCTACTAGGTAGGACTTGGAGTTCGAAGAAAGTAAGGGAAGGTTTTCAGATCAACGAAGAGGAATAGGATCTGAACCTATAATTTCTTTCATATACAAGATGAATAAATGTGGCAAAAGAACATCAAGATCAATAGTTTTAAACATCTAGACTGGGGGAGTTCTTAAGCTTTTTTTGTATTGTGGGCCCTTTGGCAAATTAATGAAGCTTATGGTCTCCTCAGAATAATGTTTCTGAAGGCACAAAATAATATAAATGGATTACAAAGGAAACCAATTAAATTTACATGTAGTGTTTTCCTCACTATCTAACCTATCTATATGTAAGTTTATATATATACATATTTATATGTATAAATATATAGACATATATTTAAACACACACATACACCAAATTCACGGATTCCAGGTTAAAAATACTTGATTCTAGACAGCGACTTAATAATTGCCAATCTGGTCTTCTATTAGAGACAATTAAGGTATTTGAAAAACTGCATGTTTTGCTTTGAATTCTCAGTGTCATTCAGTCTACATCTATTGAGCTCTTACAATGTCAACACTGTACCAGGAACTGTAAAAACTAGTCATAATTATCCAACTCAGGCTATGTTTATATGAACTAACTGTTATAACCATATTTGGCTTTAAATGTTTTTCCCCTTTCTTTTCATATTGCTTGTTTACCCGATAAGCAGGAAACAAATCAGAATCACTTGGAACGAAATAACACAGCATTCCAGTGTCAAGGGAACTAATTTGAAATATTCTTTTGGTCAAACCAATATAATAAAAATGATGATACTATCTAAATTAATTTACTTATTCAAGGCCATTACCAAAGGATTACTTCAACAGAGCTAGGAAAAAAAAAAATAACACAATTCATCTGAAGGAACAAAAGGTTAGGAATCTTGAGGGAAAACAGTGGGCAGGAAGGAGACTAGAAGTACCAGCTCTCAACTACACTACAAAGCAGTAATCATCAAAATAATTTGGTACTGGTTAAAAAATATAGAGGTTGATCAGTGGAACAGATTAGGCATGTGCTAATAAAGAAGCAAATGAATACTGGTGTTTAATAAACCAAAATTTCTTCCTACTAGGGTAAGAGTTTATTTTTTGATAAAATCAAAAAAAAAAAAAAAGAAAGTAATCTGATAGACACTAGGTCTAGAATAGCATTTTATATTGTTTACAAAGATAGGGATAGGACTAATTCATAAAGGGTCACATCCTAAAGTAATTAGAGGAGCAAGTAAGAAATAACCTGACTGTTATCTCTATGGATAGAGGAAGAGTTTGTGATCATATATAAAATATAAATGATTACACAAAGTAAAATAAATGATTTTGCTATCATAAAATTTAAAAGCTTTCACACAAAATCAATGCAGAAAATTAGAAGAGAAGCCGTCAAATGGGAAAAAATCTTTGCAACAAGTTTGTCTGATAAAGTTCTCATTTCTAAGATATATAGGTAATTAAGTCAAATTTATAAGAATAAGTCCTTATCCAATTGACAAATACTTAAAGGACATGAACAAGCAGTTTTCAGGGGAAGAAATCCAAGCTATAAATAGCCATATGAAAAATACCTGAAATCATTAATAATTAGAGAAATATATGTTAAAACAACACGAAGGTTCTACTTCCCTATCAAATTGACAAAATTAATTTTTAAGGAAAAATTACAAATATTGAAGAGTCTGTGGAAAAAGCAGTTACTTTAATGCATTGTTGCCAGCACTGTGAATTGGTCTTGCCTTTGTGGAAACTATTTGGAACTTGGTCCAAAAAGCTATTAAACTGTGCATATGCTTTGACCTTTATTAGGGATGACCCTTTAACCTCAATAAGGACATCATTATTATATCTCATTACTAAGTCAATATTCCTCAAGAAAGCTCTTTTTGTGATGGCAAATGATTGGAAACTTGTGAGGGTTGCCCATTAAATTGAAAAAAGTTATGAAATATGAATGGCTTTCTCAAGAGAGTTATGGAGATAGAAGAGACAAAGGCATATACTCATGAAAATAAAATAAAATTTAATGTTTAAAAATGGAAAAAAATAAAAATTCCTCTATAGGGACATTCTAAAAATAGTTTTATCAACAAAATACAAATTTCTCAATTGTGGGTTTTTGTGTATATGTGTATGTTACCCCTTGAATGACTAGCACAGTATTAGACACATCAATAAAATTGGGTTCAGATTCTACTTCTGATGCCTTCTATCCATGTGATCTTTGGCAAATCACTCAGGCTCTCTGGTCCTCATTTTTTTGTAAAATAAGGGGGTTGGACAAGATAACCTTTAAAATCCCTTTTAACTCTAGCTATCTTATACAATGATTGATGCAGTTTTCATTTTTCTGTAGTAGATGAGAGAAACAAGACAGGATAATTGACTCATCCATATTCATAGTATGTAATAATACATATAGCAAGTATTTATATAATGTTTTCAGGTTTGTAAAGTGCATCATATACATTATCTTATTTGATGTTCAATAATCCTGTGAAGTAGGTACTATTATTGTCCCTATTTTACAGATTTTTTTTTTAAAAATTGGAGCTCAGAGAAATTGTGATTTGCTCAGAACCATAGATCTATAAAGTGTCAGAAGAAACATCTGTAACTATTTCTTGCTGTGACTATCTCCTATTCCACACTGGCTCTCTAAGATCCTTTGCAGATCTGAATCTGATGATCTGATGGTCTCATATTCCTCCTTCCTATGTTAGTATATCTGTGCAGTCTATACTAAATTCCTGGGATGGAGTGTCCTTATATCTCTACTTGTTGAAATTCTTCTCTTTACTCAAAACCCATAATAATTAACTCAGTCAATGATACTCTTCTCCAGGAGTCCTTCCCTGATTAATATTAAAAGAAATGAGGGGGGACAGTAAGGAAACACCCCCAAATGTCTTTTGTTCTCTGTGGGAATGATTTTTCATGAAATCTGACCCTGATGTGGAATCATGGAAGTCCCCTGGGTTCTGAACTGGGTGAAATCTTTGGCCTATCCTACCATGCTGAAAACTGTTGACTATGACTTCTTTCTAAGGATCAGCCTATTCATCTAAGTACAAAGAAGAAGGTCTTTATGACCAAAGTAGAACTAGAGATCATTACTGATCACAAAATAGAAAATTTCGATTATACCAAACTGAAAAGTTTTTGTACAAACAAAACTAATGCAGACAAGATTAGAAGGGAAGCAATAAACTGGGAAAATATTTTTACAGTCAAAGGTTCTGATAAAGGCCTCATTTCCAAAATATATAGAGAATTAACTCTAATTTATAAAAAATCAAGCCATTCTCCAATTGAAAAATGGTCAAAGGATATGAACAGACAATTCTCAGATGAAGAAATTGAAACTATTTCTAGTCATATGAAAAGATGCTCCAAGTCATTATTAATCAGAGAAATGCAAATTAAGACAACTCTAAGATACCACTACACACCTGTCAGATTGGCTAAGATGACAGGAAAAAATAATGATGATTGTTGGAGGGGATGTGGGAAAACTGGGACATTGATTCATTGTTGGTGGAGTTGTGAACGAATCCAACCATTTTGGAGAGTAGTTTGGAACTATGCTCAAAAAGTTATCAAACTGTGCATACCCTTTGATCCAGCAGTGTTACTACTGGGATTATATCCCAAAGAGATTATAGAAGGGAAAGGGACCTGTATGTGCACGAATGTTTGTGGCAGCCCTTTTTGTAGTGGCTAGAAACTGGAAACTGAATGGATGTCCATCAGTTGGAGAATGGCTGAATAAATTGTGGTATATGAATATTATGGAATATTACTGTTCTGTAAGAAATGACCAACAGGATGATTTCAGAAAGGCCTGGAGAGACTTACATGAACTGATGCTGAGTGAAATGAGCAGGACCAGGAGATCATTATATACTTCAACAACAATACTATATGATGACCAGTTCTGATGGACCAGGCCATCCTCAGCAACGAGATCAACCAAATCATTTCCAATGGAGCAGTAATGAACTGAACCAGCTATGCCCAGAAAAAGAACTCTGAGAGATGACTAAAAACCATTACATTGAATTCCCAATCCCTATATTTATGCACACCTGCATTTTTAATTTCCTTCACAAGCTAATTGTACAATATTTCAGAGTCTGATTCTTTTTGTACAGCAAAATAACGTTTTGGTCATGTATACTTATTGTGTATCTAATTTATATTTTAATATATTTAATATCTACTGATCATCCTGCCATCTAGGGGAGGGGGTGGGGGGGTAAGAGGTAAAAAATTGGAACAAGAGGTTTGGCAATTGTTAATGCGGTAAAGTTACCCATGCATATATCCTGTAAATAAAAGGCTATTAAATTAAAAAAAAGAGAGAGAAAAAAAATCTAAGTACAAAGAAATTCATTACCTATAGGTTAATCAAATGATATTATATATTTTTAACAATGTTAACCATGAAACTAGAAAAAGTTCAGAATGGCTTTTGTCCCTATTCATTTCCCTTCTGCTTATGCCCTGAATGGTAGAAGAAGGTACTAAAATTAACACAGCTTTTAAATTACCTACAAAAATTAATTTATTTGCTTGTATACTAAATGAGATTTTTTCATAATAAGCAGCTAGTTGACAAACCACTAGAAGAATTAAATCATATTAACCTTGACATTTTTACTACAAACAAGACCAAAAGTCAAAAGAAAGTAATAAGTACATCAAGGAGAGCTTAGAAATTCTCTTCAGATCAGTATAATTCATATAAACTAAACTTTTAGAATCCTTATTCCAACTCTTTCCCAGAGTAATTCTACATTTCTTTTGGGAAGTCTAGGAGCTCTTCTGAGGAGTTAGGGTAAATTATCTAATACCATTGGATTATGCTATCAATGATGCCTTCCATTACGATTATCATTTGAGAATCTGTAGAGTTAGCTTTGGATTGCTTTTAGAAAGTAATATTTGCTAAGAGCCATTGTCATAAAATAACCCTTCAAAAATATGTGACTTACTTCTCTATCAAAACAGAGTACAAGAGAAAAAGATCTCAGTCTTAGAGATAATGGGTCAGAAAGATATTCAGAACTTCTCATTATTGAAAATTCTTTTCTCTCATTCATTAAGTAGTTCCCTTTAGATTTGTAGAATTTCTTTGTTGGGCTTCTTGGAACTATGATAGTATGTTTAGTATGTCCTTGACTTCCAAAGTAGACACTGCTATCAGATATCAAATGGTATCACTAGACCACTGATAGGAAGATGGGAAGTCCAATATTCTCTGGGTCTTTTGAAACTTAAAGATGGTCAGTGAGGAGAGAACCTAGGACAAGAACTTTTTCTCCCTGCTCTCACAGGATGATTCTTCATGAGGATGTTTTACTGAAAGCCATGCTTGCTACAATTTCTTAAATAACTGTTTCTAAATAGATAGATTATTTATACATAAACTCTAGAATATTACCAGGGTCCTCAACCTGTCTGAACAGGATTCCTCTGCAATGTCACTTGATTCAAAGAACATGTCACACTGACTCTAAAGCTTATGACTGATATTAATTGATTGGACATCATATCGAATATTTTAAATGGGGCAGACCTGGTTGAGTTAATCAATCCCATCCTTAAAGTGACAAATAAAGATTAATGAATTTAGTTAAATGTATCCAGAGGCCAGGGGAAACATGATTTCTATGGACATCTAGTCTTATTCAAATGATCATTTCAAGACTTTGAAAAAAGACTATTATTAAATTGATTTCAGCTGATATACCAACATCTATCTATTCCAGAATATAAGGTAGAGGTAAAATTCTGTAGAGAACTTAGTGGACCTTCCCAATTAAATCGACATGTATAGTAGATGTTATTAGATTTGCTGGATTAATGCATCTCTGACAGAGTTGAAAATGTGCTACCCCACTGTGGGACATGTTCTATCCCATTGGGAAAGAGAATGTGTTTTGCAGAAATGGCACAACTATTTAATGCATTCCTATGACTGGGGCAAGGAGGGGATAGAGGTTATGTTATAGATGATTGTTTTTTGAGGTAAGAAGAGCCATTCTTTCTGTGGGGTCTAAAAAGAAGTAAGGAGAAATCATTCTGCTTCTTTTGGGGATGCTCCCAGTGTTTTCTCTTCCTTATATTTCCTGGAAACAAGAGATTTCATTCTCCTTCCTCATTTCAAGGCAATGGCAGTTCTAAGCTACTTGGCAATGGTGCCATTTGCCTGTCTGACCATGAGCCCCAGTACACTTTCTTCTAATTTTGTGTTTTCTTCTCTGAGCACAGGTCAGCAACCATTGATTATGAGAAATGAACTTTTCATTTTCTTGCCAGTAATCTCATGGGTCAAAAGTTTCAAAGTTGGAGAGTTGAGTATCAGTTAACCAGAGGAAGTTTCTTAGAAAAGATAACTTTACAGTCCCTTTCCTGAGCTCCTGTGCCATATCACCAACTGCTTATTAGACATTTTGAACTGGATGCTCTGTAGGGATCTCAAAATCAATATGTCTAAAACAGAAGCTATTAAACTCCTCCAACCCGTCCTACTTTTAAACTTCCCTAATTCTGTCATACACAACAATCCTTCTAGTCATACAGATTCAGTGTTGTAATAATCTTCTGTTCCAGTAGTCTCTAAACATTCTTCATTGAGAAAATTTACCAATAAAAAATTTTTATATGGGCTCCCATACATTTTTATTTTTAAACATAAGCATATGCTATAGTACTCACATTATTAGAAAACTGACTAGATTAATATAGATATAAAATAAAATATAAAGATGAATATTTTAAATGTTATTTTAACATAGAACACTTTTTCTATTATCAAAATATAATATTTTATGTGTGCAATATAATTTTATATGCTTTTATTTTTTTATAAATTTTAGTTAAACCATTTTTATGCAGTAATTGAGTCTGGTTCTAAGTTCATCTTATTTTGATAAACTAATTACTACCATAGCTGGAAAGAAAAATTCACAAAGACAACTAGATACAAATGGGGGGAAAAATGCATCATGAGCTATATTTACTAAGTCATGACACTAATTTTTCAATTGAATTCACCAACTATGCAAAAGTTTTGGCTGATAATTATATCTTGAGGATAGGATAAAGGGAGGGAAGACAGATTGGTTCCAGATCTGATTATCTTAGGAGAAGGAGGCAGCAATGGGATATATATCAAGATGACAGAGTAGAATTTGGTTTTCTTTTTATACACAGCCTTCTCCATTTGCTTCTAAATTGTCAGATGGGTTTGTGGAATTACTGGGAACAAGGTTGAATATCTGAGAGATCTTTATGCTTGTCCACTGGAACCCAAAGGCTCCTTATTTGATGACAGCAACCTTACACCTCTAGTCTCTTGCTAATTGCTGCTCCTTCTCTCTCTACTGATCCTGCTTGCACTTCTGTTCCCATGGGGGAGAAAAAGTGACAGAAGAGCCCAGGAGACAACAAAGAACTCTCTCTGCTGTTTCTATATAGAAAAGAAGCAAAAGATATAGGAAGTGCTTCTTCAATGGGTTAGGAGAGGGCAAAATGCTGAATGCATGTCTCCCTGGGAAGAATGACAGGTGACTGACTATCTAGCACAGTCCATTCTGAGCTCAGTCAGGAGGACAGCAGGTCCAGGGATTCACACATGCTAAATAACTGTGCTTCTCTCATTTCTAATATCTTGTCAGAACACCTTCTTTGGAGACATATATTCTATTTATCACTCATGCACACTCCCTTGCTAAGTCTTGTTCATTTTTCCAATACAATAATCTCTTTTTCCTGAGGCAATTGGGGTTAAGTGACTTGCCCAGAGTCATACAACCAGGAAGCGTTCAGTGTCCGAGTTCACATTTGAACTCAGGTCCTCTTGACTTCAGGACAGGTGCTCTATCCACTGCATCATTTATGTACCCTTGAATGCAATATCTCTTACAGTAATTTCTTCCTCTTCACTCACATAGTTATTATGGTAAGGCCCTCATAACCTCTTGTCTGGATTCCATGCCTTGAGTCTCTTCTCATTTCAATACAATCTGAACATATGGTAGAGAAACAAAATAATATTTCTAAAGGATAGTCCTTTCCTTGCTCAATAAATTCCAATGGTTTCCAATTATCTCTAGGATAAAATACCTAAGTTGTTTAGCATTTAAAAGCCTTCACAACCTGATTCCAACTTGCCTTCCCAAGTTTATTATCTATTATTCTTCAATCTACTCCAATCTGGCATTCCTGTTATTCCTCACCCATGGTATTCCATCACCTATCTCCAGATTTTTGATATGTTATCTTCCAAACTTGGAATTATCTCTGCACATGTTCCACTCTTAAAAACCCTGCTGTTGTTGTTCACTTGTTTCAAAAGTTTTCTTGGTGAAGATACCGGAGTGATTTGCCATTTCTTTCTTCAACTCATTTTACAGAGGAGGAACTGAGACAAATAGGGTTCTTGAAGTCATTCAGCTAAGTAAATATCTAAGGCCAGGTTTGAACTTGGATCTTCCTGACTCCAAGTCTGGCATTCTAACCACTGGGCCATTTATCTTTCCTTAAAAATCCTAGTTTTATGCCAAAGGGATATAAAACTGTGCATGTCCTTTGATCCAGCAGTGTCACTGCTAGAACTGTGTCCCAAAGAGATCATAAAAGAGGGGAAAGACCCACATGTGCAAAAATTTTTGTAGCAGCTCTTTTTGTGGTGGCAAGGAACTGAAATTGAGTGGAGGCCCATAAATTGGCAATTTAACCATAGTTATGGTATATAAATATAATGGAACATTGTGATGAGCAGGCTGATTTCAGAAAAGTATGGAAAGACTTACATAAACTGATGTTGAGTGAAGTGAACAGAACTAGGAGAACATTGTATACTAACAGATAGATTATGTAATGATCAAGTTTGATAGGCTTAGCTCTTCTCAGCAAAAAAATAATCTAAAAACAATTCCAACAAATTGATTTGGGATGGAAAATGCCATCCACATCCAGAAATAAAACTATGTAGACTGAATGAAGATCAGAGAATACTATTTTCACCTTTTTGTTTGTTTTTTTTTCCCTTTCTCATGGTTTTTTCATTTTGTTCTGATTTATATTATACAACATGACTAATATAGAAATATATTACGATGATTATACATGTATAATCTATATCAGATTGCTTGTCTTGAGGACAGTAGAGATAAGGGCAGGAGAGAGAAAATAAATTGGAACTCAGAATTTTATGTAAATGGATGTTGAAAACGATCTTTACATGTAATCAAGAAAAATACTTTTAAGTACAAAAAAAAAATTAAAAAACCTTGGTTTCTTTAAAACGCTCAATATAAGAGGGTTTTCCAAATATCTAAATATAAGCCACCTCCTAAAAATGACAATTTATTTTCTTTATATTTTGCATGTACTTAAATATGCACCTGTTGTCATCTTGAATAAAATGCAAGCTCCATGGTTTCTTTATTTATATTTCTATGGTCTAGAACAGTATCTAGCTTATACATTTATTAAATGCTTGTTGGCTGATTAATTGAAGTTATTAAGAGGCAACTTCAGAAAGGAATAGCAGGAGGAAAATCCTAAGAATCAGAGATATTATAATAAAAATTTGAATAACCTATCTTGAGAAGTTATGGGTTTCCCCATAACAAATATGGCCTCATTCATTGCCTTCTTCAAACAGAGACTAAATAATTATATATATGTGTGTGTGTATGTGTATATATATGTATATGTATATATATACATATATGTAAGTGTTCAGATATGGGTTCCTTTATATATAATATGAGGCAATTGGACTCAATTTTCTCATATATATATATATGTGTGTGTGTGTGTGTGTGTGTGTGTCTGTTCAGATATGGGTTCCTTCATATATAATATGAAGCAATTGAACTCAATTTTCTCTGAGGTTCCTTATAATTCTAAATCCTTTGGGTGAAAGTTTTATGATCCTTGCCCATTACAACCTTTTCCCTCTAGACCACTGAATTCTTGGCCCAAATAGTTCTTTTCTTTTTGTTGGTTAATGAAAACTTGTCTCCTCAACAACTCAGATTCAATTGTATCTAAGGAGCATTTGGAATTCATAGGCATGGCATACAGGAAGATTTTGTGGATAACAGGTTTTTTTTTTCTTATTTTCCAACAAGCAAGCATGAACTCCAAGGAGAGGTTTATCATCTACCTTCAAACTTCAACATCAAAAGAGCAATAAATCTTAAATGATTATACAAAATGTTGATATTAGCAATCATGTGCCAAATATTATTCACTAATTATATATAGTATAACACTAGTAATAAAATCATTAGAGGAATAACTTAAGTTTACGATGTATTTCCTTTTTTCAGTTCACCAGGAATCCAAAAACCTGAGTTCAAATCTTTACACTGCCACTCATCAGTTATGAGATACTGTGCAAGTTGCTCAGTTTTTCTGGACCTAAATTTCTCTATTTGTAAAATGAATGTTGGACTAACTATCAGTGGGATCAGACATGTGGCCCACAGGCTGTAGATAATTCTCAACACTATCGAATGCAATCTGAACTAGATTAAAACATAATGGGGGGAGGGGGCGCAGCTAGGTGGCACAGTGGATAGAACACCAGCCTTGAATTCAGAAAGACCTGAGTTCAAATCTGGTCTCAGACATTTAACACTTCCTGGCTGTGTAACCCTGGGGAAGTCACTTAACCCCAATTGCCGCAGCAAAGAAAAAAAAAGTATTGGGAGAGAGGGAGAGAAAGGGAGGGAGAGAGGGAGGGAAGAAAGGAGGGGGAGAGAGAGAGGGAGAGGAAGGGGAAGAGAGAGAGGGAGAGGGAGGGGGAGAGAATGAAATAAAATAAAACATAAATAATATTACAATCCAAAACTAAGTTGAAGGACAGAGAAGTTTCACATTGGATAAAACACTGACCCTGGAGTCAAGAGGACCTGAATTCAAATATGGCCTCAAACACTTGGATCTCTCTAATTGTATGATCCTGAACAAATCATTTAATCTCAAATTCCTTGCAAAAAAACAAAAGCAAAACAAAGAACAAAAGCTAAGTCAACATGAGGCCCACAGAGATCCTTATGTATGGTTTAGTGGCCCCCAATATTTTTAGTTTGACACCAGTGGACAAAATGATAGCCGAGGTTCCTTCTAGCAATATCATAATACAATCCAATAAACATTTCTAAAACTCCTGATATCTAAACCAATGATCTTTCTAAAAGAATTCAGAAAATATTATAGTTGTAGAAATCTATGACTTTAATTCAACAAGCATTTTATTGAGCATTTGCTATGTATAAAGCACTGTGATATACTAGGGTTACAAAAGATAGGGATGGAAAAAATCCCAAATCTCAAGTAGTTCACATTCTACTAAATGCTGCTTTTAACTATATAATTCTAAAGCTTTCACCCTTATAGCAACCCATTCAGATTCCTCAGCCATCCTTCAATCTATCCTTCACCCAATCACCCTTCAACTATTTATTCAAACTAAGTATTTTATTTATGATCATGGTTTTCTTGTGGGATATATTTAATTCCAAACTTTCCTTTCTCCCTCCTCTTGGATCAGACCAGTCTTAAATACAGATATTTCTCATCTGGAATTTCTGTTGAATTTCTATAAAACAACTCACTCTGAAACTTCCATTTTTAAAAACTATTTCTTGGTTCAATTATTCATCTTTGTGTCATCTTTGGTGTTTATCTGGCATTAAATTCCTCACCTTTGGCTCTAAGCAGCTGCACCATACACAGTAGTCATAGCTCAGAAAACCATCCCTTCAGTGAGTTAAGGAGGTGTCTACCTCAAGCATGTGAAGGCTTCCCTCAGGGGAAGGAGCACATGAGAACAATTTGTCCAGCGTCCATGAAGGCTACTGAAGCAAGCTCTGTATAGTGCTCAGAGCTTGGGCAGATATTAAAAATACCAATGTCACCCATTTCTAGAAGGACCTTTGAGAGGTCATCTTGTTTAAACCAAATCATGAAAAGTAATAGGACAGCTATTGTTACATAAGGAAAGAACTAAGAGTCACACCAACTCACATATCTTGGCCATCAGCAAGCATCCTGATTTTTTGTCTTGCCACTGGATCTTGCCAGCTCTGGAATAGACAATAAGTCCTACAACTTTGTGCAATTCTACATCATTTAAATTCAATTCATATTAGTTAATACATCGTCTGTGATTCCATTGGTCCTCTTCAAAAAAGGACAAACAACAAATAGTAACTGATAGTTACATTTTGGTAAATTAAGAATAGAGAACTTACTTGAACTTGGTAATGCTTCAAAGGTGTGCTAAGTGCTTCAGATACCTCATTTCAATTGATCCCAGCCTTACCTAACTCCAAGTGCAGTATTTTTTCTGCTACATCATAACTGCCTCTCTAACATGCTGTACAATACTTTGAGTTTTATGATTATAATATTGAAAAGTGGGACTTACCTCTGTTACTCCCAGAGAAAAAAGTTCCCTCTAGACCCTCATTCAAGTAGTTTTTTCTAAAGCTATTCACAATGCTAACTCTCCTTCCTGTCAAACCTGCCTATCTACCTGCCTTACTTTTGAGATAATGGGTATTTATCTAAATTCTTATCTGTCTGACCTGTTATCTCTATTCCAGCTATAAATATAGTCTTAGTTTTGACAAAATCTGAAAGTAAAGAATCATATATTAACTAGAGTAGGTGTGGATATCAACTAGTCCAGCATATAATCAATCAAAAATGTTTATGTGTATGTATATACATATATATGTATTTATTTATATAAAATACAAATGTATATATATATATATATATATATATATATATATATACACACATACCCACACCCACACATATAAACATATTCAAATTGATTGTCCAGTTAAGACATCTATTTAAGACATCCCGTGATGGGGAACTCATTGCCTCATAAGGAAGCTCCTTCATCTTTTGAATAGATCTAATTTTTGAGAATTTCTATCATTACATAAAGCCTAAATTTCCTTCTTTGTAATTTTCAGCCATTGCTCCAAGTTTGGCTCCATGGGCACAAGAAGAACAAGTCAATAATCTTCCTTTATATTTTAGCCCTTGTGTGCTTGAAGTCACTAGATAAGTCTTCTCTTCTCCAGAATAAACATATTACATCTTTTAATCAGTCATCAAGTGTCCTGATCTCAAAGCCCTTCACTAATCTGGTTGCCTCCCAGATTATCAATGTCTTTTCTAAAATGTGCATTCAAAATTAACACAATACTGCAGATAAGGTACAGTAGGATTTCTCTAGGATTATTATGATTTCTCTAGGATTATTATTTCTCTAGTCCTTGATACCAAACCTTTCTTTATTTGTTTTAGTTTCATTTGTTTTCTTAACTAATATATCATACCATTTTCTGCTACTGAGTTTGGAGTTAACTAACATTCCCAGATACATTTTAGGCAAATTGCTATTTAACCATAATTCCCCATATTATAATTCTTAAATTGATTTTTTTACTCAACTGTGAGACTCATTTATCCTTGGTAAATTTTATTATATTCAATTCTACCAACTTTCATCAAAATATCATAAAATTTTAACTTTGTTAATCTAGGTGTTGATTATTCCTCTCGGCTTTGTGCCAAACTCAAATTTAGTAAGTATGCTAGATATGCTTTTATGCAAATCATTTATAAAACTGTTACATACTACAGAGCCAAGAAGAAAATGCCAAGGTATTCCTTCCAAATTATCCTCAAACTAATAATTACTATTCTTTGGGTCCAAACATTGTTCTTATCATATTTCATCAAAATCCTTTCTCTATGACTCTGCACCTACACTTTAAACATATGCTTTGCCTCCTGCTGAAGAACCTCTACCAGTCTAACCCCGGGAGCCACCTAAACATTGCAAATTCAGGATTTAGAGCTGGAAGACACCTTGAAAATTATCTAATTTAATTTCTTCTTTTAACATTTATTATTATTTACAAATGTTGTTAAGTCATTTTAGCTGTGTCAAAACTTTCATGACCCCATTTTAATGGGATTTTCTTGGCAAAAACACTGAAGTAGCTTGCCATTTCCTTCTCTAAATTTCTTTCTTCTTCACAAATACTCTATTCCAAATTAAGATTCCTTGAAATTAAATGATCTGCCCAGGGTCACAATGCAGTAAATAATAGTACCAGTATCTCAACTTCATTCTTCTAACTCCACACCCAGAACTGTTTTTGCTATGCCATGTGAATCATTAAATTAAATGATCAAGAGTTGTTAAGCCCAGCACACACAAAAACCCCACATTGCATTGGGGATCCTTTCTCTAATACATGGTTTTCTGTTATTTGTCATGTTGATTTATCAATAAACTCATATAGATTGACATTCTACTCTCATCATTTTTGTCTTGATCAATATTTGTTTGGCAGTGACGGAAATGTGATAGAGGTGAGGGGAATTAATGGAAGAATTGCTTCAATCTAAAGTATTTGCTCTGAATTACATGACAACCATAGGAATGTACAGCATCTGTTCCAGGGTCTGGAAAGAAGAACATTAGGTTTCCTATAAGAATCCTGCATAAGTCAGACACTGTGTTTCAAGTTGAAAAGAGTCAAGACGAACTTCGTGTAAAACCGAGTTTGTTTTCAATGGAGCATGAAGGAATAGAAAACACATACACATACATATACATACACACATTACACACATACATACATGTAAACACACACAAACACACACACACACACACACACTCTAACTTTTAGTCCTGGTTCTGCTACTAACTCATTCTGTGGTTTCAAGCTAATTTCTTGATTTCTCTAAGCCTTATTTACTTCTCTGGAAGAAGAGTAAAATACAGGTCTAGTGCATATGCTTAAAGTCCAATTGATGTTGTTTCTACCTGGAGGATTCTAAAGATATGTATCTTTGAGAATGTGAGCCAGAGTTAGTCACACTACAAGAAAATTAGACTGATCTATATAGTCTTTTTTTGGCTCTAAAATTCTGTTATATATTATCTATTTAACAGCAATGGAAAATAGCTGAATAAAGAGATTGTTCTAGTATAAACAAAGCTTAGAGGTGAATTAAGCACAAAGTGATCTCTAATTCTATATATAGCGGGGATTTCAAACATTTTTCAATCTGCTATACAGCAATGCTATGTAGAGGGGATACTTACTCTGCCCATCAATATGCACATACACACACATACACAAAGACACACACATGCAAATACATACACACACACACATGCACATGTATGCATGCCTTCCAGATGGAGGCTTCAGAAATACATAAAATACAGAAACAGATAATCATGCAAGATTCCCCTTGGAAAATTATAAGGAACTGAGGAATAATTGGGGGAAAACTGAACCTTTGAGGAATTCCAGAGTGTAAGAAAATTAAGCCAAGGAAGGCTTCAGAATTGGATTCATCATAGTCTAGAACCATTCTGAATTTTAAATGCATTCTTCCATTAAGTGTTCTTATCCTCCAGGACCATGACGGAGAACCAGTTTCTTGAGAAATATAACCAGTAATGCCATGTGCTAGAAGTTGAGAAAGCTATTGATGGAGAACTGTGTTTACATGCATTCATTCAACAAGCATTTCTTAAGAGCCTGGTAGGTCTCTAAACTGCCAGGCACTGGAAATACAAATACCAAGGTAAAACAATACCTGTCCACACAATTCATATTCTAGAGGAGAATTAAGAAAAGGATAAAAAAACAGCTGCAAAAGACACCTGGACCAACTGGACACTAGAGAAAAACAGAACAGGGAGAAATATTGAAAAATATTTGGTGGAAACTGAAAAGGATTATAGTAGGAATACTGCATATCCTCCTTAGGAATCCCACTCAGGACATTCTGGAAGTGGCTGAACATTGGAGAAGGTTACTATTTTCTGCCAACTCTAGTATTAGCTTTATTTAGGTTATTTTGCCTATAAATAAATGAATTCTTTTTTTTAATTTTGTAAACCCCGTGCTCATAGTGGGAGTTGGTAAATGCACACTGGGTGATGTTAGATAAAATGTTTGTAAATTACCAAGCATGAGGACAATATGATAAGAAACACCTCAAACTTTGCCCTAGGTATAGTCATTGAAAGCCACAGAAAAGCATAAGGGATATATTTGTGATTTCCTTAAATTAGATTAAAGATGGTTTTTATCATCATCTTAAGAGTCCCAAAGCCAATAAACTAAGAATGAATCTTCCCACTAGTAGGATTAGCTCTACTTTGTCCAAAGCCAGAAGACTGGACAGTATTTCCTTTCCTCTTTCTCACCCATACCTCCTTGCGTCTGAATGGTCACAGAAGTCAAATAGGCTTTGAGACATTAGTATGACACACAAGCATTCTCATCTTAGCAAGAACTGAGCATCTATGAAAAATGTTCTTGGCAAACCCCAAGCCTCTAAGAAGATGTTTTTAATCCAAGGCATTATATCCTGGAAGGAAAAAAAAGCTTCAGATGCAAGTATGTCTCATTTAAAAAAAAATCATAATCTTTCAACCAACTGTGGGATTCCTCTAATTGGTATTTCTTTGCATGTTTTATATTCACAATGTAGTTCTATTGTTCCCGTGTCACTTCCAATGAAATAATGCTGGAATAAAGACACAGCATCTTTGAATCTTTTCATCCAGCTGTGAACTTTAGGCTTAATCCTTAAGGGCACTCTTGTCTGGTAAGCTTTAATTTATATTAAATTTTCTCAAAGAAAAGCCAAAATGGTCAAGGCAAGATAGCACCAGATCCTGTCTTTCATAAATTAATAAGCATCACCAACTGCCTTTCTTGACCCTTTAAACCCTGTGAAATTAATATAAGTAGACAACTAAAGCGCATTTGGCCCCTGAAGAGCCTCGGAAGTTCACTTAAGCAATCCAAGTTTCCTTAAAGTTTTATAAGCCAGCTTTTAGAGCAAGTCCTTTGTACTTATTACTGATGACAGTGAGCATTACAGCAACCAATGAACCTTTACTGACTTACGACCCCAATATGGTAGAGCACTGTTATCAAGGGAAATATCAGAATCAAAGCTTATATATTACATTGAGGTCCTGACTCTTGGAAAAGCCCCCTGTAGACCCTTCAGAGTATGTCGGTGAAATAAATGGCTAATACTGTGAGACATTCTACTGACAATGGTCAGATATTATTGTTTATTTAACCATTTTCAACTATACTAACCCCTCTAAAAGCTTAGGTTCCCACAGAAAAAAATATATTTTATACCCCCCCCAATTCTTTTACAATTAAATCATATTTATGCCAATTATAGGTGCTGGAAATACATGCAACTTGCAACTTTTCTGTAGGAAATCAAGAACATGCTGTCTGTCTCCTAAACGATTAAGAGGCTTGAATTATTAAACGGGGTTGATGGAAAAGTTATGGAGGACAAGACCTTCTTCTAGACATGAACACTGGGTGAGCTTTCATTTAACAATGACTAGAGAAAGATTCAACTCGTGACTATCTTCTTAGTCGAATTAATCACATCATTACTAAAATATTAATTTCTCCTCTAAATTTGATCACTGGAGTTGGCACATTAACCTTTATGTGACTTAAGACATCCCTTTTTGGTAAGTATTATGTTTTCCTTTGGTTCAAAAGCATGTAAGAACTGTCTCTAGCCACAATTATCAAAGTTTAAAGATTGTTTTTGTTGCCTGGAATGTTAGAGTTAATGGTGGTCAGTGACCTATGACATCTGAGTGATCAGGAGAAAAGATGAAAGGAGGGAACTTACAGTTCCTTTTGTATACAAAGGAGATACTAATAATTATTTTATGTTGAGCCATCTACACTCCCTTACTTGCTCTTTTCTGCATTATTCATTTGGAGGTTGATAGTCTGTGACCACTGAATTAAGGATCAAATTCACAAATACTGTGTTCTTTTAAAGAAGGTATTATGACTTTTTTGTGTTTTCCAGTCTGATGAAGCAGAAGAACCCCTTCTCAGATAATATTTTCTTAAGTAATTTAAGAAAACGCTAAATTTCAACTAGAGGTTTATGAAAATAGAGATTTTTTTTCATCCAAGTTTGAGTGCCCTGAAATTTATCCATAGACAAGAGGTTTATGGATCCCACATTAAGAACCATTGCTATAAATCATAAAGGACCTGAGAAACTTAGTCCAACCCTATTAATTTTATAGATGAGGAAAATGAGGCCTAGGGAAGTGAAGTGATACTTCCAAAATCATACCGGTAAGTACAAAGTAAAACTCAGACAGAGAAAGAAATAGAGACAGACAGAGAAACAGAGAGAGCAGAAATAGAGACAGAGAAAAACAGCTAGAGACAGACAGGCAGAGAAAGAGAAACAGAGAGATAGAAAAAAAGACAGAGAGACCTATTGACACAGAGAGATAGAGACATACAGAGACAGACACAGAGACAGAGACAGATACACACAGAGAGCGACAGAGACTAAAGGTCATAGAATACTAAAGTGTGAGGTATACTCATGGAAGGGAGATTTTTAGTTCTGATTCTGTGATGGATTAACATTGCAGGGGGGGAAAAAGGAAACTAAGAAGAGAACTTTGAAGCTGATTCTGACTTCAGAGTAAGTGAACAAGTCTCAAATAGTAAGTGCATGATATGAAAGGAATAGGTTTTAGAGTGAGCAAGGTTCTAGAGTGAGATTACTTTGTTTTAGACTAGAAAGATCGTGTAAGCGTTAGTCCTAAAGCAAATCCCCAGACCATAAAATGTTTATTTTCTTCCTATCTTGCCTCTGGAGATATTTTTTCCTTCACCCTAAGTAGGTTAAAATTACCCAACTTTTTCATACAACCAAAGGAAGCCTCTTCAAGCCAAATTCCTCCCAATCCCCAGGTGGAATGTTTCAGAAAACAGGTAGTCCCTCCCCATTTACAGATTATTAGATTATATGCGTTCATAGAGTGTTGGATTTTCTTTTCCTTTAGTCCTGTAACTGTGCCTTATGAGTTGGGCCTATCAATAAGCCAATATCACATTATCCTCCTTCACTTTATTAACTTGAATTCAAGATCTAAGTTTTCCACTCCAACCCTAGAACACCCAAGAATATAACTTCTTATTATATTCTAAATCTAAAAATATGACCAAATGATTTTCCAACACCAACAACAAACCACTGCCTCCTATGGTCATAGTCATACCCGAGACTGCAGCAACTCCACAACTTTGAGCTTCTCCTCTGTCTACAAATTCCGATTCATCCACCAATATCATTTTCTTGCCCCTTGAAACTATTCTTTGTCCTTGACATATCCTCCCACAATCTGACTTTATTTGCCTCCATACATAGTCTTGACCTCTTTCAAGGGTCTTCAAACTTTTTAAATAGGGGGCCAGTTCACTGTCCCTCAGACTGTTGGAGGGCCAGACTATAGTTAAAATCAAAACTTTGTTTTGTGGGCCTTTAAATAAAGAAACTTCATAGCCCTGGGTGAGGGGGATAATCATCCTCAGCTGCTGCATCTGGCCTGCGGGCCTTAGGTTTGAGGACCCCTGTAGATTATCACTATGGTGTTTCACTATGCTTTCCCCTAGAAATACTTTACCCGGTGACTTTTTATTCTCATGGAAAGAATCACTAGTTCTGGTTAAATAAAACTAAATCTCAATCCTGATTGAATACAGCTGAGTATTACTAGAAAGTCACAAAATCAAATTTATTTCACCTACTATAAATTCATGGCATTAGTTGGTGGTCAGCAACTCCTTAGTTGTTCAGCAACTGCCTATCTAGCTCCATAGCATTTGTTCCAAAATTTTTCTTCTTGCCTACAGTACCTTCATAACCAGATTTGAAATAGGTAACCTAACTTTGTGTTTCATTGAAGAAATTGAGGTTTTCTGAAATGAATTTTCTCAAGTGTTCTTTTCTATTCCTTAGCATCATCATCCACTCTCCATTTAGTTCATGGAATAGGAAGCCTATACAAAAGGACTGTGTAGATAAAAAAAAAAATTAATGGGCCAAGGATGGACCTTTCAGGTCAAGAATTTGGATCTTTAATGGTCAAGAAAAGGATCAGGATCACCCTTGAGGAAAGCATAAAGAGCAAAGGGAGACTTCTAGATCATACAACTAACAAAAATGGAGGATAAGATATTTTCTCAGAGTCTTGTGATCTCCCAAGTCTTACCAAAATATGGAGAAGATAAAGTAATTATAGTTGAGTCCTTGGTCTAAGCTACTAAGAACCCTAAGGAGATAATATCCTAATGAATAGCAAGGAAATCTAATTTCTAAACCCTAAAGTGATCATGCAGTATGCTCTCCCTCACCATCATCCTTACTGTAGTAAAGGTGCATAACTTGACTCCTTGACCCACAGGCCCAAAAACAAAATATAATAATGAGTACCAAAGAGCAAAAGAATCCAAAATGCCATCCAAAATGACATATCTTAACATGTCCTGAGCCTAAAAATCAATTTTTTTAAAAGATAGATATTCAACAAAAGAGAGATATTTGAAGCATTCTTCCAAAAGAAAAAAATCAGCAAATCAGATGGATTCTTTTCTTTTCAAACTCTCTCAAACAACAGAAATACAGCAAAAGGTAAAAAATAGCCCTGGAAGGTACAAATAGAAAAAAAATCCCTTATGAGAGAAAAAAGGAATTCATAAGGAAAAAGAAGAAAAATAATTTTTTAGGAAAAAAAGGATAAAATGGGAAAAAATGTCTAAACAAACTGAAGGGAGAAGGGAAATTTTGTTTTATTACTTAACAGAGAAAAACTACAGGGGAAGAATTGGATAACTAGAAAAAAGAGGAGGAAAGGGTAATAAGTAAAACTCTAGAGAAAGGATGAATGAGATGAGGAGCTTGAAGATGAGGGAAAGAGAGATCACTGCAATAGGATTGTATGGAAGTAGAACCAACAATAAAATTATGAGAGTACTCTTTTGCAAAGAAAAAAACCCAAAAAAATCCTATTTCATAAAAATATAATATTAAAGGCAAAAAGATGAAAACATGCATCTAACTTTCATAACTTTGAATGTTAATGGATTAAACAACCCAATAAAATCAAAAGGGTGACATACAATGAAAATAAGGGAATAATAATGATAAAATAAGCAGTCAAATGGGAATAAGCAGATTATCTGAGAAATCTGATTCGCAGATTTTTTTCTATTTGAATGCTTCCCTTATTACACACACACACACACACACACACACTCATAAGCATCTTTTCCCAATAGATAGGTGGTCAAAGACTGTAGACAAATAATTCCTCAAAGAATTTCAAACAATTAACAATCATTCAAAGCATGATCCAAATCATTAATAATAATAGTAATACAAAAACAAAACCAATCTGAGATTTTACCTAGCATCTTGCAAATTGGCCAAGATAACAAAAGATGGAAATAGTCAATATTGGAGGAGATGTTAGGAGATAGATATACTAATACATTGTTGGTAGAGCTATGAATGAGTACAGTGATTTTGAAAAGCAATTTAGAATTATGCAAATAGAGTAACTAAAATCTACATACTCCTTGACCCAAAGATTCCCCTACCAGGTTTATATACCAAAAGGATCACTTTTTTATCACGTCTATGAAAGAACATGGTCAGAACTAAATAACCTTCTGTGAGATTTATGTGAATGTTTGCATAATTAGGCAATATTGTGCCAGAGCCATTGCAGGAAATTTGACTATTATTTCTAGGTTCCCTCAGTTTATAAGACATAAAAAACCTACTTATATTCAAAATGAACCATGTTTTAATACATATAGATTCTGCTCAAAGCTCTATTTTCTGGCTTTATTCTCATAGAAGAAATTTTGTCCTTTTTTTCAGGTTGGATTTTTTGCTATTCAGTCACTTGAGGTCTCAGTTTCCTCATCAATAAAATGACAGAGTAGACTAAATGCTCTCTAAGGTCCATTCCAGGTTTGACATTCTCTGGTTCTATGTCTCTTAAGATTCTTCTGGCTGTTCTTAGTGGGGTTTTTTCCCCTAAGTACCTCTGATTCCCTGAGCCAAAACCAAAAAGGAGAGTTATTGTTATCTTAGCATACCAGATTTCTTCATTGTGCCCTTGTCAGCTCTTCTCTCTGATGGCCTGTTAGTTCTCCTGAAACAGGATTTCTTTATTATATTACAGCATAAACTGTACGTATAATAGACATAATTTTCATATTTTTGTATTTCTCCCCTTCTTATTTTAAGAAGAAAAGCAATATATATTTATATATACACACAATATATGTGTATATTTATAGCATATATGCCAGCAATGGCTAGTGGCATATGCCTCTAGGGCCTGTAAGAATATCAGTCAGTTTCACAGATGAAGCTTTAATACTTTCTTAAGGAAACTTTAAGGTTTAAATAAAATGTATTTTTATCTACCCCAGGACAGGAAAAGGGCTAAATTAAAGGAAGCTCAAGTATAAGCACCATCAAGCTGGAATAGGAAAAAAGCCATTGAAAAAATATTCTCTGCATAGTGTACTGACTTTGATACTTTCTTCCCCTTAATATTCCTCCAGATTTTCTCATATTTCTTCCATCTCTTTTCTTAAATTCTATGGTTCTTACCCAATCAGTAAAGTTGGCCCATAGTAAACTATAGTAACTTCAACTGAATTCTCTTGGCAAACGAATAAGGGATTTTTGAGATCTGACCCCAAGACTGAACATGATCAATATAAGTCCTGAGCTTATGAAGCTAGGCCACAGCTAATTACTGATATTGTCCCTTTTCCCCTTTCCCCTTAGAGCTGTTTCTGGGAAATTGCAGAAAATAGCTCAAATATACAGCTTATGACTAGGTTTTCAGAGATGTAAGTAAAGTGGTCTTTAACTGGACTGAAGATACCAGTGCAAAGAGAATAGAACAAACTATATTCCACCACAAAGAAGATACAGAAAATACATAATGAACTAGCCCATAAATAATAAAATCACTGTGCATCCTTTCTGGCGAGTTCTATTTTTCCTCACAATATTCTAGTGGTTTAAACTCATTGCACCATCATATGGTTCTGGTTATCCTTAAAAGGGAAATAAACTTGGGGTTGCTAGCTGGGTAACCCTCTGAAATTCTAGAGAATCTATCTTTCAGTACAGAAGCTTGTACTGCATTATTTCCCTAAGTATTTGCCTTCCTCATGGAAGAGAAATGTAGTTAATTGCCATTCAGACCAGTTTCTAACATTATAATATCACTTTGCCCTGCTAAATACAAATAAAGGTATTGAGACTCATGAATAGTCTCTGAGCTCTAAGATTATACAATTCAGTAAGAGGATTTAGACCTTCAGCATTGCTCATAGGACACAAGAAATTAGGGATCAGAAATTTCCACCATTTGACTAAAGTGATTCTCTCTATTCTTCTCCATGGTTACTATGTTTTATTCTGAAAGGTTATATGACTACTTGTCTGAGGCTAAGCCAAAAACCTACTTTAAAAACACCTTTAGGTCTCCATTGGTAAAAACAAATTATGCCATTCTGATGTGTATCTGCCCATGGTAACTGTTCCCCATTCCCCAAACCCTAAAATTATTCATTTTTCATTGGTTTTGATTCTTTGAACATGCTGACTCTCTCTGAATAAGTTCATCATCACCAGTCAGTTCAGCTCTGATCAGAAACGCTGAGAGACTTCCCCTTTAAAATTCATTCATTCACTTATTTGTTTATTTATATTATTTTGGATTCCTGCCTCAATTACTATCTAGCCTTAATCACTGAATGGCGGCTGCCTCAGTCAAACTGAGATCAGTTCTAGACCTTAGCTTAAAAAGGCGAAGGTGTCTCATTTCATTCAGGGCCATCTTCAGTCATCTTACTCTATATTTTGCTGCTAGATCCAGATGCCTCTGGAAGGGAAAGTGAGGCAGATGACCTTGCAGAGCCCTCCCTCACTTAAATCCAATTCACTTGCATGTCATAGCATCACTTCTCTGTTGTTACAGTCCTCTTTGAGAATGAAGAACAAGCATATGCCAGAGGGTGTCTTAATAGAAATAATAATAATAATAAAAACTAATCTATATACAACTTTAAAGTTTGAAAAGTGCCTTAACCATTATCACAAAAACTTTAGGAGGATGGTGTTATTGTTATCCCTGTTTTACAGATAAGGAAACTGAGGCAATAGACAGTGACTTATTAGTAAGAAGCACCTGTACACTGTAGTTTAGCACATGCCTAGCACAAACTAAGCACTTAATAAATGCTTGTTGACTGACTGTAGTTCTATGACTGCATTCCATTTCATAGAAAGGGGGGAAAAGAACAGTAAATATTTCTGGCCATTTTACTTTTGCTTTCTTTTATTTAGTTCACTGTTATGTCTATTTGCACAATTACTTCTGAACAGATGACTTCTAGAGGAATGAGAAGATTTGAGAAAGGAATATTAATTTGTTTTCCACCTTTTCCCACAGAGAGTTCAAAGGCCACATTGCTGATGAATGAGTGTCTGCTCAGCTCCTGTATTCATTTAAGTCCTTGACATTTCTTTATTTTGTTTCCTCAGATCAGAAAAACTCATTGAGTCTGGAAAAGCCTTAGAACTCAGATCCAAGAAACTACAGTGTTCAACAAATGATATTTCATTAGCCAGCAGGGGGAAAAAAGTCTGTTTTACCTGTCCCTCAAAGGTTAAACCACATTGAGAATAATCTATTCTTATAAGCAGAAGGCTTCCTATGATAAATGTAGACTATCTTCAGCAATTTTTTTACCCCTTAAATAGTCAATAAGTATTTGGCATCTTTGAAGGTTATCTGAGCTGGGTTGACTGTCATTTGCACCCACGCTAATATTTTCCTTATGCCGAATGACCAAGACAGAAGTGAAATCATCCTGCAATAGGAGCCAAAGAGAATGGGGTATCTGTAAAACTTAAGGTGATAAAATTGTTTCCAAATACTTGGATGGAGTTTTGATTATTGTTTTTGTTTTTATTTTTTTTTATTCTTTTATATATTTCTATTAAATGATTGTTCTGACTCATTTAAGAGCTCCGGGAATTGGTCAGAATCACTCAGCAAAACTTTCAATGCTGCTGACTAGATTAGAATAAATGCTCTAGTTAAAAAGCATATTAATGCCACATCTTCATTCAAAAATGCTGCACTTAGGGAAATTACATTTGGGTAGAAGAGTATAATTATTTCTGATATATCCCCTGACTTGGATCAGCTCCCTCTCATGGTGTCAAATAGTGTCCACTGTAGAAAAAAACTTACTTTAAGATTTGTCCCCTGAACTTTTTATCCACAAATTTTTCAAACATAGAATGAATTATAAAAGGCAGGAGAATTCTTTTCTGGAATCAGAGAAAATGAGATTTTGCTTCTTAGAAAATTATGAAAAGAACAGGTTTTCAATTTTTATTTTTTAAAGTTTGATAGAATATAACATTCTCTATCATGTCTGTCTGACAAAATATAAATACAAAAAATGGAATCATTTTGATTTGTCTTACATTGAGAAAAAATAGTAAATATACCCAAACATCTCCATGTTAGAAAATTCATTAGCAATGTCCCTCACAGCATTTATTGTTTATACCTGAATCTTAGAGATAGCAATAGAATCAAAAGTGAATTGAGTATTTTCTATCTCCAAATAGGTTAGATATTTGACAATTTGGAAATAATCATCCATAAACAAATTATTTCTTCATTTTAAATATGAAAGCTTTTTCATTATGGTGTAAAACATATTTTTACTAATTATAATAATAGGAGATGCAGAAGGTCAGGAAAAATAAAACCGGAGTAATTGGTTGGATGGAAATTTTGTTCTCCTTTCCCTTCCTCATCTTCATGGGGATTTGTCTTAATTGAAATCTTATAAACTGAATTAATGTTTAAGCTACAATATAATGCATTCTTTCATGAACTTTAACCTAAAAAAAATTCAAAAAAAAAGTATCTGCAAGAAGAGTTTTATGAAAAACTTTAGATAATAGCAGATCATCTCTCTTCCTGGCTATTGGGAATAATAAATGTATTAAAATCCTCAAAAGCAAGAATATGATATATTTCTGCCTACAGGGACATTGCATTTTCACAAGAGAAGGAAGAAGACTATAGTGTCTTTGATTGTTAGCATCTGGCTTTTGAATTTTAACCTAGAAGTTGTGGGATATGTCCTTGTCCTTTTGACTAGACCTCAAAGGCCTAAGAGTATAATGGATATTGGCAACATCTTTTTACATAAAGACCAAAGGTAAGTGATAACAGTGCTGCAGCCATGTTTGGCTGGCTTACAAGACTAATAGCACGTGTAAAACTTCATACTGGAAAAATAGCTATAAATGTTATACTGAAAATAGCATCAGTTTTAGCTTTCACAATGGGTAGCTAGATGGCAATATACCTCCTTCCCTCTTATCACATAGTAAAATTGTGTCAGTGATTAGGACAATTACAGCAGTGGAAAAGATTAATCCACTCCTAAGGAAGACCAAAAGGATCTAAATTAGAATCCAAGTGAGCATAAAACAAAAGGCCAATCCAGGAAAATACCTGGATTTTATCAAAGTGTCAACATCTAAGGAATTAAAAACAGAAGTCCAAAATTCAATTGCAAGATTAGAGGAAGAGGCCAAGAGATTAGTATTTTACTATAAAGAAAGTTCCAGGAGTATTTATTTACTGTGTTCTTTTCTGTTTCAGCCATGACAGTAAGGGCAGAGACTCAGTTACTATGATTTCTTACAGAATTATCTTGCCAGAACTGTAAACCATGGTCTAGTGGAATAGCAGATATTCACCCAAACCTCTAACAATCTATCAGTTACCAAAGTATGTTTAATTATCTTTGTGAGTCAAAAAACAACTTGTATGTTATATTCTTCCTCTCTACACGGGCTCAACTGGAATTGGTGGAAGAAGACATAATTTGGCTATACGTGATTATAAATTGAACTTAATGAAAAATAACATGAATAGATCCTTCTGGATCTGGATCTGGATATAACTCTATCAGGTTATAGAGGGCCAAGGCAGGGAAAAGAACAATGTGACCTTTAAGAAAATGATCCCCCTGGCAATACAGGGCATATCTATCTCTAAGATGAACTCTTTTTCAATATAATGGCATATAAAAATATAGGCTAAGGTGAATTTTCTCTTAAATATAGTAAATAAACCTGCTTGAGATATTTCTATCTTGAGGTCCTCTCTGCTGATTAGTGAATCTCTGCCTTAGAATTACCATGAGGGACCTCAGTCCAGCTCAATTCACTTTCCAAACTGTTCAGTAGAATCTTGCCCCCAAAATGAGTATCTTTTCCTCTCCCTTCTTTCCAGTTCCCCTCAAAGGTTTACTTTCCCCTCCTAGACTATAAGTTCCTTGAGAGCAAGGATCATTTCTTGTAGTAAGTACATAATAAATACATACATACATATTCATATTCTCTTTCTGTAGTCACTATAAAATCTCAGAGACTTTTAGAATACCAGAGATAATGGAGAACTTTTGGAGCCAGGCCCAACAAAGACGAACAGTCGCTTTAAATCTTTTTTTGAGATACGGTCTCCCAGGTTAGTATAATCTCTACCTTCATGGATCCATATGGACTTCCTATAATTTCATAAGCATACAGTGGCTAAGTATAGCTGAGCAACAGGAAAAAAGGTCTGGGACTTTTAGTCATTAATGTTATCTTCAGCAGAAAATCCCATAAATTTTATTTAGGTTTGTTAAGAAAACTTTAGCACCCAGAAATAAATAGGGGATAGTTCTGCTGCATTCTGTCTTGGTCAGATTACATCTAGAGTACTATATTCAATTTGGGGCCTCACTTTTTACAAGCTCGAGAGTGTTCATAAGAGGACTATTCATTGAAAAGCCTCTATTTCATGTCACCTGAAGATCAATTGATACAACTGGGTGTGTTTAACTTGTATGAAAGAAGACCTGGGGAGATGGTGATATTACAGCTATTTTCAGTATTTCAAAGGCTGTCACATGGAAAAGGGATTGGGCTTGTTCTCCTTGGCCCTGAAAGGCAAAACTAGGAGCAAAGGTTGGGAGTTGCTAAGAGGCAAATTTAAGTTTCCTAACCATTAGAGCTATCCCAAAGCAGAATGGACTGGTTTAGAAGATGAAAGGTTTCTTCTTCTTTTGAAGTTTTCAAGCTCTCTGAATAAGCAATTTGCCACCCTGAGAATAAGAAATATACCTTAGTCAATTCTTCAGAGCTCTGTTGTCATCTGTCATCATTGTGCCACTGGCTCTGAAACCTTGATGTTATGAAATTCAATTCTGCAAATATTTATTAATCATGAATTCTGTGCAAGGAACTGTGCCATGTGCTTGGCATATAAGAGAAGGAAGAAAGAGAAATAAGTTATCAGTTCATAAGAATCTTTACTAAAGAGGAAGGAATGGCTATCCAGATGAACAAATACAAGGTCATTTGAAGTGGGAGAGCACATTAACAGTTATGATATCAAGAAAGACTTGTCATCGGAAGTGTGATCTGAACTGAACCTTGAAGAAAGCTAAGACCATTCAGAGCTAAGGGCTCTGAAAGATAGAATATAGGAAGAAGTGTATTTTGGGGATAGGGAACAGCACTTTTGAATACATGAAGATGAATAATCAAATGTTGAGTTTGAGGAACAAATACAAGACCAATTATCCATAATGTAGAATTTATGAAAAAGAGTGTTATAAAATGTTTTTAAAATCGTATTTTACTTTTCACAATCCATGCAAAGATGGTTTTCAAAATTCATTTTTGTAAGATTTGGTATTCCAAAGTTTTCTCCCTCTTACACTTACGTCCCCCCTTCCTTCCCCAAAACAGCAAGCAATCTGATATAATTTAAATACATGCAATCCTTTTAAACAAATTTCTGTATTTGTCAAGTAGTATAAGAAAACTCAGATCAAAGTGTGAAAAAAAAAACAGAAGAAACAAAAAAATAAGCAAAAAACAACAACAAAAAGGTAGAAATACTATTCTTCAATCCATATTCATTCTTCATAGTTCTCTCCATGAATGAGCGCAGCATTTTCTATCCCAAGTCTTTTGGGACTGACTGAACCCCCACATTGTTGAGAAGAGCCAAGTCCGTCACAGTTGATCATCACCTAATCTTGTTGTTACTGTGTACAATGTACTCTTAGTTCTGCTCCCTTCATTCATCATCAGTTCATATAATCCTTTCAGGATTTTCTGAAATCAATCTGCTCATCATTTCTTATAGAATATTAATATTCCATTATCTTCATATACCATAACTTATTTAATCATTCCTCAATTAATGGGCATCCACTCAATTTCCAGTTCCTTGCCACTACAAAAAGAACTGCTACAAATGTTTTTGCACATTTCTCTCTTTTATGATCTCTTCATAATACAGATCTAGTAATGAGACTGTTAGATCAAAGGATATACAGAGTTTACAAGTTTGGACAGAAAGTTGATTGACTAACATTTAATAAGATCCCTACTAAGTGCCAGGCAGTATGCTAAGTGCTAAGGGCATAAAACAGTCTATGCTTTTAAAGAGCTCATTGTCTAATGAAAGAAATAACAATCAAACTTTTGTGCGCCAACAAAATATATACAGGATAAATTGTGAGTGGTGTCAAGATTAAGGAAATCTAGCAAATACTTGAAAATAAGGAAGTTGAGCTGACACTTGGAGGAAGTCAGAAGGCAGAGAAGGAAAGGGAGAGCATTACAGGCATAGAAGACAGTCAGTGAAAATCTCTAGAGTCAGAATATTAAATATCTTGGGAAAGAAATAACAATGGATTGAAGAATATATGGAGAAGAGTAAAGTGTAAAAAGATTGGCAAGGTAAGAAAAGTTCAGGTTCTGAAGCCAAATGGGCTTCAGTAAATTGCAAGCTGACTATGAAAGCCTTGAAATGCTAAATGAAGAAATTTGTATCTTATTCTACAAGCAATAAGAAGCAGGAGAATCATCTACTTAAATTTGTATCATTGGAATACAATTTTAGAAGGAATGAGGAAGACAAAATGGAGAGCAGAGAGGCTAGGTAAAGAAAAAATAATTCATAAACTATTTTAAAACTAAGAGAGAATAATAGAAAAAAGGTACCAAAAAATGACAACTATTAGAAATTCAAATAATGGGGAGCTTTTGTGAAGTGATCCAGCAAAATGATATATGCAAAAACCACATAAAAAGGGAATATTAAAATGAAGCCAAACACTGTATAACTGTAATGACTAATCTTGGCTCTAGAGAAAAGATGAAATAAAAGCACCTCCCTCTTTTCCTGGAAAAAGTGGGAGATCATGAGTGTAAAAAGTTAAATATGTCAGATATAGTCACTTCATTGACTTGTTTAAATGTTTTTCTTTGTTATAAGGGAAAGAGGGGAGAAGGAGGAGAGTAACATCTGGAAATAACTGACATCAAAACAAAAGGCATCAATAAAATTATAATAAGATTCAAAATATAGCCTAGAAAACACAAAAAAGCTCTATCTCTTGCTGCTCTCAGCCTTTTCTGCTCCATGAAGTGCCTATTAGCAGAGGTAGCAACATAAAGATGGTTACATCTAAGAACAATACTACTTGCATTCAGTCATGGGGCAGCTAGATGATACAGTGGATTGAGTATCAGCCCGAAGTCAGGAGGACCTGAGTTCAAATCTGACCTCAGACACTTAACACACTGTGTTACCCTAAACATGTCACATAACCCCAATTGCCTTAGCAAAAAAAAATCAAATTCACAGAAATAGAAGTCTCATACTGACCAACAATGACAAAGGCATCAAGGCCAAAACAAAGACCAACACCATCAAGGTCCTGAAACCAAGAAATTATTAGAACCAAAGAACAGAATACACAAAATGAATATGCAAAATTCACTTAATAAATAAAACTAGGGGTCAGTTTAAGAAAAAAAAATGAAGAAGATAAATTATTGACTACTTTGATTTTTTTTTAAAGGAAAACCAAATTACCAGTACTACAAATGAAAAAAAAATCACAACTACCAAAGAAGAAATAAACCATTATAAACTATTTTGTTCAACTATAAGTCAATAAAGCCAACAATTTAGAATAAATCAATATTTACAAAAAGATAAAAATATCTAGATGTAATATAACAAGAAATAGGGATTTTAGATAATGCTAATTTCAGAATAAGAAATTAAACAAGTCATAAATGAAGTTCCAAAGTACAAAAGCCCAAGATCTCATGAATTCACATGTGAATGTTATACTGAATACTTATAAAAATAGCAAAAGCAGATATCTTACCAAATCCTTTTATGATACTAATATGAACCTTATACCTAAATCAGGGAAAGTCAACATAAAGAGAAAACTATTGAAAAATAAACATTCACGTAAAAATTCTTGATAAAATATTAGCAAAGGGTTTCAAGAAATATGTAAGAAAGATTTTATACACAAACGGGTTGAATTTAAACCATGTATTCAGGGCTGATTTAGCAACTGGAAAACTTTGAACGTAATTGCCAATGCTAAAAGCAAAAACAATAATAATCATTATTATGTCAATAGGTGCCTCCCAGAAAGCTTTTAACAAAATTAACACCCATTTCTGCTTTTTAAAAAAAAAATCATATTAGAAAATATAGGAATAACTTTACCTTTCCATAACTGGTTAGTATGTATCTAAAACCAAGATTTTATATATGCAGTGGTATAAACTAGAGTCCTTTTCAGTTGTACTAGAGGTAAATTGTGTCTATTATCTATATGACTCCATCTAAGAATTTCAGTTTGTACCTGTGTACATATCAACATGAGATCATTCATTTTTCAAACAGAATTGTCCAGGTGACTATTTTAAACATTCTACAGAATTGGTCGTTCCATCTAATTTTTTCACTAGAATGGTTAAAAGTACAATAAAGATGTTCCCTCAAATCATAGATGCTTTATCCCAGGACTGCATAAATATTTTCTGAAAGTCTTACCTAAATTCTTTTCCCTCTTGCTGGTCATGGTGTTGACAGAGTGATCATTTTGGCTATCTTTGTTTTCAGAAAAGTTTTAGATTTCAAATTACAGTAAGTTATACTTTTTTCATCTGATTCACATAATTAATATTTCAATTCAATTCAATAAACATTAATTAAGCACCTATTTTCCAAAACACTGTGCAAGGGATATAAAGAGACAAAAGACATTCATTGCCCTCAAGATGCTTACCATCTAATGGGCGAGATAATGTGCTAGTAAATTTATACAAAGAAAGATAGATTATAGAATAAATAGGTTATAATTAACAGAAGGAAAATACTGGAATTAAGAGGGAAGACTTGTAGGTAGGATTTTTTGGTGAGAGTTAAAGAAAACCAGAGAGGTCAGTAGTCAAAGCAGAAGAGGAAGACCATTCTAGATATGGGGCACAGCCAGAGAAAATGCCCTAAGCCAAAAAATGGAATACCTTGTTCCTAGAATAGCCAGGAAATCATTGTGACTAGATCAAAGACTATTTGTTAGGCAATAAGATTAAGAAGACTGGAAAGGGAGGAAAGGGTTAGATAATAAAAGGTTTTAAATGTCAAACAAAGGATTTTGTATTTGCTCCTGGAAGCAACAAGAAACCACTAGAGTATCAAAAGTACAGGCTCAGGAAATTAAAACCTTAGGATTGATCTAAAAGAAATTAGGTTTATGTTAAATTAAATTTCAAATAAACTTGAAACTACTAATAGATCTGCCACTCTATTTTGTCTATTGACATTTATTTCCATCAAATGCATCATCTGTGATGACAATAAAAGCTATTAGAAAAGTTTTTATTATTTAATTTGGTTTTTTTTAGGTTACACATGTACATTTATTTTTTACATGTTTCCATGTAAATTATGTTAGGAGAGAAAAGTCAGAACAAAAGGAAAAATCACGAGGAAAAAAACCAGAAAGAAACAAAAAGGAAAACAAAATCTTCATTCAGTCTCCATAGTTCCTTCACTAATTACAGATGGTGTTTTCCATCCAAAGTTTGTTGGAATTGCCTTGGATTACCAAATTTCTGAGAAAAGATAAATCTATCAGGGCTGATCACACAATCTTGTTCCTCTGTACAATGTTTTCCTGGTCCTACTTGCTTTACTCATCATCAGTTCATGCAAATCTTTTGGAAAAGTTTAATAGACTCACATATGGATTTGGAAAGAGCTCTCTGAAGTTAAAAATAGTCTTAAAATATATTCACAGCAGGAGCATATAAGTGGCACAGTAGATAAAGCACCAGCTCTGGAATCAGAAGGACTGGAGTTCAAATTCAACCTCAAACAATTAATACTTCCTAGCTTTGTGGCCCTGGGCAAGTCATTTAATCCCAATTTCCTCATCAAAAATAATAATAATAAATAAAAGAATTAAAAATAAATATTCACAACATTCAGACCTGCAGTTTAAAGAGTATGAGACTTGATATATGGAAATTTTGGATTTGAATTGCACATACGCCATTTACTAGCTTTGTGAATATAATTCACTTAACCTCAATGAATCTATTCCCTCATCAGTAAAACGGGAATAATAATGGCAATATTACCTACCTCACAATGTTGCTGCAAGTCTCAGGAGATAATTTACACCACACCATTTGCAAATCTTAACCAGCTACATAAATATCAGATATCAGTGTTTGTTATTATTTTCTAGAGTGGCTATAGAAATAAAATGATTCATTAGAGTCTATATAGTAGGACTGAATTGGGAATTGAAACATTGAAACAATGGCTCTGCAACTTATTTAATAGGTAACCATGAACCCTAACTTTTTTTTTTTTTCTGGAGTTTATTTTTATTCACACTTCCAGTGAGAAGGCTGAACTAAATAAACTCTAAAATCATTTCCAGCTCTAAATTTGTGATCCCATGTTGATTTCTGATGTAGACATGAGCCAAATACAGTAAACTCATTAAGAAAATCAGTTTCTGCTATTGATTAATTAATGTGGATTAGAATCCATATGACTTACAGGATACCCTAATGAAACAATTTAACTTCATGTGAAAATGATGGCATCAGTGGAAGGAGCAGACAAAGTGTTCTTTTACATCACAAATGAGCTATGTTTATATGCTAAAGACACCAAGCAACCTAGGAAATTATATTTAAATCCAAAACTCACATTTCCTTTCAAAAATCTGTCCTGAATTTCTGCTCCCTATTCCTTTCCAAATCCCATCTCCAATTACCACCAGGGCATTTTGTTTTCATTTATATTGTAGTAATTTACTGTTCTATTTTTTCATTAATGTATGTCTTTACAACCCAGAAGCTTGGCTACTTTCTCTTCTGAGCCCCTATGTTGTTTCTACTGTATTTTCTTTATCTTGATTTCTCTATTCCTCAAGTGTGAAAAGGGTACACCGTAGTCTAATATTCATTTTTCTTTTTTTTTTTTTTGCCACTCCAAGTGCTTTCTTTCCCCATCTGTAACAGCCCCTAATATGCACCTCCATTCGATTTTCCTTACCCAGCTTGAAACCCTCTCATTCTAATTACCTTTTCAGTTTTCTTATATTTCTCCCTTGAGATGTCTCAATTAGTAGACTTTTTCATACTGCCTGTCACCTCTGAGCTACAAGGTGGGTCTAACTCCAACTTAAACCATGCAGAAAATAAATGAGGAGCCATTCCTGGCTGCCCTGCTGAAGGTGGTGTTACTTTACAAACTACTGCACCTTTAATAGATGATAAATGGAGAGAAAAGTGGCCTTATTAATGCAGCAGTCCTTGATTTGGTTGGCATGCTGTGTCCTTTCATTACTCAGAGATACAGAAAAGGCAAGCTATGTTAAGCCCTGGGTGATGTACTTCCATACAGAGAGAGTGAGGAGAGGCTAATTAGCATAGTTCTGGTCAAAGTCTGAAATTAACTCTCCTCTTTAAGACCAGAGCTAAAAATGTCATTTGTCTTGCCTGTAATTACATTTATAGGTAATTATACCAGTAGAATAACAGCAAGCAAAATGAATGGAGATTTTCCCCCCATATAGCATAACTCTTTAAGTTCTAACCCTGTCAAAAGGCTGGGTAAAAATAAAGATGATTGCCATGAAATATCTCTTTTGTTCATTTCTGCCCTAGGATAGCAAAGTTCCTATAGGTTCATGGGACCAGATAACTAGAAAAGTACCCTCAAATGCCTTCCAGACTGAACCTTTGATTTTATAGATGAAGAAGCTAAGAGCTCAAGGTTTATGTTAAAAACCTGACCAACTTACTGAAGTTCATACAGGTAAATATGTTTAAAACCAGATTTTCTGACTCAAAATGCAGTGCTATTTCCACTATACAGAGACCTAAAAACTTAGGATGTCCCTTTCCCATATACTATTACACAGTAAATGCCTAAAGACTTTATCTGAATTTGTAAGTTTAATCACATGTGTAGAGGGGCCCAAAGGTCTTATGGAAGTTTTTAGCTTAGTGTCCTGAGACTTCTGAGATATTCTGCATAAAACAATACCTATCTAAAGGTATTTTCAGTCATTAATATTTGGTTTGTTGACAGCAAGGACATTCTAGAATATGTCTAGAATTTATTCTCCCCCCACTTTCCTTCAAATCTATCCAATGCTTTCCCCAAGGCACCTGCCTCTCATAATTAGCATTCTCTCAGAATTGTTTTATATTATTTTGTATATATATATACAAAATAATATAAAACAATTCTGAGAGAATGTTATTTACCTGCTTGTATCCAAGTTCTGTCTGAATCCACCTCTCTCAGGAGAATGTGAACAACTTGTGATCAAGAACTATTTTTTGTTTGCCTCTCCATCCCTAACACAATGCCTTGTACATAGCAGAAACTAAGTTATTAGCTGCTGAATATTAACATATATTAGAGGTTAATATGATACTATTAACATAATCTGTTGAATTTAACTGAGTACAGTGTCACAATTTCAAATATTACTGGATACAATATGCCTAGTTGGAATGAATTTTTATTCCCTTGAAATTGGATCAGTTTTCATCCACAAAATTAAGTTTCTATTGATTTCCTAATAAAAATAATAATAGATTATGTGAACAGCTTTAATGAAGATGATGATTATGGTGATAATAAAGAAGATTTATAGAGAGATTTAATGTTTGCAAGGTATTTTACATGTGTCGTCACTTCTTTCTCAAAACATTACTATAAGATAGACACTAGAAGTATTATGAGAACGATGAACAAAAGCAACTTGAGCATCTACACAGAATTGCCCTCAATGTTTTGAGCTCAGATCCCTTGATACCTAGAAAAATAAGTAATGAGCCAGCACTTCTTAATTCAGAACATAAGTATTTGCCCAGTCAAGATCATGACTTACTACATGATAATGTATACACTAAAGATGCCCTCCGAGAGATTCAGCATTTTTCTGGAGGATCCAGATGTATCCTAAGCTAGCCCAATCAATTAGGACTAGTTCAAAGGTGTTTTCAGCAGAGATAGCCTCCAGAGGAAAATTCTGTGAAGAAAGAGAATAGAATAAAGGTGAATTCTCTGACTTCTATATACACTCAAGCCCTTTCACCTCATTTCACTACTTCCAATTTGGGTGAAAAATCTCTGGATTATTTTGTCCCACTCTTCCCTTGATACCTTTCTTCTTGTCAAATCCTAATGAGTAATGGGTGGTGAAGTTTCCTCTAAGAAAGAATCTATATGCAAGTCAAATTGTTTAGAAAACATATTTCAATTTACATTAGCAATTTGGAGTCAGATTTCAATCTGGAATAACTGGGCTTCTTACTAATGTTAAGAAAGGGGTTAAAGTTCTTTCATTTTCACTGAGACAAGCTAAGTCATTTCTAAGAACAAATCAAGAATCAAAAAAGCAAATGTTTCATGAATGTTTATGCTGAGCTATAATTTGAAGAAAGGTAAGACCTCTAAGAGGGTGCAAGGAAAAGAGACTAAATTGCAGACATTGGACTTCTAAAAAAAGCATAGAAATGAAAAGTTGAATGCTGAGTTCAAGGAACAGCTAAAAGACCACTCTGCTTGGAATTTGGAGTGCGTGAAGGGCACTATGATGAAGTAGACTAGAAAGGTAGTTTTAGGGCCAGCTTGTGAAGAACTTTAAATGCTGGACTAACCAGTTTGTATTTTATACTAGAGTAATAGAGAGCCACAGAAGGTTTGGGGACAAGAAATTAATCTGATCAAACCTGTGTCTTAGGAAAATAATTTTAGTTACTGTATGGAGAAAGAATTAAAGAAAGGAGGTACTGGAAGCAGGAAATCCAAATAACCTAGCAGAGAGTCAATGAAGATCTTATTTAGAATTGTGGTAATATGAGTGGGGATGAGGTGAACAGAGGTTAGAGATAAAGTGGAGATCAAATCAAAAAGACTTGAAAACCAATTAGATATGGAAAATGATGAAGCCCAAGATGATTGAGATTGTAAACTTGGGTAACTGAAAAGATTTGGTACCTCTAATGGAAATTGAGTGAGAAGTTTATAGGAGGGGTAGATTTAATGGAGAAGATAACTAATTCTATTTTGGAGATAATTAGTTCAAGATGGCAATGAGATATCCAGCTGAAAATGTCTAATTGGGATAGAGAAAGAATAGGAGATATATTTATTCTATAATCTTATGACCATTGCCCTTGACTCCATCCCTGTCTGCCCCCTTCAGCAATGGATAATATTGATCATTCATTAGCTATTTATACATATTTTCCTATTTCATATTCAGTCTCTTGCAGCTTTGTAATTTCAGAGTTGGAAAGAGATGTCTGAGAACATCTAATCCAATTTTTCCCCACTGCTAACCCTTTTTCACCTAAGAAATTTTTATGCAACACTATCTTGAATCTAATCTGAGTGTGCATGCCCAGTGCAAAGTACACATGTTGTGAGTTCAGAATCAAAGCTGCCCTGAAATTATATGATATGACGCAGGCAAGTGCTGCCAGAAACACCCACATTCATTAAGCATTTGATTTTGAATCAGTTTTTGGCCATTGACTTAGGAAATCTTTTACTGTTGCCCAATTTTTTGAGACCCCCACATTCAGTTACTTGACCCCATATGAGATGGAGAACTACAGTTTAAGAAGATTTGATCCAGAGAATGTAGCCTTCAGAGGGTTAACTTTTGCATCACTTCATACCCAGAGCAAACACTCCATGTCCTTGACTTAATTAATTAGATTGGAAACACCCCCTCCTGTTATCTTTTTTTATGCTATTAAATGTTCAATTTAGTGGGAAGACATCAAGATTTGGAGTCCAAGAGCCTACTTACTACTTGTGTGACTGGGCAAGTCATTTATCTTATCAGGGACTCAGTTTGATTATCTTTAAAACAAAGCTGTGGATTAAATGAGCTGTAAAATCTCTTTCAGCTCAAAAGCAAGACTATGTAACAGAGTTGGAATCTGAACCCAAGTTCCATGGCTCCAAATCCAGTGTTCTTTCTACTAATCCACACAGTTATCCTTATAATAGTTTTATAATAGATTATAAGGAATATAATAGATTATAATAGATTCACCATAACCTCAACATATTTTTTGGGTATCACTCCTTATTCCATCATTTTGTTGGGTAACCTCATTATTATGGTGGTCTAATACACAGAGAGGGTCTGACTGCACCCTGGAACCTCAATAGATTTCATTTTATTATTTATTTATTTAGGCAATTGGGGTTAAATGACTTGCCCAGGGTCACACAGCCAGGAAGTATTAAGTGTCTGAGGTCAAATTTGAACTCAGATCCCCCTGACTTTGGGGCTGTGCTCCATCCATGATACCAACTAGCTGCCCCAATTTAGAAAGTGAGGAATTTGGATTAGTTGATATCTAAGAGCTTAGCTTTATGATCTTAATCAAGTCCTACCTTATCAGAGGGTGCAAAGGCAAGGTTGAGCCCAAGGAGCTTCAAATAATCATACTTATGAAATTCTTTTCTATAGATAAGTAACTACAAATGACAGAAAAACATCCTTGGTTCAACAGATTTTTCTTAGAGTGACTGTTATCCTTTCTGTACTGAATCTGCTTTACCTTTATTTGGCTAAAGAAAGACTTTAAAGAAGATGCTATTGTAAACTTATAAGAAATAGTACTGATAGAGAGAAACTTCTGAGAGCCAAGAAGGTATAATAAGCAGTAAATCAGGGTAATTCTTCCATATTCACGTCCAAACAACCATAAAATAGCACTCAGAAAAAAAAATCCTAGGACACCAGAACTAGAAAAAAAAAAAAAAAAAAAAAAAAGACAGAGTGAAACAATTTTTTTAGCCCAAGAAACTTGGGAGACAGATAAGAAAGATCTGTCGCAGGTAAAAGTGAAGTTCAGGTAAGTACAGGAAGTATTCAAATAAGCCAGCAATAAATTCCACCTTAGCAAACCAGCAGGAGATCCTGAACTACAGTTCAGTGGAGCAGGCAAATACCAACACCAGGATTACTCTCTGTCCCTTGCCCCCACCTCCACCCCACCCCCCCCACCCCCGCCCCTTTCAATGCCTCAGCAGAGCCAGGGGAATGGGGAGACTCCAGTTCTGAAAATTATTAGGTGCTTTAGCATAGCTCTGAACAAACTGACATTCATCAGCATCAGTCTGCTGAAGCACCGAGGGCAAATAGATAGATATACATTCTAGATGCTACTGATGTGATGTGGCAGCCCCACACACCCTTCAGGGTATTTCTGAGGAACACAAAAACACTCATTGGGTTCAGTACACACTAGATACTTACGAGGATCTGGATGTAACACCAGGTAAGCTGCCAGACTCCTATGGTCTCCAGCAGCACCAGCCACACTCAACTCTATCACCTCAGCATAACAGTATATATGAGGGTCCCCTGTGAGTTTCAAGGCAACATCAATGCAGCACAAGTAAACAAATAGGGCCTGCAGCCCAGCACAAGAAATCTGAGAGAATGCCTCTTCTACCCCTAGGAGAAGTTCAAATTTAAAAGGAAAAGGGACAAAAAAGGAGAGTAAAAGATAACAACAACAACAAAAAAAAAGAATCTGACCATAGAAAATTATTATAGGAAGATTAAGAAACAAATTTAGAAGAGGACAACAAAGTCAAAACATCTATGGGAAAACCCCCTGTAGTGTTCTTGTTTCTTGTTCTTTTTCTATAATATTTGATGGTTCTCTGAGAGCAAGTTTCTTGGGGAGGTTTTCTGGAGGCAGCCTTAGTTTCAGTTCAGAGTAATAATCACTCAAATACAGCCAAGGATTAAAGTACAGTCTTTTATTGTCTCTTCCAAAATCGCCCGGTTAGTTTACTTAGAAGCCAATCTCTCTCCTTGGTTCCAAGAGCTCTTGCAGCTTGTCTTTTAGCTCTTCCAGCTTCTGCCTCTAGCTCAACTCCAACTCATGGCTTCTCAATCTCCAACTGAAGCTGCCCTCTCAATCTTTTCAACTGAACTCTCCTGACTGAACTCAGCTGTTTTTATGCTCTGTTAGAGGTGTAAACTCAACAGTTGACTCCTCCTCTAAGAGTGAGATTATGGGAGGTGTGAATTTGGATATCTCATAATGAACCCTGAAATCTCCCAAACATGTGAACTAATGTGTGAGCTAATGTGTGAACTCTCAAAGGTATTAACTTAAGCATTGTTTCTATCAATTCCATTGAGTTATCACCTTGTTCCAAGTTCTGGCTTATAACAATCCCCAAAGAACAACAGTGAATGGCCTCATGACCAGAAAGAACTCAAAAAAGGAGCTTAAAAATTATATGAGAGGTAGAAGAAAATTGGGGGGAAAGGACAATGAGGTAGTTCAATGGGTATGGCACCAACCCTGAAGTCAGGAGGACCTGAGTTCAAATCTGCCCTCAGATACTTAACACTTCCTAGCTGTGTGACCCTGGGCAAGTCACTTAACCCTAACTGCCTCAGGAAAAAAAAAAGAAAATTGGGGGAAAATGAGAGTGATACAAGAAAATTATGATTATATTTTCTTTTCCCATTCTCCCTTATTAGGTTTCTCTTGGGTCCTAATATTAAAAATCTTTTTGTTGTTGTTGTTCAATTCTGGTCTTCTTGTGAAAGTTTGAAAGCTTTCTATTTCACTGAATAATCATTTTTTCCCTGATGTATTATGCTTATGCCTGTTGGTGATTCTTGATTCTAGTTCTATCGCCTTTGCCTTTTGGAATATCATGTTCCATGACCTTTGATCCTTTAATGTTGCAGCTGCTAAGTCCTGTATAGTCCTGATTGTGACTTCCTGGTATTTGAATTATTTCTTTCTGGCTACTTGCAGTAATATTTTCTTGATATGATAGTTTTATAATTTGGCATTGTTACTTGGAGTTTTTATTTTGGGAGCTCTTTATTAAGGTGATTGGTGAATTCTTTTAATGACTGTTTTGCCTCTGTTTCCAGGTTATCAGATAGAATTCCTCCTCCCTTCCCCATGCTCCCCCATTCTACAAGGTAGGTAGGACAGGTCTCATCTTCCAGATTTTACTGATAAAGAAGATGAGGCTAGAGGGGGTGATGTCTTTTATAAACTACTACAGAGTGATAGTTTTAAGACAAATTCAGGTCTTCTGATTCCCAGTCTACTACTCTTTTCTTGACATCAATTAATCCCATAAGCGTTTATCAAATACCTACAATGTGCCAAGCATTGTAATAACTGCTGAGGAAATCAAAGATGAAAATTAAAAATAGCTAATATTTATATAGCAATATATAAATTTATATAACAATAAATAAAAAATAATACCAGGCTATATAAGATAATGCCCAGTTCTTCCTTTTGATTATAGCTTTCAGGTAGTCTAATGATTCTGATATTATCTCTCCTTGATTTATTTTCCAGATTAGTTATTTTTCCCATGAAGTATTTTACATTTTCTTATATTTTTTCCATTCTTATGAATTTGTTTGATTGATTCTTAATGTCTCATAGAATCAGTAGCTTCCATTTACCCAATTCTAAGGAGTTATTTTCTTCAATTAGTTTTTGTACCTTCCTTTCTATTTGACCCGTTGTACTTTTTAAGAAGTTGTTTTCTTCAATGGATTTTTGTAACTTCTTTTCTATTTGGCCAATTCTATTTTTTAAGCAAATATTCTTTTTCCAAACATAGTATATTAGGGGGGAAAAGTGGTTAGTCAGTGAAATACAAATTTTTACAAGGAGAAGACCAGAATTGAACCAAAAAAAAATGATTTCTAATATTAGGACCCAAGAGAAACCTAATAAAGGAAAATGGGAAAAGAAAATATGTGATTCAATGGAGCTGAATTGTTTACATCCCTACATGGGAAGATGTTACATGGAATTCTTAAAAATTGTATCACTAATAGTACAACTAGAAGGAATAGATAGATAGATAGATAGACAGACAGACAGCTAAATGTAGATACAGATAGAGATAGAGATACAGGGTATGGGTGTAAGGTGAAATTGAGGAAATGACATTAAAAAAAAGGTTTGGAAAAGAGGAGTACCTTGGGTATAGAAGGAAAGGAGAGGTAGGATGAGAAATTATTTCACATGAAGAGGAGCAAAAATCCTATGAAAGTGGATGGAAAGATAGGAAGGTGGGCCATGGGCATCACTTGAACTTTATTCTCATCAGTATTGCTTCAAAGAGGGCATGATATCCATAATCAGCTGAATATAGTACTCAATAGGACTATAGGAAAGTAGTAATAGAAGAGATTAAGTAAAAGACATGTAGAGTGAAGGTGGGGGTAGTTTTTGACAAAAGAAGGCATAAGGGGGAGTTGGTAGAAAGAAGCACAACCCTGATGAGGAAGAAAAGAGGATAAACAGGAAGAAAAATAGGATAGATGGAAATACATGGTAAGTAATGATAACTGTGAGTGTGAATAGTTAAGCTCTCAGATAAAATGGAATTATATTCACATGTAGTACATGTATTTCCTATATCAAATGTTGTACCATTTTTGGAGGAGACAGGGAAGGAGAGAACAATTTGGAACTCAAAATCTTGTAATTTTCCTAACATTTGGTTAAGGAAAAATAAAATAACATTTAAAAGCATTTTAAAATAGTACTTTTAGCTTGGTAAATGGTGCTTTCCCCTCTGAATAAGTTTTAAAGGAGGCTGTGACAGTGAGTTATGAACACCATCCCAAAGGTGGAGAAAGAAATAAGCCTTTTGCATAGCACAGAAGCAAAACCCAGACCACTCTGGTCAATGAACTCATTGTTTGCTTGCTGACTCTCACACACTAATCAATTCTAAACTTACACATTTATTCATTATACCTTGTATCAATCTCTGTGCTTAGGCAGTTCTAAATAATTTAATTTTTCTTCATTGTGTCTTTCATAAATTTAGCAACAGATGTATCTGGGGCCCCCAGAGATGGATACATTTTAGCAGTTACAGGAAAAAAAAATCAGCTCATGGACAGAAAGGTACAAAAGCATACTTTTTTCACAAACTCACAAAGACATAAATGACACTTTGCTTTTATGTACTGCCCTGTAACATAATAACATAGCTTGGTTATTGCTGTCTATGGGAAAAAAGTTGAAGAAAAAAAATATAGTGGTCTAAGATTTTAGTCTGTCCCAATCTGTTCAAAGGATTTAGATAAAGGATGCTGTGCCTGTTTTAATCCTCATTTAAAATGGAAAATTTTTCATCATATGGAGTTAGGGTATATGTTGAAAATGGGGTGGGGGAGATAAAGCATGGAGGGGAGGGAAAAGAAGATGATTTACAACCAAGATTTCTAGTGTTTATACATATACATAGAATTTAAAAGTGTGAATGATTGAGTATGACCCAGTAGAGCCATTAAAGAGCAAAGTACAAAAATGGACAGAGCTTAAAAACAATCTTTTCATCTGAGAGACTCCAGTGTGTCCTCTGAAACTATTACAATTATAATTTATCATGTAAATCCTTCTTAATTTGCAAGTTATTGACCCCAGAGCCATAATAGCTCAGCAGCAGCCCGTTATAGACAGCCCATTGTGTTGGTGAGCTTGCCACACGTACCCTCTGAGGAGCCCATTCATGTTCAATATTCATACTCAATCCATTTGCTTAACAAGGGAAGAATGTCCCACATCATCCAAGTCCTGAAAGCATTTATGAATTTTTTGGTAGAAAACAGTTTCTCTCCATGTGGATGGTAGCCATGGTTCTCAAGAGAACAAATTTGTCACTTTATGTCCTTCTCCCCAGCTTCAGTGCCTCATTCTGGTTCCCATTAGTGACTAATGGACAAAAATGCACTATTCCAAATATGAAAGTTGGTGGGGGAGGAGAGGAAGGAAAAAGCACCTGAAATCATTGTTTCTTTTCTCATCTACTCTTCTATGCCAGACTCATTCTTAAAAGTGTTCTGTCTATGACAGTGGCAGTAATTTCTTTCCTAACTCCTAGCACCAAGTTCAGAATCCCTCTTCCAGTTTTCCTCTACAGGTGGTGATGTTTTCATGCTTGGGTGTTCTTTGTGTGGCCTCTCCTCTTTTTTTCCCCTTAATGTTTTCCCCGGTGGAACAGCTTCCAGGATCACGTGGTCTAATCCTGTCAGTTTCCCTCTTTACAGCTGCAACTACAACCTCATGGGATCCAATTGCTAACATTTCCTCTTTCTCTAATGGTGATGTTCATTCTTTGCACAGTATGTGGTACCTGTAGGGTTCTTTAGAGACATTTGAATTCAAAAGCTTGGATCTTCTGCTTTGTTGTTCTTGTTAAGAGTCCAAATTTCTCATCCATACAGAGCTGTCGAGTGCATAATTATTCTAAGAAGTGTTATCCTGGATGCACTTGAGATGAATATATCATTACAGATTTTGTCAAATTTTGCAAATGTTGCTGTCATGAAAGAACATTAGTTTTTTTCCCCCACTGTTTCAAGTTTTCCTTATTTTTTTACCCCCTGTAATGACAGCTTACAGTTAGGCATGGTGATGCATTCCTATAGTCCCTCATATAGAAAGGCTGAGGAAGGTGGGTCACATGAGTTCGGAGTTCTGAGCTGCTACAGTTTAACCTGATGGGGTATCCACACTAAGTCTGCTACCACTATATTGATCTTACGTATGCAGAGGCAAACCAGCCAGGTTGGAAAAACAGAGATTTAGAACTGAACTAATAAATGGTCATTGTACTTCTAATTAGGGCAAAGAAGACTAAGATTAAAAAACAAAACAAAGCAAAAAAATTTAAATTAAAAAGTAATAACTTACTCTTACAGAGAACTTTAGACAGAATTCCTCCTCCTTTCCCCACGCTCACCCCCATTCTGCAAGGTAGATAGTGCAGGTCTCATCTTCCTGATTTTACTGATAAAGAAGATGAGGCTAGAGAGGGTGATGTCTTTTATAAACTACTACAGAGTGATAGTTCTAAGACAAATTCAGATCTTCTGATTCCCAGTCTACTACTCTTTTCTTGGCATCAGTTAATCTCATAAGTGTTTATCAAATACCTACAATGTGCCAAGCATTGTGATAACTGCTGAGGAAATCAAAGATGAAAATTAATAATAATAGCTAAATGTTGGCTACGTGCTGGGAATTGTGCTAAGCATTTTACAATTATGATCTCATTTGATACTCACAACCTTGGGAGGGAGGTGCTATTGTTATCCCCATTTAAATGAGGGGAACAACAGGTTGAGTGATTTGCCCAGGGTTACACTACTAATTAGTTTCTTACGTTAGATTGAATTCAAGTCTTAGTGTCTCCAGGTTCAGCCTTCTGAATCACCTAGCTGATGTGCAAATGAAATGAAATGAAAAAAGACCCTGCCCTCATGGAACCTACATTCTTTCACACTCTTTTCTCATATGCATGGGAGTAAGCACCTAGCAAAGCCCAATTTTAAAAGTCACTCTGCTAGGATGTAGATGTTTCAGTTAGCTATAGTTCATTTACTTTGCCCCCAATTAATAAATTTCCATTTCCATTTGCAGTTTTTAAAAAAATACTGACAATGCATTCTGCTTTTGAGTTTTTACAGTTATTCAGCACCCAGTGATGCTTAATGCTTGGAATTCCTTATAAAAAATAGACAACCCAGCATGTTGTCAAATACAGTAGAAACATCACTGTGTTAATAAGTAAAAATTGGATGGTTTGGGGTTTTGCTAGCTTATTTCTACCAGAAGTAGCACAGAGAATATGCCACCTAAAGAGAATAATTGTAAGTACTCATCAAAACATTGTATTTTCTGGGATCAAATTATTCCTTCTTTGATAAGGCTTTAAGTGCAGCTCAACTTAATCCAAAGGGGCATCAACTACAAGGAACTCTCTAGCTAATGCTCTCCTCAGTCTACTTGCTGTTTGAACCTTATTCTCCTGCTCCTCTCCCCCAAGAATCTGTGCTGTTACTCATGTGGGTAGCAATTCATCTGGCCTCTCCTTCCAGACTTCTCAAAGACCACAAGGCTAATACAAAAGTCAGATGAAAGCCGAAGTTTAGCGTGTAGTCATTCATCACAAGGCAAAAGAGTCACCTGGGTGATATGGTGTATTGAATATTGGACCTGAAGTCAGGAATATTTGATTTCAATTGTGCCTCAGGCACTCACCAGCTGTGAATGCAAGTCACTAAATCTCTCTATCTCAATTATAACATCTGTAAATGATGCAAATAACCCCAACTTCATGAGGTTGTTACTAAGATCAAATAAGATAACATGTAAAGGGCTTTACAAAGCTTAAAGTACTCTATAAACACTAGTTTTTCACCATCATCATCATCATCATCAACATTACTATTAATTATTTTCTACAAGCAAAGTCTGAAGTAAAGCCTTGGCCAAAAGACCAGAGGAAGTGCTGAAGTCATAAAAGGGGAATCTAGAAGTAGAGCTTCCATATCAGGATAAACAATCTTTCTTAGTCTGGTATACTCAAAAGATTATAGAGTTGAGAGTGAGATACCAGAGAGATAAGGAGCTGTCTTTATAGACACTTTGGGAATGCTCATTTAGAGGGGTTGAGGTTATGGAACAGCATATATTTTTTACAGGCCTATATACTCCACCACTGCAATGCCTTCTTTGCAACCCACATATGCTCAGGGCCACCATCGGCCCTCACAAAACTCATTTTTGGTGCTACAAAATCTTGAAGTCATAGATTAGCTCATGGGACAATAAGCTATATTCATGGGCACCCCCTTTTCTGAATCCACTAGAATACAAATCTAGGCATCACTGGAGCCATAGAAAATAACAGGTCTGCAAACATGCTTCATGAACCATTTATAGGTATAATGAGGGCAATCTGAAGTCTTAAATCCATAAATCAGTCAAAATATATTAAATGTCTACTATGTGCCAGAGCTGATACAATGAGAAGAAAAAGAAATATTTCCTATTCTCAATGAGCTCAGAATCTAAAATGGGGAAGACAACATTAATCAATAATGGATAAATAAGATATGCATCTAAATATGTACACATATCAAGCTATATTTACACACATATACACAGAGACTATATTGGAGATCATCTCAAAATAAAGGCAGAATCCCCATTAATAAATTATAAGATTGGAGTGTTTTCATGCAATGGAAAAACCACTGGATCTAGAGTGAGACAATGAGTTCAAATTATAGGCCTGCTGCCTCAGTTTACTTGTCTCTAAAATAATGAGGCTAAACCAGATAACCTCAAAGTTCCCTTTGAGCTCCAGATCTATGTAATCCAAGGCAGAAATTTAACAAAAAACTAAGAAAAATCAGGATGTAGTCCAACTGAACTTGTAATGTCATAGCAGGATTTGTGACTGCAGCCTTGCTGCCTATTTTGAAACTTACTTGTGCTGGATCATGTGCATATGAAGAATGTTGCCAATTCAAATTTGTCAAACTTGGGTTTTCCTGGAATAATACAAATTAATCAGAAGCACATGCTATTCAACATTGCTTTTTTCAAATATTCATTTCTCTATGAATACCTATGGTATAGCTTGGAAAAATGTTCTCTTTTATACCAATGATTATCCTATCACTTTAGAGAAACATTAAAAAAAAAAAAAAAACATGGCACAGTTAAATAATAACCAGTTCTGATAAGTCTGCCTTAAGTACACCACTAGCTGTGTGACTGTGGGCAAATCACTTAAACTTGTTTGCCTCAGTTTTCTCATGTATAAAATGAGTTGGGGAAAGAAATAGCCAACCACTATAGCAGATCTGCCAAGAAAACCTTAAGTGAGGTCATAGAGAGTCAGACACGATTGCCATACCTTGACAAAGCCATAACATCCTTTCATGACCAGCTATGCTTATTTTACTCCCTTCTAACATCTCAGGTTTTTCTAGTTTCTCACTTACCCCTTTGCCCTACCTGAATATTCTTCTTACCCCTTTTCCTCATTCTACCTCTACTTTCTGTTTTGTCTTTCCTCATTGAAATGCAAACTCTTTGAGAGAAGCTGTCTTGTTTGCTTATTTGTAAACTGAAATCTTAGTACAGTGTCTAGCCCATAATAAACTTTATCTAAAATTAAACAAATATTTGGGAGTGGTAATTAGGAAGAAAAAGGGAGATAAATTGTGCAGTATAATGTAAACAAAAAAAAAAAACTGGATGATTTTTTTTTAATCTTAAAGCCAATAAGTTTTCATTAAGTATTTACAATATGCCAGGCTGGAGGTGGGGTTGGAATGAGGGGATAGAGTAGACATATGAAATGAGCTTCCGGGGTGAAAATGTTTTCATGGCATGGTAGACCAAGTACAGTAGAGAACCGGGAGTGCAGCCTAGAGAAGAAAAGTATGGTTGTCCTGGACCCCTCTCTTTAAAAATGAAGATTCAGAGAAGAACCAGTCAATTAGAGGGAGAACCTGCAGAGTACTTCAATAGGAGAAGTACTCCAGGGATGAAGTGAGATTCCAGAGAGAAGAGATTCCTGTGGCATGATATACAAAATCCTGTGGAAAGTAAGTGAATCTACAGTGAATAAACATTAATTAGATTGAACATGGAGCTGCATGTTGAGCAAGAAAGGCTGAATAGATGGATAAATCAATCTCTTATTTATTCTTCCTCTCAGAGTCTACAACCTAGTAAGAGGCCTTTTAAATTATTTTCTTTAGTGACCACATCCAAATCAGGGAATGAATGATTAGATATAGCAAGTTTAGAGGAGTGGCAGTTATTTTTGCCTCTAATTCAACTAAAAATGTTTAAGTACTTATTACATTCAAAGCACTGTGCTAGGAATTTGGGGAGATATAAAATTCAAATAATATGAAATCTCTGAATAAGGGAATAATTTACATACATATACACACATATTTAACTATAATACATTACTATAAGTAAATTAGAAAGGTGTCAAACAAAATACTATATGAGTTCCAAAAAGTAGGGTTGGTTTTCACAAGGTATCCAGCTAAGTATTTAGCTAGCTACTGTCAACATGTATTATAGAATATAATTCAAGAGCAGTGTGCTAATTTTTCAATTTCTTCCTCAATCAGTCTTTACAACATAACTCTATTATTTTGTTTAGAGATTTGAAACTCCCCTGATTAGACATACCCAAATATGAAATGTCACATACCAAAATGTGTTCCCAAGCAAATATCAATGAGTTTAAAATGTAAACTATTGGGATCCATTCACACACTGTCTCTCTATTCTAGCTAAATTCAGATTATCAAGGATGAATTAAAGTTAGTTTAGTCAATCACAGCTGTTAACACCAGAGGGCATAGAAGAAAGACAAAGTGGGGGGGGGGACGCGGAGGCGGTGTTGGGGAGGGAAGCAGCTTTAAGTCTCCAATATGGGGAGAGGGGAAAGGAGGGAGGGTCTCAATGAATAGCTTCATTTTAACAGACTACTAATTATCCACAGTATTTTTATATGGATAACATAAAAACAAAATCTCTTTTAAAAAAAATCTCACTAGTGTCCAGTTAATTCTGATAACACTTCAAAACAGTCATCATTATTTTTCTGCCATATTGATAATCTCAGTGTCTTAACTAGACTAGTACTGAGTATCAATAACTGCTTCAGAGTTCCAGACAACCAAAGTATCATATCTTTCCTCCCACATGTCACTTCTTTGGATCTAGGCAAGCAGTAGGCCTCTGCCCTGTGTGGAGAGTAGCTGGCACTAGTGGTTTTTAACAATTGGGGAACAGAGTGCTCACTAGTGATTTTCTCCTATAAGAAACTGCCTTAATTTATCCCCCACCCAGTCTTTCTTCAGCAAGAGCTAATTTATTAATGCTGCCAGGAAGCTTCTTTTCTCCACCTATTTCCAGTTTTATTTTTAAATGAACAGAGGGAAGGTTGGTCTTATTAAGCCAAGCAAAGAACTCTGCAGCTAACTCTGAAAAGCATGGCAGCTCCAAACACTTACACTTTATGGAAAGCCGCGAAGCCAGCATGAGAAGATCTAATTACTAAGTGAATTAGTTTAAAAAAAAAAAAAAACATCTGCAAGGTTTACAGAAATGTCTGCAAGTATGTAGTAAATGGCCACAATTGATAGAGTTATTGCAAAGACATCCCCGGGGCAGAAACTGCATCAGTAGAGTCCTAACCAAAATTGCTGTCAACAGTTGTTGTTTCCCTCATACCATTAAATGAAAAGAGCTGGGAAATGATTCTACAAACAGCCATTTAATATTCCTGTACACATGAACTGCAATTACCACCACTACCAACAACAGAGTCTGCAGTAATGTGTTCATGGTTAATCAATTCAATTGATCACTGTTTATTAAGTAAAAACCTGCTTTCTAAACAGTTCCCCCCCAAATGGTGTTTTTGCAGGCTGTTGGAAAACAGGAAACTAATTAGAGCTTTTAATTTAAATCCAAGCAAGGGAATGCAGGCGTGTACATTTCACAAAAACATTAATGGGAGAGACTTGGACAAGATGGGGTCTTCCCCAGAGGAACTGGACTGAAAAAAACCTGTGTCTATTTTAAAGGGTTTTGGCTCACAACACCCCATTTTTTTATTTGACTAAGAGGCAATCACGACCAGGTCATATGAGGCCATTGGGAAGGCCTACCCACTGATAATACAGATTATAGCAATGTTTTGGTCTCATCAGTGCTGTTAAATTGATCATCTTCATTCAGCACCTTGCAAGAGGGGATTGGAAATCAATGGATGGCAGACTTGTTAGGTGCCAGAGATAACTGACCATAGAGGATTTTTGTTATCTCTTTACAAAGAATAATGATCTCAAAAGACTTGAGTGCTTTAAATCTAAGCAAAATATATACTTCAAATTCAATACTGGGACTGAATACTACATGGGAGAGCAGCAAGAAGATTATCTGAAAAGGGTATGCTAAGCTCCTATCTATCATCACAAAACTGCTGTCCCTAGATTTCACTTGGCCTCAGTAAAAACAGCCAGTTCTTTTGTTACCCCAGATGGGTTGCATGGAGGCAGGAAAACAATCCATTCTTAGCTAACTAAGACTGCCAAATTTATTTCCCTCATAATGTATAATGTTTGAGCATTGAACTCCCAAGAAGAAAACCAAAGTTTTCTCCTTTACATTGTCAGCCTCTGATATGAAATTCTGCTCTTAGTCTCATGTAACTGCAATATAGAAGGTGAGTCTCATCTTATCCCAATTATTTCTGATTAGTTCAGTGCAGTCTTTGCTCTGGTCCAGCTTGCAAACCCTTTGTAAATGTAAACCTTAGGTTTTATACTGTCCCTACATTAACAGGAAGGAAAAGGTAAAAAGTTCTCAGTATCTCACATCATTTTGTTACAGAATAAACCATCGGTGAATGGGGTTATTAATAATATGATGCTAGAAAGGTAGTCCTGAAATTCATTTTTTCAAAAAGTATAATTTCTGCAGTGGTGAATAACAAGACCCAGAAATCTAAATCTGAGAAAGCATTGGTCATTTGGAAGATATTCCAAGAAAAATAATAATGAAACAGATTTTCTAACTTGAAAGGATTTTCTATTTTAGATTTTTTTAAATTAAATTAGATTTTCCAATTTAAAAAGATTTCTAATTTAAGATGATATCCCAGCATTCAAATCATCTGCTTTGATGGTAATGTTCAATGCCAATAACACCAACAAACAGAATGAATAGAAAGGAGGAAACCAGTCTGATTTGTTTTTGAGAGCAAGGATCAGGAAATCATGAAAGTAAAAGACATTTCCATACAAGTTTCTTTACAACTTATTATTTTAGCATACATATGAAATATTAGACTATGACAGAAACTTACAAGTTGTAACATCAACGTTACTTAAAGAACGGGGGAAACTTTTAATAGAAGCAATGCTGCATCAAAGCAGTCCATAATTAAGTACAAATTTGGCTCACAGTGGAGCAATTTATACGGATTAGCAGCTGCTGACCTTCACAGGTCCCAAAGTGATGCATTTCCATCCATGGTCACAGAGTGACCTCTAGTGTTAAAACAAATGGAATTTTTCAGAATAACTCATGCCAAGAATTAATATCTTATCCCTAGGAACACTGGAAACTCTTTAAGATTTATGCATTATAAAATGAGCTAGGGATATGATTTTTTATTATTTTGATATTAAAATAATCTCCCTATAGAGTAGATACTAAATGCTTAATGATGAAGAAGAAAAAAGAAATTAAAAAACATTTCAGCTCAAGGAAAAATTTTTCATCTTGACATTTGTTTTTGATTTTACATAAAAATAATTTGTATTTTTTCCTTAAAAACATGTACTCGTGTTATTTTCTAGCCTAGAATTCTGACTCTTCTCTAAAGTACAATGACCAAAGCTTTTGCCACAAGTTTGAACTGAAGATTCAAAATGAATAATTACTTTTCCACATTCATTGGAGAAATGTAAAAAAAGAACCAGAAGCTAGACCAGAGTACCAAACAGAGATAATCATTAATTCATAGACACTGACACATTCCCTGAGTAATATCGATATGATAACTTGTAAGCTTCAATCACAGTCACAGTGTTTTATGATTAAACATTAAATTTTGTTAAAATAAAATAGGAGCTGAATTTCTGTTAGTTTTGCTGACAGTGTTGAGAAAGAATGAAAGACAGTTGCCACCACCCATAAGAATATAGAAAATGTCCACAAAGGAATTACAGGTGAATCAGAAACTTTGTGGCTTAGTAGATTCCACCAAGTGTCTCCATGTTTCTGTCATTGTCTCTTTTCTTCTTTGCTCTTTTCTTTTGTCTCATCTACTCCTTTGGCTTCAGCCATCTATATGAATGGCTCCCAAATTTATGTTGCTACCCCTCAAACTTTCTCACGAATTCTGGTTCTATATTTCCAACTAACTGTCGATTGGATTATTCTACCTGATTGTCCCAATAGCTTCTCCATCTTAACACGTCCATCATTGCACACATAATGCTCTTTTCATTTTAATTGATAGACTTCTATTCTTCCAATCTCCTAATCTTGGAATCATCTTTGGTTCTTTCTTTCCCTGGTCTTTTTCAGTGCTAGTAACATCCCTTTATGATGTAGCTATAGACAACAAGATATATATTGTTATATATGATATGGATTTAGGTGCACATAAGCATTTTTTAAAAATCTTATAAATACATAGTTCTTTGCATTTGTCTCCCTGTTAAATGTGAGAATCTTATGGACTGGTACCATATTTTTATCTTTCTTTGTTTTCACAGTACTTAAACTAGGATTTTAGGACAGAGTATGCTTAATTATTGATTGTTGAATTGGCTAGGCCTGAATTATCTGGATGACAGCACATAAACTTAGAGCTAGAACCCATTTGGTCCAAACTCTTTGATTCCATTTAAGGAGACTAAGATGTAGTGTTTAAATTCCTTACCAAAAGTCACACGGGTAATGAATGGCAGGAGCAGATTCAAATAAAGGACCTTTGATACATAAACCCAGAGCTCTTATCACTACATCAAAAGCAGTGGGCACCTAAAACAAAGAAAAGAGAAGTCCCCAAAGTGTACCCATACCATTCCTTTCAGGAGAAAGACTGTAACAAAAGGCCTGGATACTCACCAATAGATTACTCATGGACTACTCTGTATGGTCTTGCTTCCTTTCTTTCAAGGCTTAGCAAATAGTTTCAACAACATAATCCTTTGCAATCTTGACTCTCTTAATTCATGACCTCTTCCATTATAGCTTTTCCCAACAACATGCATTTAGATGCCTACTATATGCAAGGTACTATGGCAAATATTGTAAAAACAAAGTTAATGACTAAATATCCCAGGCCCTTAAGGAGTTTCTGCTAGAATTTGCTTTATATGAGGAGAGTACAACTTTATACCAATAAGTAAATTTGAGGAGAGAGAACATCAATAAATGGAAAAGAGTAGGACTGGCAAAGATTTTATATAGGAGACAGAGCCAGAATTGAGCCTGAAACAAAGTGAAAGATTCTAAGTAGAAATGAAAAAAAAACTAGGTAATATAAGTCAGTGATATGGACTAAGCAAAGGCAAACAGGTGGGAAATGGAATTTCAAATTGGGGGAACAGCTAGTAGGACAAAATAACTGGAAAGTGGAGTGTATAAAAGTTAAGTGGTAGCCTATTTGTAGCTGGCTTTAAATGACAGGTTGAGGAGTTAGTACTTTGTCCTATGGACAGTGTAGAGCCACTACACTAAATGTTAATGACATAAGGGATGTGACATAATCAGACCTATGCTTAAGAAAATTAATTTGCCAGACAGTAAAAAATGGATTGGAGAAGAAAGAGACTATAAGCAGAGAGGCCAAATACTTATAATGATTTTACTCCCACTTTATGGAAAGCTTAACTTATTCACTGATTATTACCACTTTACCTTTCCTTTCTCCCATCTTTTCATTCTGAAGACTTTCAGAAGATAGAAGAAATAACAAGGGATCCTACTATTTTACATGATTCTGACTTATAAAGAGCAAATTGGTTAAGTAGAAATGATGGGAATTCTGAAAGGCAGTGATTGTGCCATCTTGGAGTTCACAATAAAAGATGCTATTCTCTGAAAAAGCATTTTTTTCTTTGAATTTTTCTGCTGTAACTGCCTTGCCAGTACTCAAACTTGGCTCATGAATCTTCAAAGATTTCTTTGTTTGCTTCGTTTCTCTGACCAAGAATGGCAGAAGAAAATCTCAAAAGAATATTAATTGGTTCCCCTACAAATTCATGTGTTCCAACTTCAGGTGGCTCTTCAAGACTTCTCTGTAATCCTTCTTTGTTTGAGTGCTTTCTTCTCTAGGGAGAAGGAAATGAACATTTATTAAGTACCTACTACATGCTAGGCATTGGGCTAACTAGTTACTTCTTATATTTTCCACAAAAGTTCTATATATTTTTATTGTTTTCAAATTATCAACTTGAACTTCTCTGCAAACAATATCCAATTTTATTAAGACATCAGTTCAAAATTGTTCATGCAGTTGGGAAAAAATAAGATATTATTTAAAAGAAAGAATAGTTCATACAGTGAAAGTAACAGTGATTTTTGGAGTTAAAAAAATAACCTAGCGTTTAAATCCTGAACCTGTTACTTGTTATCTCAGTGAACTAGGACTAGCAACAATTTCTCTGGGCTTCTATTTCTTCATCTGTAAAAAAAACACACACACACACACAAAAGGATTAAATAGTCTGAACAGTCTCATCCAAATCTAGATCTATGATTGTAAGTTCTTTTAACTTCCCTCTTTTCCAATTCAAATTATTTCTGCATCCTGACTCATTCTCTTCCCCTCCCTTCTCAGCTCTATTTGAATATATATATATATATATATATATATATATATATATATATATATATATATTTGGCTTTGGTATCATGTAGACCCTAATTCAATTCCCACTTCTGAGATATATTGGTTTTGTAACACCAGACAATTTCTCAGTGTTCTAGTCAAGTTTCTAAGACTATATAAATTGCAAAAAAAGTGCTATTCTGCGTGAGTAAGGGGAGTTTCCTCAACTAAGAGTTCCTCATACCAATGAAATCATAAGTCTGGTCTCTATTCCCTATTAAATACCACCAAGTTTGATGTTCTATCCTGATGGGCCTCGTTATTTAGCTCTAATGATCATTGCTTTCTCCCTCAGCCATTTTTAAGTAGAGTTACACTACAAAAATCTCTTTAGTATGTATTTTATTTCTAGTTCCCTGGTGTTCTCCTTAAAAAGCTTATTCCAGTTGCAAGGAGACATTTTTAAAATGTCTCCTGAAAGACCTTCCCATTCTCTTTGCTAGGAGAGAAGTAAAGATAAAATTGAAATGAAATATTTTCTTTGAGTGGGGTGTTTCTTCCTAGGAGTCTTTTTTTTTCCTCTCCCTAGGCCTTATGTTATCTAATTCACAGCTTCATGGTATTCCCTCCTGTTATCCATCTGCTTATTGTACAGGCCTCCCTTCCTTCCTCTGGGCTGCTTCCTACATTGAGCTCCTCCAACAAGGCTGGCCCCCTCTCCTCCCCTATTTGAACTCTCTCTTCACAGCTTTGTCTGTTGCTCAGCCTGACTCTGTATGCATGTTAGTGGATAGCAGGGAGACAGATATGAAGGAAAAGGAGGGGGGAAAGCCTTCTGTTCAGAAACAGCCTTTCTCAGCTGTCCCAGTTAGGGGCACCTTCTCTTTTCTCAAAATAGTCCCATCAGGGAGTATATTTTCAGCAATACTTTACTGCTTAGGCAACAGAAGATAGGGCAAGGGCAAGTTCTCACCCATCTCTTCCTCCAACTATCCACCATTGCACAGATTTAGGGCAATAGGTTCTATTTTCAGGTCTTCTCCTTCTGTGACACTTGGCAAGTCATTTCATTTTTCTCTGCCTCAATTTCTTTGAATTTCAAATCAGGATAATAATCTATGCTATTAAAAATATTAAGATCCTGAAAAAATTAAAAGAACTATACAAGCATTTTGTTATTAGGCTTACTCATGTTCTATATTAGGCAAAATGGAGGTGGTCAATATTTATTCTGAGTAAAATGCTTTGAGGTCTATAAATATCAAGTGTTGTCCAAGGCATTAAAAATTCCCTCTCTCTTCCCTTAAAAAAGTATTGATGCATTTTATTTTAGCATCAAATTTATTTCCCAATATATTGCATGCCTTCCAACCTTGAATCTTCCTTTATAATACAGAAAAACAATTAAGCAAAGCCAAGATACCCAATAGCCTCATCTTTGACTACATTCATAACATCTGTATTTGTAGTCCCCAAACTTTCTACAAAAAGTCAGATACATGTTTCAATCTCTATTTTAGGAATATCCTTTTTAGAAATACAGAGTTTCCAAAGGGAATGCAATGGAAAACTAATCTTCAAAAATGATTATAGTAGGGAAAATAATATCTATAATTTACATACTGCTTTGATGTTTTCAAAGTGGTTTATATGTATCTCATTTGATTATCACAAAAATTCTGATAGGTTCTTTTATTATCCCTTTTTTTTACAGAGAAGGAAACTGAGGCTAGAAATTATTTTAGAATTCATCTAAGAAAACTGAAACAGTAAGTAGAGGTTCTAAAGGATTTAGAGAGCCAATTATGGGATTTTATATTTGTTATGGAAATAAAAAGGGAGTCACTGAAAATGATAGGGAGACAGGGTTGTGACACATTTAAACCTGGGCTTTCAGATTACTTTGACAGCTTAGTTTGATGGACTGAAGTGAAGAGGGACTTGAGGCAAGGAGACCAACCCAAAGACTGTTTCAATAGTCCATGAATGAGTAATGCCTACATCAAGGTAGTGTCAGGGTTAAAGGAAAAGAGGCATGTATAAGAGATGTTATGAAAATAATAAGACAGGACTTGGAAAATAATTGGATATTGGAGATGAGAGTGAGGAATTGAGAATGACATCTAGGTTGCAAATCTGGGTAACTAGAAAAAAATGGTAGTATCCCCAACAATCATAGAATATTTAGGGAAAAAAGGAGGGTTCTAGCCTAACCTCTAGCTAGAGTTTAGGAACAAGAATTAGCAATTATATAAATAGATTTGAGATAGATATGATCAGTGAATCCATGGAAGCTGAAGAGATCAAGCCTATTCCATATATTTTAAAATATTCTGAGGCATCAAAGGCTTTACTTGACTAATAGTGAATTAGACTATAACTAGGGCTAAAGAAGTCCATGATACAAAAAATGATTAAGAATTTCTGAATTGTGCCATGAGGTTTGGAGCTAGAACAGATTCCAGAGTCCCATCTAATGTGAGGCCCTTATTTTAAAAATGAAGAAGGTAAGAGTGAGAGAAATTCAGAAAGTTGCCTACTGCTACAGGTAATAAATGCCCAAGATAGGATTCTAGTTCAGATTTTCCCTATTCCAAGCCCAAATGCACTACTCACTAAATCATATTTTCTCTCATTTGTCTTCATCAAGAAATTTTAAGTTATAAGTTACTTAAAGGTTCAATAAAGATAATTCCATTTCAACTAATAGGAGTCATAAAGACAGTAACTTCATGTCTACTAGCCAGGCCAAGATTTCCTAGAGACAGAAATATAATACCAATAACGGTGTTGTGCCAGCCAGCCAGTGCTGGCATGTAGACACTTGAGACAAGAGCAGGCTTGAGCATTCTTCAAATCATCTGAAAAGTTGGGGGGAGGGATAGTAAAAAGTAACTGCAGACACTCTATATGGGGAGGAACTACTTTCTTTTTCAGTTGTGAAATTACTCAGAAGTGACGGTGTGTGAATAGAGAACGACATAAATTGGAAAGGGAGAGAAGGAATCTTTTCCATTAGGCAAATCTCAAATACAGAAAGGGCAAGGGGGAAGTAGATTGTCCAGGCAAACTTGGGAATACAGCAGAACCAGCAGAATCCTGCCTAGGCAGCTAGTTGCTCACCTAAGAAACCCAAAGGAAGCCAGGGAAGAATGATTACCCGGATGATGCCTGTAATCCATTTTATCCAAAAATCCATTTTAGTGATTGCCAGTCATTTGGCTCACACTTGAGTTATCAATGCCTGTGGCAGCCCAGAGGTCACTAGGCTGTACAGAGCTATAAAAGAACAATGCAAAAGAAAAACGGGCTCTGAGTGTTTAAAGCCACTTAAAGAGCTGAGGTAGAAAGTTTCCCAGGGGCAGTTGCTACTGGCAGAAACTGCTGAGGAAGAAGAGGCTAGAAAAAGAAAATTAGACAAGATAAAGATAAATTCTAGAAATAAAACTCCAGGGATTCATAGATGCAAGAAATAAAAGGCTCCTTGGGTTAGTGCGTACCTCAGTACACATTTATAAAATGGGAAGAATCATTTCTCTCTGTTTTTAATTTTCTTTTTAATTTATGAAACAAACAAAATATTTCTCTCTCTCAAGAATAAAGTAAGTAATGGGATAGCATCAGCATTTTGGAAAGTAAAATACCTATGTAAATAAATATTTAAAATATCAGCATAAGGAGAGGTATTTTGAAACTTTATAGTCTTAGAAAATTCCCTAGGGCACTGAGAAATAGCTGAGCAATAGACAGGATATGTCAGAACCAAACTTGAAGCCGGTTCTTGATACTAAGACAGGCTCTCTAACCACTTTGCTTCATTGCCTCTCCTTGCCATTGCTGTGATTCAAAGAGATTGAATTAGTTTAGTCAGTTTGATTTGTGTTTACTTTGTAGCCATCTTACTACTTTAATTAGCAGATTTCTTTTGTACATGTATGTGACACAGAGATGGGAGTAGATAGATAGGAAGATCTACATTTTATATATTTATATGTGTATATACAGAGAAAGAGAGAAAGAGAGGAGACAGGAGTAGGAGGAAAAGAAGGAAGATGAGGATGAAGGGGGTGTGTGTGTGTGTGTGTGTGTGTGTGTGTGTGTGTGTGTCTATTCAGAAGCCCCTGGGTTTTATAGGCCAACAGCACAGCTCAAATTTTAATATCTAAAGAATTTTATCATTTCAACTCATCATTTTTCAAGTAGCTACTTTGTGCTGCTCAGTGATGGGTAACCACTTGAGTGGTCACAAACCCTGTCTTCATGGGGTTTAGAGTCTAGTAACTCCCACTGCCTTTTTGATGATCTTTATTAAGATAACAGGGAAAAGGAGTAATTCTTAAAAGTTCCTTTCTCTGAAGCAGTACAGAGTCATAACTCCATAAATCACTACCTTTCCAAAAGTAGTGTAACAAGGAATAATAAGACTATTTTTATAGAGTTTGAGGTTACTGTAAAGTTCATCTGAGTCAAACACTTCATTTGGAGAATGGCACATTGAATTTAAAACAAGTGAAATGATCTATAAGGTCACAGGGATAATAAGTGGCCATTTACACCCCAGAGGTCATTTAACCCAAACATGTCATTCTGTAGATAGGGAAACTGAGACCCAGAGAAACAATTACTTTCCCAAAATGTCACAAATAACAAATGATATTATTAGGATTCAAATCTGAATCTTCTGACTCTCAAGTTTGCATGTTTTTATATCATGCCAGAGTGTAACCATGGACCAGGTAACCATAGACAAGTCACAATCTATAAATTTTAGGAAGGTAGACTAAAAGGCTTTAAGATCTCTTTCTACTTTCTTAACTGCCTTCAAATATTCTATTCCAACTTACTGTTGAAGGAAAAGAAAAAAGTTTGGAAAATAACAGCCATCATGTTGAGTTCCACTTTACATGCCTGCCTCTCTAGGATCAACTTATTGAACATAAGAGATTCACATTAGTACAAGTAGGTGCTAGGTGGGGCAGTGAGTAGAGTGCCAGTTCTGGAAGCAGGAAGTTTTGTCTTCTTGAATTCAAATCTGACCTCAGACATATACTAGCTATGTAACCCTAAATAAGTCACTTAATGATGTTTCTCTTACTTTCTTCATCTATAAAGTGAGTTGGGAAAGGAAATGACAAATCACTCTAATACCTTTTCCTAGAAAACTCCAAAAGTGATTAAGAAGGGTCAGAACTGAACAATAACTAAACATCACTACATTGGCCACAAAGGGATACAGAATTTGGTCACAGCAATTCCAAAAAGTCATTTTTTAAACCATAGAAGAGCTGTGACAATGGATTTCTTAGACTTATGGGAAGTCAGCAATTCTTGAAGTATTGATTAGGCTATTGAAAATATATGAAACCTCTTTTAAAAAGAAAGTCTAATTGTTTTCACATAAACTTACCCAATTCTCTATGATGCAGATAGGAGGGGCAAATTATAATCATATTTTCACTGTACATAGAAATCATCAAGATCATTTCTCTTGCTTCACAGAAACAATGGCGCCACATATAAAATGAGATTTCCTGCTTCAGGGAATTTTATTTTAAACAGATATCCATCCCTATTTCAATCAGTTAAAAGACCTTTTGGGAAATATAACTTTTAGGCATTTAAACTAAAGTTTTAGACATAGTCTCCAAATTACATGAATTTGTTATTTTATTATTTTTTCCTTCATAACTCCACTCTCATATCCAATCTGTTGCCAAATTGTGTCCATTCCAATTCCCAATATCTCTTGCATTCTTCTCCTCCTTGTTTACAGTCTCCACCCTCATTAAGACACTGATCCCCTTTAGGCCATTACCATATCTTTCTAACTTTCTTTTTCTAACCTCTTTTCCTTTTCATCCTCCAGACAGATGCCAAATAGATATTTTTAGATATGATCAAGTTACTCCCTCTCAAAAATCTTCTACAATTCTCTCTTGATTCTAAGAGAAAATAAAAATGTATTTGTCTGGCATTTAAAGTTTTCTACAGTCTGGAGATGAGTTACCTTTCTAATCTTATGCATGTTACCTCCCTTCTCATCTACCCAAAATGACCAACTAGCTATTCCTCATATGCAACATTCAATCTCTATAGTCTTTTGTACCTTCAACCTTGTATAATTCCTAGCTTCTTCTAAACATGGCTCAAATGCCTTTCCAGTTCTTTTGAGTTGCCAATGATCTCTCTCTCTCTTTTAAAATTCTTTGGATTACTATTTGAATATTGACTATTTGAGTATGTATTTGATGCAAGTTTTATGCCTTCATTTAATTGTAAATTCCATGAGACCAAACACTGTTTCCTTTTGTTTTTGTATCCCTGGCACCTATCATAGAGCCTTGTACATACTGGGTGCTTAATAAGTGCTTATTACATTGAATTGAATTTAATAATGATGATAGCTAGTATTTATATAACACTTAAAGGCTTGCAAAGCTCTTTACATATGTTGTGTCATAGCATAATACAACTACCAATTAACTAGCTATATAACTCAGGGAAAGTCATTTAATCGCTTTATTTCTTGGCTTCCCTTCAGTAATCTTGAAATCCCTGTCTGGCTTTAAAATTCTATGAATTTATGAACTAATAAAGGGATATTCAGTGTCTAAATGGATCTGTGATCTCATCAATTCCAAAGTTCCCATTAATGATGCACAACCCAGCCTTACTTGACCATCTTATATAAGCTACATATATAATCTTTTAAATATGGGGTTGCATGGAGTGCAAGGTGGGGGGATGGAAAGATAATTGACCATAATGTCAACCTTTTATGCTTTAATCCAATAGCTCATTGCGAATTGGAGATACCTGTGGGTTCTTGAAGGCTATGACTGTGAGAGGTTCTATCTTGTGGGAAAGGTTTTAAGTGTAGTCCTAGTAACTTGTGTTAAACATGTGTTAAAATTGTATCTTGTTCTGGTCCCCATTCTAGTCAGTATAGGAAGTACATTTAAAGGCAGCTAGTATAAAGGGGCAATAGTAGGAAAGAAGAATGCAAAGAGGAACCTAGGAGACATTTACAGACAATCCCAAAGATCAAAAGAGCATAATTTACAAATTATATCAAACATTAACTAAAATTCACATTTTGGTAATATTTGCCAAATCAGAGCAAACCATCTAAGTGCTGCTTGTTAAAATCCTGGATCTATGATATGTAAATTTCAGACAAAATATAGACTTCCACAGATCCAGATCAGCAAAACATCAAAAAGATGTCCAAAACTTTAAAGTTTACTGATAACTTTGAAAAGATTTTAATCTTTTAATAAATGATCTGCAACATGGAATGTTAGGAATTTATCTTCCCCTACAAAAAAAAATCTATAAAAATAAAACTTCAAACTTCTGCTCCCCTATTCCAAGAACTCTTTCATCTCCATTAGATTCATTTTACCTAGTGCTTTCAATTCTAATCCATGATTACATAAATTATATTCTCTATCTTCCCCTTTCCCTATTCTCTTCCCCACATTGCTTGCCTTACTTCACCATTCCATCATTCCTATTCCTATGCTACCATCTGTCTCTGTATAATTTCCTTTCTATTTTTTTTGCCCCCATATCCTTTGTATTTAGTGTGATTGCCACCCTATTTTACATTGTCAATAATAGTCTTTTCTTGTGACTAGGGATACCTGTCCCAATTTAATAATTTCATAAATTAATTATCAATATGACAGAATCTATTTTCTGAGGACAACCTAACTAATTACATAGTAGCACCATTGGGTTGCCCACCTGATATTTGTCTGTTTATTTGTTGTTGTTTTGTTATTGGGGGGTTTGGGGCCATAGCAATCCATAAGATAAACGTAAAATTTTATATTAACCTCAATTCTGTAAGATCAGTCATGGCAAAGTGGAAAGAAAGGAGAAAGAAGGCCAAAGATGTTACACAAATCACAAAGCTCCATAACAAATCACAATCACAATTGGTTAATAATCACAAGAGACAATGGTAAGCTTATAGACTATGAACAAACTTCAATTGACTATTGCCGTTCCAAATGTGATATCCTTATCCAGTTACCAATGATTAAACATATTGCTGAAGTAATCAAGGCATGTTAATCTCCACAATGATGCTATAAGCAGAACTGGAAGAATGATGATAGAAGTTGAATTAAATGGAAGGATGTTCCATGGGTGTTTCTTGCACAGAAAAAGAAAGGAATTAGTGGGGTGGGTTTAATCCTATGCCCAGAGACTACAAAAATATCATTTCATGAGCTAGTTGATCATTGTGTATTACAATGCTAATGATAATTATAAGCACCATGAAAATAATTACAGCTTATGCACAAAGAACAGTAGCTGATGACAAGATGGTAAGGAAATTCTATAAAGAATTGATATGTTCCCTCCAAAACAAATCAATATACAATGAATAAAATGATGTAGAAAACAAAGGTGAACATGTATCTATACAGAATATAGATGTGTATTTCTATCAGCAAGTGGTCATGCAGACCCAACTAATGAGCCTGCAAGTATAAAATTGGCCTTTCTCAGGAATATGGTACTTGCATTTCAACATTAATGTATAATGTTTACATAAGCACTGTTGAAAGAATTATGAATGCCAGGGTATGAATACATGTTCATTTTTGTCATATGTATCTGTTCATATACATTTATGCCATATCTTTTAAATTTCTCATATCTTTTTATTCTAACATGTTAAATTATTTATTACTTATCCAAGGAAGTAGGCTTCTAGTTGAAGAAACATTACCTATATCTCAGCAAATCAGATTTTGTTTCATACTCAATTGCTCACAAAGAAAGTTTATGACCTAGCTCCTCTGACCTTACCCAGAGCTGCAATTTTCCAACTCACAGGGTGAAAAAAAACTAACATGTCTCTAGTGAAACATCTCTCTGACAGCAGTTAGACACTGGCTTACATTAACTGATTTTTATATTTCAAAAGTTTTTTGTTTCATTACTGATAATGTGGAAGAAAATTGCAGGTAAAGCCATATAAGAGAGAGTACAATAGATTGCAAAGAGTATTTGTCTGATGAGATTCTGTGGTCCCTGATCAAAGAGCACAAGTGATTCTTGTCTAATTCCATAAGCCCTTATGTGTCACAATGGGAAAGGAAATACGGTTCAGTTTTATTCTTAGCTCCATTAAGGCAATAAGTATGTCATCATTTGCAATTTAGATAGAAGAAAATGGCATGGTTGTTAAGAGAAGAGAGTCACAAAAGCTAGTAAAGTTAGTGCTGGGTTCTAGCTCTGACTGGACAAGTAAGTTTAATAATTTGATGGATCTGATTATTTTGTCAATGGGGAGACAACTTGCAATATTGTGTAGGCTCCAACTCACTCATAACTTTCCATTCTGTGCAACGCTTTTCCATGTCCTCCCATAAATCCATCATAGGAGGTCCACCACAGCATGTTGAGGTCTTTCTTTGGGCACTACATTACATGATCAAGGAATAATTCAGGAATGTCCTCTTCACATACCTCATCCTGATATGGGGCTCTCAAAGTCAGTCCAAGCAAGGCTATCTATCTCTGGCAGATTCTACCATGTTGGTAAGGGTTTGTGTTCATTCCCAGTGACATACTGTGTATACTTTCTGAAGAATAGTATTATTGAATGCCAAAAGGTTGTTACCAGTGGGCCAGTACCTAAATGACAAGATTTGGGGTCATGACAACCCACGTAACAAAGGAAAAATACAAAAGGTCTCTTAGTCCTGTGCAAGCCTCCTATATTAGTAATGACAATGATAGAATGGTAGAAAAGGTGTCTGACAATGGTGAGAAATATGTTGTTTTTATTCACATGTCATTGGAGAAAAATAAAATATATAAAATATTTTTTAAAAGAAATGTGTAATTTTGGACCAGGTGACTTACTATGGAAAAATATTAGAATAAAACTAAAAGAGACTTAAAGATAAACCATTCTAAGTCTCTATTTTTATAGAAATGGAAACTAAGTCCCAAAGAAGCTAAATGATTTGCTTAAGGTCAGCTCATCACTGGTATAACCAAGACCAGAATTCAGGTGTTCTGGTCCTCTTACCACACTATTTCCACTATTTTCAGTCATCTGCCTGCCAACTGCCAGAGTAATGTTCCCAGTCATCTAATTTATGAGCCTTGCTCCAATCATGCTTTAATTTAACCCTGGGGCCATTTCTGCTCCAGTCACACAGCCATCCAGAATAGAAACAATATTGGAGGACTTATCTCTTCTTCTCTATATATAATAAAATCTGGTTCTAAAATTATAATCAAATCAACTGTGTCTCTGGTACTGGAAAAAATATGTCAATCTTTTCCCCACTTCCCTATGGCTCCATTCACCACCTCCTGTCAATTAAAGTATAGCTCTCTGGACTTCTCCTCCTTATACATGCTACCTTCCCCAAAGAAAATGCAAACTCCCTGAAGTCATTGACGGTCTCTTGGATGTATATCTCTAATGCTTAGCACAGCATTTGCCACATATTGAACAATTAATAAATGCCTTTTCTTTCAATTCATTAAGTGACACATTATTACTAATTGTATATATATATATATGTATATAAATATAAAGATGTAGATGAAATAAGTTATTTTTGAGTTCACAAAGCTGGCTTGGAATCCCTGGATTCTAACTTAGTCTTATTCCAAGAAGCAGTCTTTTTTTCAGATTTTGTTGCAAAATTAGAAAGTATTAATTAGAAAAATTATTGCAAAGGAGATTTTTTTATTAAGGGAACACTGAAGCTATTTTGTAATATTTTATCATAGTTGTTTTTAATAGCAATAATTCACATCATTTTTTAATTTCACAAAATGTTTTCCTTGCAACAATCCCATGAGGAAGTCAATGAAATTATCCCTATTTTACATATAAAGAAACTAAGGCTGAGACTTTGAACAATAGGAATAAAAAAACTCATTTAAATAGTCTTCCAAAATTTAAGTAAGGCTTACTTCATAAAAAATAAAATAAGTAGTGAGAATAGTATTATCTCCATTTTTCAAATGATACATCAAAAGATGCAGAAAGATGAAGTGATTACCCAAAACCTTTGAAATGAGAACTGCTAACTTGTATTTTCTATCAAGTCATGTGATGAAAAGATTCTATTTATGTCATCAGGTAATAATTTGAAGGGAACAAATTATAGGAGAAATGTCACAAAATGTATCATCCCATTTGCTATAACTTATCTATATAATTAAATCACATAATGAATTTGTGGAAAGAACATACTTGTTGCTCATGTACCACTGAAGAAACCTCCAAAAATTAAAACTGATCATTACAGTTCTGACATAATTTATCTTGTAACTTTCACACACCAAACTTCAATTTACAATCTTTCCCAATGATGATCACAAATGAGGGAGAAATATATTAACTAAAAGTGAAGGGGTAAATTAAATGACTAGATCCAGAATACCTCCATAATACTTCAAAGGTATCATTGGACTATAAACTCAATTACCAACAGTGTCATCCAAAAAAAAAAAAAAAAAAAAAAAAAAAAAAAAAAAGCTACTGTTGCCATTTTGGGCTACATTAGAAAGAATATATTCTGGAAATGAGGACATTATGGTCTTGTTGTCTTCCCTGGTCAGACCACATAAGTAGTATGATGTTTAGGTCTGGGTACTATATTTTAGAGATAAGGAAAAAAATTGGATCAGAGATTTCACTAATATCAAGAACTCCTATGTTCTTATACAGATGAGTACAATCATTTTCTCTGTAACTTAGAATCTTAGAAAATTGCCTAGATTAGCACTAAGAAGTCTAGGGTCATGTAATTGGTGGGTGTTCAATAGATGACTTGAATCCAAGGCTTCATGGCTCTTAGGCCAGCTCTCTATCCTCTCTGCTAAATTTTCTGAAGAACATTAATAAGCTAAAAAGTGTCCATAGGAAGATAGCCAAGATAGTAAAGTGTCTTGGGTCCATGCCATTTGAAGATTAGCTGAAGAAATTGACAGTGTTTGGGTCAGAGAAGAGAAGTCAAGGGGTTAGGGAAGGTGGGCTTGACAAATACAGGTGATCAGATTTGTTCTATTTTGCCCCTGAGAGCAAAAATAGAAATTGCAGAGATAAATTTAGACAAAGTCAGAAAAAAATATCTTCTTAAAGTTAAGGAATATTCCTAAGCAGACTGAGCTTCCTCAGGAAATAACAAGTTTTTTTCAGGCAAAGATTAGATAACTGCTTGTAAAATATATCATAGAAGGGATTTATTTCTTTTTAGGTATGTTTTGGACTGGTTAGCTAAAATTCAGTGATTCTGTTATTCCTTAATTTAATTGGTTCTGTACTCAACCCCCAAACAGGTCATAACCATCTCTTCTCTCTCCAAACCTTACCCTAGTACATCTCTGAAGACCAAACAGAAAAAAGCACACTATTTACTAAGTAGCATAGTGGATATAATACCTGAATTCTGGTTTTGGTTATCCCACTGATGAGCTGACCTTAATGCTTATTTTTCTCTGTAAATTCAATCAGATCTCAGACACTTACTAGCTGATTGATCTTAAGCAAGTCACTTAACCCTATTTACCTCTGTTTCCTGATCTGTAAAATGAGTTGAAGAAGGAAATGGCAAATCACTCCAGTATTTTTGCCAACAAAATCCCAAATTGCCTCACAAATAGTCTGACACAAATAAACAAAAACAAATTTATTGGTCAACTTTTTGGTGATAAGCTATTTATTATTAGAGAAAAGATAATCACGGAGCACTTAATCGAAGCCTTTCCAGATCTGCCGGAGATTGTGCTGCCCTAGCATTGCTCTTGAGGTCCTGGGACCGTTACTTGTTATAATGAGGCATCAGAGTGGGTCTTTACTAGAGGTTTTTAAATTCCAAACTGAAGAGCCTGAACTAATCCATAGCTATTGGATTTTGCCCTAGGTGGGAAATGTAGACAGGTGCTAATAGCACTTGTACTCCTCTAAGGGAGAAGGGAAGACAGCAGTTTTAAGGGGGGGGGGGGGGCAGAATCTAATGACAGATTAATCAGAAATGTGTAATGGGGAAAGGATTGCCTTGGGCTTCAGCTCCCCCTGGTGGAATTTGTTAGGCAAGGGGATAGAACTCAAGCAAACAGTCTGTCAAATTCTTATTAAATGCCTACCATGTGCCAGATATTGTACTAGATGAAGATGATATGAAAAGCAGTAAAATGGTGGCCTCTAACTTAGTATGTGTCTGGCACATAGTAGGCACTTAACAAAAGTTTTTTGACTAATTGATAAATCCAAAGGATGAAATATCCTTGCTCAAACTAAGATTAAATTCTAATAATAAAATAAAGTGTATATATATATATATTTTCTTTGAAAGAAGTTGTTGGTTGGTTCATCATCCATGCAACTGGCAATCTTACACCAAAATGTATCCACAAAGAAGTAAGAGGTACCCCTTCCTGTTCTGTTGCCCAGGCTGAGTCATGAGATTAGGGAGGTAAACCTTGTGAACAAATTGAGACTTCACTATATTACAAAAAGCAAACTTTAAACAATTTTCCTGAAAGAGTAGTAAGACCAGGAAAAAGCAAAACTAGACTCTAGTCTGTGTTCTGATGGCAACTTTGGGCATCTTTATTTCCTTTTTTTTTTTAAATGAAAGAATTGTACCAGATTGTCTTTGAGTTCCCTTCAAAATCTAACTTTCATTATCTCTAAGTCTGTCAAATGTAAGCTTCAATTCAGCCTCCATTTCAGTTAAACTTCAATGAGACCTCCTCCTCTGAGACCTAGGATATATATCTTCTCCTCTATGTAGTTTTACTTTCCTCCAAGGAATGGAATTAGATGATCCTTATGGTCTTCTCTACCTCTGATTTTCTGTCATGATACTTAAAAGTTTCGAGGAGGATTGACTTCAAACCTTTTTTTGGCCTGCTTCTCAAAAGCATCTATTTGTTTGCTGAAAAATGGATCACTTTTCCATCTTATAATAAAGTTTCATGGATACCAGTTCTAAAGAAACAATTGGTCTCAGCACTTAATGTTTGTTCAAGAGCTGTTACACATCAGGATAGGAACTCCCAGTGAAGGAATTCCCTGTAACCTTTGCAAACAGGCAAGTATTCCCCAATTTTTAGTCTTAGAGAGATAGCTAGGGGGCTGGAGTGATAAATGACATGCCCAGAGTGATATTGTCAATAGATATCAGAAAGCAAGTATTTTTGACCTATAGGTAAGCCCTGTAGCTACTAAAGTGTTCCATGATACCTTAATCTTAGTCATCAAGAATAATTAAATAAATTAGGAAACTACCAAATGGCTGGCTTCCTCCCCTCCCAAGAGTGATTTCGCCAGTGGTTCACATTCACTCAGTACGTTCTCTTTTTAATCAGTCATAATTATCTTCAAACCTTTCTTTCATACTATTGTTTCCTCATATTATCTAAATGCTTTTTATTAGGGCTAAGGTATCATATCAATAGAAAGTATTATTTTTATGTATTAATTCCATCTTCTCACCATTGAGTCATTTAATACTATCATCTCTAAACTTATCCTTTTTTTGGCCAGCAGGTGGCACACTGCAATAGTAATTTTGACTCAATAAAGTCCATGACATCATGCCTAATACAGTATAATATGTCATTATAAAATCACAGGATGTTAGAGTTTGAACAGACCTTAAAAATCATATAATAATAATAATAGTGGCTTGAAGATTTGTAAAGAACTATATATATATATATACATATATATGTATATATATATATATATATATATATATATATATATATATAATTTAATTTGAACCTCACTGTAACCATGTGGAATAGTTACAATAGCGAATTTCAAAACAATGCCATTAATTTGTCAAATAGAAGAATGCAATAATAGCATAGTCAATAAATTTATAAAGCGTTGTTCTTTTTTTTTTCCTGAGGCAATTGGGGTTAAATGAATTGCCCGGGGTCACACATTTAGAAAGTGTTAAGTGTCTGAGTCTATATTTGAACTCAGGTCTTCCTGACTTTAGGACTGGTGCTCTATCCACTGCACCACTTAGCTGCCCTTAAAGCATTGTTCTTTTACTCTTTATTAACCCATGAGAAAGTAATTCATATACATTCAAGCCAAAATAATACTGTTTCTTTTACCTACAATTCAAACATCCATCATTTTACCTGGAAGCTAAAAATGTGTAAACTAGTGCCTAATGATTAACAGCTATAGCATCATGCCAACTATCAGAAAACATAATTTACTCTTTTTAAAAACTGAGTATGTGGTTTTTAGAGCAAAGAAATGAATGCAGTAGTAAGAGAAGCTACAATCTTTTGCAGAAGTCCCACTTTGCTATGTCCCAAATAAGGAAACCAGGTTCTGAAACTAGTTGTTTACTGAAGGTTTCCCAATTGGGTTTCCAGCTACACCAAGGTAAAATTTCTTCTGGGTCTTTACAACTGTGAAAAGCAAGAATCTCAAAGGATAAAATATGTCAGAGATGATTTCATTATTAAAACAAACACAGCTCACAAAATCTCAAAGTAGTAAGGGACTTTAAAAACTAAGACTTATGTGAACCTGAACAAGAATTTCCACAATGTTATTCATTTTTACTAGAAAATCTCCCAAGAATGATAACCCGGTACCTTCAGAGTCATCCCATTCTATTTATACATCATTATAATTACTAGGAAATTGTTTTCCAAACTCAGGGCCTAAATTTGTCTCTTTGAAATTTTTACCCATTACTCCTATTTCTGCTTTATAGAACCAAATGTAACCAATCTGATTCTCCTTCTACCTACCAAGCCATCAAAAACTTAAAAGAGACACCATGTCCACTTTAAATATTTTCTTATGAAGATTAAACACTCCCATTTCCCTTAACTGATTTTATGGCATGAACTTAAGGCCCTTTATCATCCTGGTTTCTGTGCACTAGACAGTCTCCAAATCAGCAGCATCCTTCCTAAAACATGATCCCTAGCACTAAACGCAATATTCTAGATATCTTTTTTGACCAGGGTAGAGAAAAGTGGAATTAACATAATTCCTATAATTCAACCTTTTTCTATAGTAAAAGTTATTATACTTGGGTCTATAGACTATTCCCAAGGGGGAAAATAGATTTAAAGAGTCCCTTGAATTAGGATGGGGAAAAGTCATTATCTTTATTTTTCACTAACCCCTAAAATTTACCATTTAATATTTTCTTCATTAAAAATATTATTCTGAGGATATTATTTACAAGACTGCCAGAGGTATCTTTGACACACACAAAATCCTATAGAATGTTAATGCCATTGGTACCCATATGCCAAACCATACAAGTAAACCCACAGTCAGAAGACAATTGTTTAAAGTCAGATCACTGAAGACCAATTTTACTTTTTCTTTAAAAGCTTAATCTTCCTGACACAAGGCTTTCAGAATCCCTTTGGCAAATTCTGTAACTAGTTCCCAAAGCAATGTTATCATTGCTTACATTATTAAACAAGGAGCCTTGGAAACTGTGTAAAACTCAGGAAACTGCTGAAACAGTTAATGTCAACATAGATCCATGTCTAATCAATCATTCAACAAATCTCAAGTACTTAGCATATGACTAGGTCCTCTAAGGGAAGAAAAAAAAAAGTAAGATATTAGGCTGCCCTCAGTGTGTTTCCATTTTAATATAGGCCTACCTCTATAAATAAACAAATCATATGTAATTTTCCTGCATATTAGATTACTGTTAAATAATAATAAATAAAAGTAATAAAAAATAAGTAAAGATGTTGATTCTTGGCTAAATCTGTAACAGAAATGACTAGAAAATCAAATAGTAAAGAAAGATCCCAAAAATGAAAATCAGGTCATACTAGAAATAAAGAGTTGGTATTATGAATCAAAGAATAAGTAGGAAAAAATAAATATTTTTAAATGATACAGATGATGAAAAAATGTCAACAGATGTGGAAAACAGTTTTTGAAATAGAATTAAACTGAATTCAATTGCCTATGAGGTGATGGATACCCCCCTATTTGAAGCAATTCACTTTCCTCTACAGGTGAGACTAGGCCTCTGAGGTCCCGTCCAACTAAACAATTCTGTTTCTATAACCTGGCACAGTAAATAGACAGTTTTTATAAAAGCAAGAGTGTAAATTCAGAAAGTCAAATCACGTGTGACTTCCCAGGTTAGGATTTAGAAGTTGAATATTTGAATGCTAGCTTTGTCTCTGCTTTATTGTTTGACATTGGACAAATAAGCCACCTTGATTCTATTAGCTTATTCACTCATCTGTAAAACAGTTGTAATAATACTTGCATTACTTACCCCACAGGACTGTGCTGAGAAGAAAAAAATGGTATTTGTAAATTTGTAAAGGGTTCTGCCAAATACCAAGGAATGGGGATTGGACTGGTGGCATTACAGCTATAACAAATTCCCAAGCAATTTAATGTGTTAGAAAGTTGCCCGTAATACAACCAATTTTTGTGAAATAAAGGACTTATTAAAGTCTTCCTGGTTCTAAAGTCAGCTACTACCTCCTATTTGATGTCTTCTGCAAACTAGAATAGTGCTTACCACAGTGCCTGGCTTAATAATAATCCTTCTTAACTCAACTATGTAAATACTTAGGTCTAATAAACGAAATGGGCCTAAAAATAGAGAGCATAATATAATGGGATTCTTAATTTTGTAAAAAGAATCCTTAAATTTAATTACCAAATTCTCCTGATTTATTTAATAGTTATTTGCACTCAGAGATACAATAAAATCTCAATTAACTAGAACTTGATTAACCAGAATCTCAGCTATCTAAAAGTTTAGGAGACAGTAATATTTTTTTAAAAAGTCATTCTAATAATTTATTTAAAACAACAATTACCAGAAAATATCCTGGGATCAGTTTTGATATGATTCTCTACTATGTATTAAAACTATGGCATTATATAATCATAGCTGCCATTCAAAATAATGATCCTAAGTAACTGAAAAATCTCATCAAAGAAAAATAAAAATGAATTCAGTAAATGCTGCTTGTTAAGGTAAGAATGTAGGCTGCTTTTAAAAAATTTCTACAAGTATTAAAGTAAAAATAATCTTCTAACTAATCTTCACTTGACCGAAAAGCTCCATTAAGTAGCTCACCCTTCCCCTTAAAGTGTGACTTAGTGGATAGTGCACTAAGCTGAACTTGGGGTCAGGAAGCACTTGCTTCAACTCTTTCCTGTGATACTTACCGGCTGTATTACCACAAGAGAATCATTGAGTTTCTGTGAGCCTCATTTTGTTTATCTAGAAAAGAAAGGTAATACTCATGGTATTTCTCTCAAAGGGTTGTTATAAGGCTTAAATGTGATAATGATGTAAAGAGCTTTGCAAAATTTAAAATTCTATACAAATGTTAGTTATTTTTAAAGCATTCTGCTTTCAAGAATTTAATGCACTTAACAGGGAACTATGGGAGATGTTGAGAATAAAAAGTAAAAGAAACCACAACTACTTAAAGATCAATCTAAAATGCATACAAACCACTTCTGAAATAAATCTGTAAATGACAAAGAAAGAAAAGAATCCTTCTTTTAAAATGGTTATATGACACAATGCATCAATCACATCAGCCAAGTTACACACCACACTTCAGATCCAACTAGCCCTGGTTTTCCCACCATGACATGTCACATTAAAGAGTCAGGGCCCCTGCCGCTCCACGTTAACAATAACAAAGGGCAATTGTTAGTGATATGAAAAGGAATGAAGCCCAGCTATATTTGCAGGAACTGAATCAACTCCTTTTTCCTTTTACTTCTTGACTTCTCTTCTAAGTTTATGTGTGTATGTGTGTGTGTGTGTGTGTGTGTGTGTGTGTGTGTGTATGTTTAATCCTGAACTGTTTCTAGTCTGCTTTTTCATAGCCTGATTTACCCTCTCTGACTTTTAGACATCACTTCTACAATGTTGCACTCTGTGGACCAAAACCCATCTCCCCAAGTGCCAGGCAGCACAAAATGTTCCATCCAGAGATTGACCACCCACCCATTGTCATGTCTGCTGTGTTTGTCACCAGCCAAATCAATCCCATGCTGTTCAGCACAGTTAGGAACCAAGACTAATAAATCATTTACGCAGCTCTCAGCTCACAGATGGTAAATGTGGTTCAATGCAGGTAATTATAAAAAAAATGACTTTTGGAGCAAAAAATCAAAACATGGGAGTATGTGTCTAATAGAAAAGGCCTGCAAAGAGATTTGGGAGTTCTAATAATTCTGAGGAGTAGGTTAAAGGTCTGAGAGCCTGACAGTAGCTTTGCCTTCTGATTGACTGAATCGATCCTGTTGTCCTTTAACAGCTCTCGGCTCCTGTATCTACTAGACTTCAGGTCCCAAATGCTACACTGCAAGGAAGCTGAGTCCTGAGTATCCTCTCTTGCTTTAATGTGTTTGCAGAAAAGAACCCAGCAACATCAATTACCAAGAGTGTCAGACTAGGGAAAGGTACAGTGACAGTGGCAGGATTAGGTAAAAGCTGTTGGAGAGAAGTTGTGCAGGTTCAACTGGCCTCCTAGAGATCAGACTCCCTTTCCCAAAGTGCATATAGAAGACGTTTGTTTTTTAACTTTGACAAAGAATAGCATGGTTTCTGCAAATTCATACCACTGGTATTATCTTTTACTAGCTAAGTAAGTTACAGCAGGATTCTTTAACCTACAATGTGCAATCCCTTAATTAGAGATGGTTTTTGATGATATCCTTACTTCTTCTCCACTGGTTTCCTTAGAACCTCAGAAGTTTATAAAAATAACCAAAAAATTCTTATAAAGATAGTTTTAAAACCATGTATATGCTGGATACATGTAGAAAACCTACCCAATAAGTTATTTCCTCCAGATACCTTATAACCAAAAGTCTTAATTCAAAAGAAAATTTCTTTGACATAATTCAGAGAACACGTTTTGAATCTCTTATTTTCTCCAAAACTCAACTCCATCATCTCCTTCCTAAAAAGGAGGCCATTAAATCCAACTCCTTTATTTTACAAATAAGGAAACTGAGGCACAGAGATGTCTGTGGTCCAGGATCTCACAACTAGTAAGAATTTGAGATATTTCACATCTAGTGGATTCCACTATCTAGTATTCTATCCACTATGCCATCTAGCTGGCTTACCCCTAAGTTAGCTTGCATTTATTTTGTGTTTATTTATATTATCTTCCTCTATAGAACATAAATCCTGGATTGAAGGAATCATTGAATTTTTGTATTCACTATTAATAATAATAGATAACCTTTATATAATACTTGCTATATTCCAGTCACTATATTAAGCACTGTGCAATTATTATCTCACTTGAGTCTTACAATTACCCTAGGAAATAGGTACTATAACTATCATCCCCATTTTACAGATAAAAAGTAAACTTACTTTAATTAATTAATTAATTTTAAAAAGAAGTAAACAGATATTAAGTGATTTGTTCAGGATCACACACCTAGTAAGTATCTTGAGGTTGGAATTGTCCTGATTCCAGGTCCAACGTTTTACCCACCAAACCACTATTTGTATTCCTAGCACCTAGAACCTTATAGGCACTTAATAAATACTATTGGTTGATTATTTTTAGAATGATTCATCATTAAAATATATTGGGTTATTAATAATATATGGTCATATGATATATTTTTAACTCAAGAATAGAGTTAAAGGTTTTAAGGAATCTATAATCTTTGATAATAGTACTTGGACAAATAAGATGATCACTTACCCTTGAAAAGTCCTTCTTACAGCACTTCATCATTCATACAAGGTAGTATTGCAAACCAAATTTGACCATAAAGATTATCTTTTTACCTTTTCTGTCTGTACTATTATTATAAACACTGCTGAGCCCACAGGGCTGGGACACTGTGTCCTCTTTAATTTTCCATTAAGAGGCCTCTCAGTTCCAGATTTACACACATGGCCACTGGGTTCAGTCCTGGGGGAGCCTGGCCTTTTATTAGAGGGATTAGTCCCTTTTCTCACTCTCTATGGCTTTTTATACTTTTATAACCACATACTGGGGAACATTCTTTAAAACTATAATTTGGGCTCATAGCTAGGGTCTTCCTATAATAGCAGGAAGCAGAAGGGTACTCAAGGTACAACACAAACTATTTAGGATAGCTATTTGTTTCCTCCCTACAAAAGAAGTTTAAATCAAAGAAAACTTATGAGCATACATTGAGAGAAGTGAGAGATAACATAAAGTGTTTTCTAAAGGTTAAAATAAGTATTAGCTATTATTATACATTTTGTGTTTATATGCACATATGTATACACACCTACACACATACATATATATATATATATATATATATATATATATACACACATACACATTTGCACGTATGTGTGTATGTTGCATCCTCTCATAGAACATAAGCTCCCTAAGGACAGGAATTTTTGTCATTTTTACCTTGATCTGCCTAGCAATAGTGGGCACTTAACTTCTTAATGAGTTGAATTAAACCAAACTGAATTAGAAAAGATATCAAATAGTGCATTTTAAAACCACACTGATGGCTGCAGATTTTATCATAAGGCTTGAAAGTCAATACAAGTGACTTTAATTTCAGAAAAAAAATATAGGTATTGCCTTGAAATGTAGTGGCAAGAGAGAATGCCATGGCTCTTGCAATATGGTAACTATAACAGTATAGAACAAAGTAAAGACTCCACCAAAGGAGCAAATTCTGTGGACATTTTTGATACAGGTGAAATTGCTACTGCCTACCAAATGCAAAAGCTTGAGTTGACTGGGACTTCTTAAGAGCCATTTCTAATATCTACATGGCAAGGTGACAGAGACAGATAAAGACTGTCCTGACAATGCTGTCAGCCAGCCTAGAAGGAAAAAGTATCAGCTGTTCAAAGGATATTCAAATCCAACATATGCAGACTTAAGATTAGAACAGACTGAATGACATCCAGTTAAGCTGCCAAAAGCATGGAGCCTTCTGAGTTCACCAAATTGACAATTTTTAAGAGTTTTCAGTGTTTATAAGCACCCAAAACACTTCTTTGCCCATAACTCATCAAACTATAGATGAAGGGAGAAAAAAATCAACCTCTCCCCCAAAAAAAGCTAACCCTGAACTTTTGCTTCCTCACCCACATAGACAACACAGACAAGTACTCCAACTTAATTAGCACCTTATCATGCCCGAGCATCTCAAGGTGCTTTACAAAAGATGCAGGAATCATTTAATCACACAGCCAGCAGTGCCAAGGTAACAGATGAAAACGAGCAAGGGGAGGAGAAAAAAAAAGAAAGGCTTTTATTTTACACATGAAAAAAGCAAGAGTGGCAAAAGCCTGGATAACCTTGGAAAGCTGTCAGGCTTGTGTTGTATGAATGGTGGTCATAGATAGAAAAAAATCTTTTTAAAAATATCCATAAACAAGCTTTATGAAATTGTTGTCTATGAACCTCCCAAGCTGGCTTCTTGGTCAGTTTCTAAATGTGGATAGAGGAAAAGAACTGGTGGGAGGTTGGGGAGGAAGGGAAAAAGGTTAATACTGAGAGTACACAGTCTGTATGTAGTAAAAATAATTAAGAAACTCTGTAATTGCTCATATAGAATATCTCACCTCTGGGCCAGAAGGTGGGGTGGTTCAAGTCCCCTACCAGATCACAGAATCACACCCAATACTGACACTGGAATGCCATTCTGGTAGGGGGTGATCTACAGACATGTAGCCTTTGGATGTAATGTTCAACTGAGGTTCCTTCTGTCGCCTTGGTTACTGTCCAGGTGGAAATTAAAGATCCCAGGGTACTTTTCAAAAAAGTACAGGGGATAACCCTGCTGTCTTGGCCAACATTCCTTGCTCTCAATAAAATCGAACTTAATGTCCCTGGCTGGGAGTGAGCCATTACTGAAGAGAAAAGAGAGGTTGTGTTTGTGTATAAAATTATTAAGCTGTCCTTCCCACTCTGTAATTACTTTACAATTTGCAAAGGGACCAAAGATACATGGAGAATGAAAGATACTATGAAAATGTCAATTCTGGCTTAATTTGTAATTGGACTTAGCCACAGAGAAAGGAATGGTCACTTAATGAAAATTGAGGTACACGATTACAATGATAGTCACAACAATAATAATTTTACACACTGCTCAAAGGTATACAAAAGTCCTTTACCAAACATCTTGTTTATCCTCAAAACCACTATGGGCAGTAGGTGCAATATATTATTATCTCAATTTTGTAGATGCAGAAACTGAGGAAGATTGAAGTTATGTAATATGTCCTGCATCACATATTTCATGTGACAAAAGCTTAATTAGCATTCAGATCTTCCTGATTTCAGGTCCAGTACTCATGTGTATTATATTAGACCGAACTATTCTAGCATAGAACATTCTATATATAGAATATATATATTCTAGTATATATATTTTTGAGAATAAAGAAAAAATATCACTCTGCTCTACAACTCCATTGAGACTAGATTGGACTTTTTCTTTGCCTTCAAGAGAGAACTAGAGCTAGAAGAGAGACCAGAAGCCATCTAATCCAAACATCTCATTTTTTATATTCAAGGTAGATAGCAAGATAGCAAGTATCAGAAAGGGGATGTGTAACAGGTCTTTTGACCTGAGAGACAGTAAGCTTTCCCCTCTATGTTGAATGAAATATATCTGGATTCATGATATTTCTCCAAGTAAACCCTCAAAAAAGTACAGGGGACACTTGCTTCGAAGGCAAGGACTTTGTCATTTGTTTTTTCATCTTTACATGCCCAATGACTAGCCCAGTGCTTTTCATATAGTAGCCATTTAATAAATGCCTGAATTTAATTTAATTGGTAGTAAAAGAAGAGATAAACCACAAATAAATTCTCACAAATGGGCCACAACACACTAAATACATTCCAATAAAATTTCACCTTCTCTCTGAAGAGAAGTAATGTCATATCATTCCCACAGTGGGTTGAGTCCATAATGATTTAAGCCTAGTGTGAAACAAAACCAGAATAGGTCATGAGGATAAAGAAGAATGCCTTAAAGGGAAAAGAAATTACTTCAACTTCTTATTTATCACAATTCATAATAAAATTCCCATTCCTCAACCTCTAATCAACCAACAAATACCACTTCTAGGGGTTTCATTGAATAAACCATCTTTTATTGATGGTGTAGAAAATAATTTTATCAATGTAGTTGGCAAAGATTTCCTAGAGGAAAAATAGACTATCCCCTTAGAGGTAGTCTAAAGGCATGTGCAAAGCTGACTTGTTCATTCAATTTGATAAACATAATACCAGATACTTTCCTATGTACTGGGGAGAAAAAGAGAAAAGAGGAAGAGTGGATGGGGAAAAGTAGGGGGAAAGAGAGGGCAAGGTGAAGAGGGAAAAAGAAGGTTGAAAAGAGGAGAGGGAAATGGAGAGAAGGAAGAAGGAGAAGAGAAGAGGGGAAGAAAAAGAAGAATATGGGAAGAAAAATGGAAAGGATAAGGGGAAAAAAGAAAATGGGGGAAGAAAGGAAAGAAGATGAGAAGAAAAAGGAAAAAAGGGAAGAAGATGAAGTGGGGGAAAAGTAAGATGGAAAGGAGGGAGAAGGGGAAGAAGAAAAATGGGAAGGAGAAATGTTCTTGCTCTCAAGTAGTTTAAATTTGACTTCTTTTTTTTCTCAAAGGTTCTTTCTGTTATTCTTTAAATATGTTTTCTTGTTAAGAGAGGAAGCACAGCATCATCCTGTTAAAGAAGTCATGTCACCTGAAAACTCTCAGAATGAGTAAGGTCTAATGGGCTCAAAGGACCCAACTAATCTCAGGAACATGAGGATTATTTGTAGCCTAACAAAGTAATGGAGTGAGCTTTTCAAATCACATTACGTACAAATAAATATTACTCAAATTGTTTGTCAGTTCTGAACATAGCAACTGGTTTGAGATTTCTAATACAGCACTATTTTAGATAGTTTGAAGTTTTAACATAGTTTAAGTTTTAGAAGTTTTAACATAGACAGTTTAAGTTTTAGAATAGAAAGGTTTTTAAAATGCAATCCCCATTAACAACCTCAAGAAGTACATTTTACATACATATCTACATCAAACTGAGGAGTATATTAAAAAATAATGGATAATAGAGGCAAGGGTAAAGCAGAGGTTTTGCATTGTGCTAGAAATGGAGGTTCGCATGTTTAAAATCTTGGATTACATAAAAAAGATTGAATATTTTATATTTCCTCTTCTTTCATTTGCAAAAGTCTTCTCTAGCCTCAATTACTCCATCCATGAAATGAGAGCTTCTTAGGTCCCTTTTTAACTTTAAATCTATTATCCCATGTCATTGCAATTGTCCCAATCACAAAAAAAGGTTTTTTTAAAAAAAAACTTTAGAAAATCTTATAATATTTATAATCTATATGGAATAAGTGTCAATAAGAAGTTATTAAACAATTATTATACGGTAGACACTGCTAAACAGTGAGGATTTAAGGGAGAAAATAGTCTGTGTTTTCAAAAAGCTCACAGTCTAATGGGGCAGACAACATACAAACAATTATGTACAAACGAAATACCGTCAGTTCTACTCTCACATGACAAATGTGTTCCTAAAAATCACCAAGTTATATAAATTACAGAGCTTATGGGAAAAATTAGATTAAAGGCAAAACATTCAAAAGCTTTTTCAGTGACATTGTAAATAAAAAAGTATATGTATGTATGTGTATGTATGTATATACACACACACACACACACACACACACACAGAGGAACCTAGTAAAATTAACAGAGTACCTACCTATCATTTTCAGCTTTTGTCCAGGTTTCCATAATTACATAGACAGGGATACATGTAAGAGTCTAGAAATCTACCTCATCATATATACTTATTGTGTATCTAATTTATATTTTAATATATTTAACATCTACTGGTCATCCTGCCATCTGGGGGAGGGGGTGGGAGGTAAGAGGTGAAAAATTGGAACAAGAGGTTTGGCAATTGTTAATGCTGTAAAGTTACCCATACATATAACCTGTAAATAAAAGGCTATTAAATAAATAAGAATAAGAATAAGAAATCTACCTCAGTTCTCTCTACATCCCAAGAGTACCAGTGGAGAAAGTGGTATGGAAGCAATGGATATAGAAGCCCAGAATTCAGACCTAGTCTCAGACACTAGACTAGCTGTGTAACACCAGACAAGTCATTTAATTTGTTTCAGTTTTCTCAACTGTAAACTGTAAATAATAATAGCGCCTACCTTCTAAGCTTGCTGTATCAAATGAGATAATTGTAAAGTGCTTACTTTGTAGATCTTAAAGTTCAATATAAATGTTTATTATTATTACAGTGGATAGAATCAGAGTTTAAACCAGAAATACAGTTATTCAAGTAATATCTCTGATAAATGCTGGTAAATCATTTATTTAATCTCACACTGCTCTAAGGAAGGTTCTAAGATTATAGTTTGCAAAGTGCAAAACTGCAAAGGTAGAAGAAGTTCCTTGCCTGAGTTCCCTATATAAAATTAGAAGTTTAGTCCCTATTCCCAATTATTACAACAGCATTATAGATTTTGCCAAGAGTGTGATAGCATGTAAAGACAATATTAATATGTCTAGGCCTTCACAAATTCATTAGAAAAAATCATGAAGATTTCCTCCAAGATGGTAAACTCTAAAATATTCTTTGCATGGGCAAAGTCCTTTCTTCACAGTAATACTTTTTCAGATGTAGTGAGATAAGTTCTCATTTTAAAGTTGAAGAAACAGATACAGAAAGGTTTCATCTTACTCAAGAGCACATAATTGTAGAAAGCCAGAACTGTGGAGAAGTATACTTGAAACAAGGTGTTAACTCAATAGAACTGATGAGTTGATTGTTCTCTAGATCACATGTGTACTTAGTATGGTGATGTAATGGTTCTCTAAGTTCACACATAATCAGTATGTTGTAATGATGTAATTACAATAAGGTATATAAGGGCCAACAAGAACTGAAAGATAGACATTCTATCTTTGACTATCTTCCTGGTGGCTCTCCTGCCTTCTGCACTATGGGGGAGACTGGCAGACTGGCAGACTACTAGACTGCTGGAAGAAACTGGGAACAGTTAGTCAGACTGTGAATCAGACTGCTGAAAGAGACTATGGAGCAGACTGGTTCAGACTGGGAGACTGAAAGAGACAATAAAGACTTTGGACTTTATTTCTGACAATTCTCCTGTCTCTGCTGAGACAAAGGCCCTTCTGGAGGAAGTTCCTAATCTTTAAAATGAGCTAGAGAAGGAAACGACAGACCACTCTAGTTATCTTTACTAAGAAAACCCCAAAATGGAGTCACGGAGATAGAACTGAAGGGACTAAATAACAACAAACACTAGATTCCATTCAATAAACTCCTTAAGGGCAGGAACTAGTTTTATCTTTATATCTCCTATGCCTAGTACAGATTCCAGGCAAAAGTAGGCAGTTAATAAATGTTTGTAAACTGCATAAATAATACACATTGATATTCCTAATTCATGGCTACTTTGACAAAATTAAAATCAGCACAAGAATCTGACCTCTGTACTGGTCTCTAAATCTCACAAGGCCCATAAAGAATAAAACCATACTGAGAATTTTTAAAGCATAGACCTAGAACTGGAAGGAACCTAAGATATAATTTAGCAATTCCTTCAATTTATAGATGAGGAAATTGAGATTTAAGGTGGTCCTAATATATTTGGCTAAGTTAAGATCTCAATAAAATCTGTATGCTTTACTATATAAGGAAACCAAAATGTGGCTTCAATCAATTTGTTGGATATATACAAGTCCATTTGCTTGAATAGGTTAGAATCTCACTGCATACTCTTCATAAATGAATGTCTGCACCAATTTTTTCCAGATTGGGTTTAAACTATTGCCAAGGAACTTTTTATATTCTTCAAATCCTAAATTCAAATCCTAAGCTTTGTTGATGAACAAAGCTTCCTTTATTTGAACTGACTTCTTTATATCTATCTAGCAGCCACAAAAGGATAGAAAAACCTAAGTTACCTAGGTAAAAGGGGTTGATAATACTTAAATTCCAAGTCCTTCCAATGTTCATCTTTCTCTAACGTGACTAACACAAAAATGGGAAACCTAAGTTGTATCACTTCAAAAGCTATCTAAGTTGCACCTACCCTCTCATTGCCCTCTACTCTGGGGAAACTGTTCCTCAGCATCATCTCTCTTCAGTCAAATGCAATCAAAGAGAAGTTCCCAAAGTTTCTGAAGAGTCAATGAACACAAAGTGTTAGATTTGCCCTGCAGGTACCCAGCTGAGCTAGTATCTGTTTCTGTCCATCTGGATGATATGTTGCTTTTTGTGACAACTAAGGTTGAAAGATAATAATCAATTTTTTTTCATGTTTGAGAAGTTATAACGGATGACTTCACTTGAAGCAAAAAGGTAACTAGGATTTCTGAAAGTGACAGAAAACAAGGAAACTAACAGCTAAAGCAGTACTCTGTGATTACACATTGAAATGCAACACTGAAAATATCTATGATCTTAGTGGATTGCAAACTTACTTGAACTAATTTAATTGACATTTTCTTCATTTACTGGTGAACCACTGTAAAGTTGTCTCTATTTTAAAGGTAATTTAAAGAGTGAGCAAATAGCATCAGATTTAAACCATAGCTATGTGCCTTCTCACCTAAAAAATGCTAAAGAGGACTTGAATTAAGGAATGAGAAAGCATTTATTAGGCTATGTGCTAGAAGTCACGTGAGATTCAAGTACAAATGAGAGATATAGTACCTGTCCTCAAATAATTTACATTATAACACACAGAGAGAACACAGATAGGAGTATGGTAATTGGAGAAGAATGATATTTCTAGGAGGGTGAGAGGAGCCACAGAGAAAATGGTTTGCAGAAGTAATTTTCCATTAGTAATTAGAGTGTTGATTTGATAATTGTTACCCAAACAAGTAGAAACTGTGTGAGGTAGCAAGTTGTACATAAAAGAGAAGAGACTTGAAGACATGGAAAGAAGATGGATTGGTCAAATGATCAGTCAAATGACTGAAACATGAAAGCTTACTGCATGTAGCTGATTCCAATCAGGCCCTAAGGTGGAAGCTAGAGGTCCTGCTAGGAGAACACATTTTCAAAAATGGTAAGCTAGGTCAGGATAACAAGAGAATAGCATGCTGGTTTCATTAACTTTATCTGTGTGAATAAACAAACAGTTCAGGCCCCTAGCACATTTTTTTATCTGGTATAACTAACTTCCTGAATCTAATTTTCAACATATAAACTTCATTGTTAAGGGCAGCTAAGTGGTTCAATAAATAAGAGTTCTGGGTCTAGAGTCAGAAAGACTCATCTTGGTGAATTCAAATCTGGCTTCACTTACTAGCTGTGTGACCCTGGGCAAGTCACTGAATCCTATTTGTCTCAGTTTCCTTATCTGTAAAATGAGATGGAGAAGGAAATGGCAAACCACTCCAGTAAATTTATTAAGAAAATCCCAAATGAGATCACAAAGAGTCAAACATGACTGAAAACCACTGAACAATAACAAAGCTTAACAAAGCTTTGGGTATATACCAAATAGTAGGAATACTATAAAAATTAAGAATCAATATTTGAGTTGCAGATTATTTAACTTCCCTCCCAATTGAGAAATTGCTTCTATAAAATTATCCAGTCTTTATTTAAATCCTTCCAGTGATCAGAAACTCACTATCTTCTGAAATGATTCAATTCAACTAGACATAGATAAATTAAAAATCTAATAATCATATTATCATAATCACTGAAGAAATGAAGAAAAAAAGAATTCATTCTGACCTCATGGAACTTACATTTTTTTAAAATTTTATTTACTTTTAATTTTTATTGAAGCTTTTTATTTTCAAAACATATGCAAGGATAATGTTTCAATATTGACTCTTGCATAGCCTTTTGTTCCAATTTCTCCTCATTTCTCCCTGTCCTCTCCCCTAGATGGCAAGTGATCCAATATACTTAAACATGATAAAATGCATGTAAATCCAATATAGGCATACATATTTATACAATTATCTTGCTGCACAAGAAAAATCAGATCAAAAAGGAAAAAAGTGAGAAAGAAAATAAAATTCAAGCAAACAACAACAAAAAAACGTGAAAATGCTATGTGATCCACATTCAATCTCCCCAATCCTCTCTCTGGGTATACATGGCTCTCATCATCACAAGATCATTGGAACTGTCCTGAATTATCTCATTCTTGAGAAGTGATCCTCATCCATCAGAAGTGATCATCATATAATCTTGCTTTTGCTGTGTACAACCGGTGGGAAACCAAATAGGAGATATTAGAATAGTCTAAATAAAAGATAATGTGAATCTGAACTAGTATGATGGCCATGATTACAAAGAAGGGACAGGAATCTATTAATGTAAGCAGAAGGAATATGGCTTGGCAATTGATAAGAGGAGAGAGCTGAAGATCACTCAGAAGTTATAAAGTTGCATGACTAGAATCTGTGAATAGAAATAGGAGAACAGATTGAGGGAAGAAGTTCCAATCTGAATTTGTTGCATTTAAGATGCTAAGGGAACATACAGGTAGAGATATATATTCAACAGGTAGCTAGTTATGGGGAAAATCCTTTCAGGAGAGAGAATTGGAAATGAAGATATGAGAGTCATATGCATGGAAACAATAGTTCATCACAGAGGTTGAAATAACCAAAGAGGAGAGAATAACAATAGAGGAGAGTACAGAACAGAATGGCATGAGGGTCAGCCATGCTTATGAGAAGGAAATTGATAAACTAACTATATAGGGAAACTGATAAACTAATGGAGGATACTTAGAAGTAATGAAACCAGTAGGAGTAAAATAAGGAGTGAAATATTATCACTGAAAAAAGGCAGGGAAAGATTATCCCAGAAAAAGGTCTATAGAATCACAAGTACAGAATAATCTGGAAGAATGAAGGTTTAAGGGAGAAAGCCAGTGGATTTAGCAATTAAGAAAATATGGTTATCATTGGAAAGAGTAGTTTAAATAGCATGGAAAAGTAGGAGAACTTTGTAGGTTTGAAAATAAAAGTTAAGGAAATGAGGGAAAATTAACAGAACTTAGTATAGGACATTCTTTCTAAGTCTTTGGCCCATGAAAGGAAGTTGAGATATGGAATGGTGACTTGAGAGATGGGTAGTCAGGAGACAGTTTGGTGAGGCTGCTAGATGGTCCAATGGATAGAGTATCAGTCCTAAAGTCAGTACAACCTGAACTCAAATCTAGCCTCAGACACAATACTTTTTTTTTTTTATTTAATAGCCTTTTATTTACAGGTTATATGCATGGGTAACTTTACAGCATTAACAATTGCCAAACCTCTTGTTCCAATTTTTCACCTCTTACCCCACCCCTCCCCCAGATGACAGGATGACCAGTAGATGTTAAATATATTAAAATATAAATTAGATACACAATAAGTATACATGACCAAAACGTTATTTTGCTGTACAAAAAGAATCAGACTCTGAAATATTGTACAATTAGCTTGTGAAGGAAATCAAAAATGCAGGTGGGCATAAATATAGGGATTGGGAATTCAATGTAATGGTTTTTAGTCATCTCCCAGAGTTCTTTCTCTGGGCGTAGCTGGTTCAGTTCCTTACTGCTCCATTGGAAATGATTTGGTTGATCTCAATTGCTGAGGATGGCCAGGTCCATCAGAATTGGTCATCATATAGTATTGTTGTTGAAGTATATAATGATCTCCTGGTCCTGCTCATTTCACTCAGCATCAGTTCATGTAAGTCTCTCCAGGCCTTTCTGAAATCATCCTGTTGGTCATTTCTTACAGAACAGTAATATTCCATAATATTCATATACCACAATTTATTCAGCCATTCTCCAACTGATGGACATCCATTCAGTTTCCAGTTTCTAGCCACTACAAAAAGGGCTGCCACAAACATTCGTGCACATACAGGTCCCTTTCCCTTCTTTATAATCTCTTTGGGATATAATCCCAGTAGTAACACTGCTGGATCAAAGGGTATGCACAGTTTGATAACTTTTTGAGCATAGTTCCAAACTACTCTCCAAAATGGTTGGATTCGTTCACAACTCCACCAACAATGCATCAATGTCCCAGTTTTCCCGCATCCCCTCCAACAATCATCATTATTTTTTCCTGTCATCTTAGCCAATCTGACAGGTGTGTAGTGGTATCTTAGAGTTGTCTTAATTTGCATTTCTCTGATTAATAATGACTTGGAGCATCTTTTCATATGACTAGAAATAGTTTCAATTTCTTCATCTGAGAATTGTCTGTTCATATCCTTTGACCATTTTTCAATTGGAGAATGGCTTGATTTTTTATAAATTAGAGTTAATTCTCTATATATTTTGGAAAGGAGGTCTTTATCAGAACCTTTGACTGTAAAAAATATTTTCCCAGTTTATTGCTTCCCTTCTAATCTAGACACAATACTTCTTAGCTGTGCTCTCCTGTGCAAGTCACAACCCCAATTGCCTTGTGAAAAAAAATAAAGAATTTAAGAGGAGATTTAGTTGGTTTTGTTAATGGATGGAATCTGAGTATTATCTGATGGGCAAAGTAGGAGCCAGGAGATAGGATGCACTAAAGGTAAGTAGTGCAGGGGATGGTATTGGACTTAGAGTCAGGAACACCTGATTTCACATCAAGGTTCAGATAAGCTGTGTGACACTGGAAAATCATTTAACCTCTGTGCCTCAATTAAGTGTGTGAAACAGGATTTAAATTAAGATTTTTCCTGACACAAGCCAGCTCTTTATCTACTTCATCACCCATATGCAAAGTTAACCCAACAAATGTTTGCTAAAATGAATTTCATTCAGTAGATCTACATGGCTTTACTGATAAGAAAAATAGGTTCTAAAAGTAAATATAAAAAGCTACCTCTGCTTGGTATTTTGATCCTTTTCAAAGCTTCTTCACCAGATTTGCTTGTAGTAGTGAGGTTCTTACTATGAGCTTTCTGCTCAAGTGGGAGTCTTCAGAAAGGCCATTCTTGAGAAAATACTTTCCCTCCCACACTCACTGGTATTACTGGCAATAAAAGCACACTCTGTTCAATCACTGACTTTACTTACATATTCTAGCTTCTCAAGACCAAGACTGGTTTCTATCACCCATTTTGCTAAATGTATCAGTCATATATCTCTTCTCTTCTATGCCCCTACATTGCTGCCAAAGTGAAATCATATTCAACTGTTCCCATTCCCACTCATTTCTCATTAGCAAGCACTGGGAAGGGAATCTGTTCTTGCAAGTGACAGCACCTGAGTTTCTTTCATATATTCTTTTGCTCTTCCTTCCTTGTTGCATCTTGCCCCATAGCTGGCCTTTGGTCTGATCTCAGATGAAATGTTAGAAGATCCACTTGTTAGGTATTTGTGTTCTCTCCCACCAAAGGATGTGTCTCTTCTGAGGGTGCACCAGGACAACTGAGAGAAACAACATAGCACATTCCCCAAGGCCAGAATGCTCTTTCATCAAAAAGGTTCTATTCCCCACATACAATCTGTCCCATTTTGAAAAAAAAATGCAGGGTAGAAGTAACAGAATTATAATATATTTGTCACTGAGCCCCACACTATGCCATTTTCTTTTCTAAATTTTGAACCGGCAATAAATTAGACTTGAAGTGTTTGTTGCCTAGTTTTTCCTTGGGCTTTTTTTCCCAGTCTTTTATTGATTGTTTTGCTTCTCTCTTCTCAAGGTTGGTCTTTCTATAAAATATAGCTTGGAGAAAAGGCTCACAGTGACACTGCATTGCAATATGTAAACTGGAGAAAGAAGGCTAAATGGGACAAAAAGGGTGAGTAGACAGAACTGGTCTTCAGTTATGACAGCCAGGTATACCTACTCAGTTCAATTCATTTTAATGAACATGTATTGAGGATCTATTTTGCACAGGGCACTATGGATAGATATAACGTCAACTTTGCTTCAAGGGACAAAAACCAGTGACTATGAAATTGCAAGTGTGATGAGTGCAAAAGAGAGGTCCAGGCAAAGTGAGAGGAGAAATTTGAGGAGTAAAGGATTATTTTTAACTGTTGGGAAAGAAGGAGAGCTAACATAGAGGTGGAGAACACTGAAGGAAGAAATGACCTATATTGCAGGGGGTGGAGAAATCAATTTAATTGATTTAGTAAGCATTTACTGAATATGCTTTATGTTCCAGACACTGTGGTAAGTGCAAGGGAAAAGAAATAAAAGCAAAACAATTCCTACCTTCAAGGAACCTACATTCTAGTAGGGGAAATATCATGCTAATATATAGACTTATATACCTATATATGTAGATTTTTTCCTAAGTGTTAAGTTCATGTGAACAAAGGTATGGAAAGATAGAATAAAAATGAGAAATAGTGAATAGTAAAATATTATTTGATAGAATGTAGAGTTTATAAAAGTGGTTGTAGTATGAGATAAGTCTGGACACATAGATTATAGTCAAATTGTAAAAGACTTTGAATAACTAGAAATTTATAGTTTATTTGGTGGGCAATGAAAGCCCAGAGATGACTTTGGAGCAGAAGAATATCATGATCAGAGTAATGCCATAAGATCACTAGAATAGTGATGCAAAGGATAAATCACTATTCTAGTGATCTTATGGCATTACTTATGGCATGGAGAAAGGTGAAATTGAGGCAAAATAACCCGGTAAGAGCCCATTATAATAGTCCAGCTCAGTTGGTGTCAAACTGAAATAGAAATAAAACCCTCTAATCTATACATAAGGATGCCTGCAGGCCACACAATGATTTTATTTTAAAATGTGACATTATCTATGTCTTATAGTTTTATTAATTTTGCTAAATAGTACTCAGTTACATTTTAATCTGTTCCAGCATTCTGGAGTGCATTAGGCTGCATGCTGACAAGTAGCTGTGTGTTTAACACTTTTGGTTTAGGTGAGAAGAGACAAGTGACTAAACCAGGAGACTAGAGTGAGAAAGAAAAAGAACAAGAGAACAAGAAATTATGGCAGATTAGAATTGATAGGTTTTAACAATTGACTCGAAGTTCATGGCAAGAAAAAGAAGAATTAAAAGGGACCCCAAGGTTGTGAACCTGGATTTCTTAGAGAATAGTGAAATAAGTCATGGATTTAGAAAGTTTAAAGGAACAGGCAAGTAAAAAGAAAGACCATTTTGGATATTTCCAATTTGCAAATCTGGCAGAATCCTCATTTGGAAGCACATAAAATCAGTTAGAATTTTGGGAATAGAGATTTAAAGAAAAATGAAGGTTGGGATATAGATTTAGGAATCGTCTGTATTTTGATAGCAAATATAGACAGGGTATAGACTGACTTTAGACTGATGTCTCCAAGAAAGGGAATATAGAGAAGAGGTCAAATATAGAAAAACAGAAATCATTCCAAATTTTGTGTTTCCACCTCTGTCCATATCAGGACCAGAGGCTCACTCCAACAAGCTTGCAGCCTTCGGGATGACCATTATTTATTTATTTTTTTTTTTGGAGTCCTTGCTTTATTGGGGCTGACTTTCTATAGTTTACAAATCTCTGAATCAACTTCAGCATGCTGGAAGACTATTTTTAATCCCACATTTTGTTTGTAAATCAGGAATTTCTTCAGATATTCATGACTCTTCAAAGAGGAACTGCCCATTACCTTTTAATTTGGTAAGGTGCTTTTCAGATCATGTAGTACAATTTCTTCCTCATATAGATGAGGAATGTTCTCATCATTTTGCAGAGCAAAAATTCAAATCAGATCTTTTGATTTAGAAGCCAGTATTCTTTTCATCAAACTATGCTTATTTGTCTCACAGTACTTTACACATCACTCTTTCCATTACAGGCTAGATGAACATAAGCATCAGCTCTAGACATTTTCATTTTTTTGGTGGCCTAAAAATGTAATACCTAGATCTTTGGACGATTGCTCTCAAAATCAGCATAATTATCTTCATGACCACTCCCTCCCCATTAGTTAAGATTGTACAACTTATATGATCTTCATAAACTTCTATTAAAAACGATATAAAAATGATTGATTCATATGAAGTAATCTCAAAATTGTTGTTCATCCCCAAACAAATGAATTGCAGTGTCACTTGAAAATATTGTGTAGCTAACATGACTAATATGGAAATGTGAAAATGATTGTACATGTATGATCTATATCAAACTTCTTGATGTCCTAAAGAGGAGGAAGGTAAGAAAGGGGAAAAAATTGGAATTCATAGTCTTATAAAAATAATTGTTGAAAATTATCTCTAGATTTATTAGAGAAATAAAAATTAGAAAATAAAATTATATTATTAATCAGAAAAGTTAAATTAGAAATCTTGAAAAATAATTTAAAATTATTAGAAAATAAAGCAGAAAATTAAAATTAGAAAATTTAATTAGAAATTATTAGAAATTAATTAGAAAAATAAAATGCCATTGAAAGGGGAAAGTGAAATATTGTGCAACCTTTGGTAATGAGGAAAAAAAAGATAAATTCAAAGATGTGCAATTTGATAGCATCACCACTTAATACTTTCACCATATTATGAAAAACACTCTATTCCTTAAATGCCCCTCTGATTCAGTATCAGCAGAAAAAAACAAATCCACTCCTCCCTACTACTTTCTCACACACACACACACACACACATCCCAAGCTGTAACGTTGGCATTTAATAAACAGTATTTAGATTTTTAACACTAAAATTTATTCTTCTCTAAAACTCTAAAGGGAAAAATATTAATGTGGTTTATGCTTGAGGTGGGGAAAAAGGGTAAATGGGGTTGTTGAACCTTAAACAATCCAGTGCCCTTTTTTGCCCTTAGAGGTGACTGGAGAACCTGTTCAGACCATTGGAACACTGTTGTTAATGTCAATGTTTGCCTTCCTAACTTTACACATTTTTTGTCACTTTACGACATGTTTATTGGTCTTGGAGGGCAAGGGATAAAATAGGAAACTGAAATCTTGCAACTATGGCTGACTTGCTTATTGTGTAGACAAGCCTCATTTAAGGGCTGGCTGGACACTTGTGTGGCAGCTGGACAGAGTAAGGGAATGAGCAGCTACAGCCATTAATCCCCATTCACATCTGAGTCTCTGTAAAATTTGAACCAGCAAGTCTGGAGTAGTTAAATATATGGCTCAGGTAATTAAAAAGGTTACAGATGAATATTATTCAGTCTGCAAACAAATCTGCAAGGGATTTCAGGAACTCTACCTTGAGGATTATAGCTTATTTGTGGAGTTTCAGCAGGAAACAGCTAATTATGACACCTGCACAACTTTCTCCAAATCGGGCCCTTGAGATTTCCCACCTTGGGTAGAGAAGTCAACCTTAACCTTTCTGAATTTGTAATCCACAGTTGTCGTCATAGGTGAGAACAGAATAATCAAGCCAAGCTTTGTGAATAGTCCTGATGGAGAAAATAGTTCAGTAATAGTACATACAACTTCCATTTATATCAATACCTCTGTCCTAGATATCCTATTGCAAAGAAGTTGGCATAAACCTTGACCCATTTAGTGAACTCTATTTTTAAAGCATATCAGTGCCCCCTTTGAGGATCCAGTAATTCTATACTACCAAAACTGAACTTTATAGGGCATATACACCATTTAAATTTTTTTCACCAGGGTAGGAATTATTTTTTAGTTGCTCAGATTGTAACGCATCTATGACTTAGTAACAAGATAATTTGTTTTACATTCAGTTAAAAATAATTTGTTGGGATACAATAAATTATTTAACCATTCTCATCTGCAGTTTTGGAAAGAACTGTCACATTGCTACAGGCATGAGATACTCTTACATACAAGTTGAGTAGGCACTAAAATAAAACCATAGATACTTCAGACCTTGAACCAAAATTTGTACAATAGAGAACAAAAAGGAGGACTTCACCAAAAAGGATGTTTTGACTCAGTAGGAATTCATAATTCTTCTTCTTTTTCTTCCATTTCTTTATTGTTTTGCCTGATTGTGGAAAAGATTTAATATTTTAATAATGTCAATGACTGCATGTCATGTGGTCAGCATAACAAAAATATGGAGATTTAGCAGATAAAAGATGGAAGCAGATTAGGAAATAGAAATATTATTGTACTACTTGCCCAAGAAATAAAAAAGACTCAAGTCAAATTGTAATCTCAATATTCTTAAAGTTTTCTCAAAAGTATAGCAACTGGAAAAAAAAAAGGCCAGAAGAAGTTAAGTAGACATGCCTTGCTGTTTACTATGCAAGTATAATGTTGTAGATCTGTATGGGATCAGGATAATTTCTGCATTGGGAATTCCCTAAGTCAATTTTATCATAGATATACATACACACACAGCCCCAAAACAAAACAAAATAAAAATAAATGAACAAATAAAAGCTAAACACTGAATTCTCAAAGTAATTGACTGAGAAAGTTCAGGAGCCTAGCACCTCATTTACATGTCTCTTGCTTATATAAGCTTGTAAGAATATATAGTTGCAGTTTAAAAGAAATATGTCAATCTTATTAGTAATGGGTTTTTTAATCCTTCATTATTCTACAACAATAAATCAAATTATTCTTTTTAATTCAGACTATCCTTTCTATGCTAAGAAATGTAGCGACTGCTTTAATGATATTCATACCATTTTAGATTAGATTTTTACTGATATCTTTTTTGTATTACCTAGATTTTACTCTTTTTCTCTCTTCCAAACTACTCCCCAGAAAATCATTCCTCATAACAAACATATTAAGGGGAGAAATGAAGAGAAGAGGAAGAAAATAAATCAGCAAAGATCGATATATCAAAGAAATCTGAAGTTATATTCCATATTTATGAATTTCTCACCTTTTCACTAGAATATGGAAAAGTGCTTTCTTATATTTTTCCCTAGGGCCAAGTTTATTCTTTGTGATTAAATAACATTTATCTTTAATTGTTTATAATTGTTGTTCTTTCCATTTACATTGTTTTATTCATCTTGTTTATTGTTTTCCTGGTTCTGCTTATTTCACCTTGTATCAATTTAAGTTTATTCCTATGCTTCTCTGGACTAATTGGTTTGTTGTTTAGGTTGCTTTTTTTCAGCAAAATAATATTCCATTACATTTATGTACTTAAATTTGTTTTGCCATTTTCCAATTTATGGAGATCTAATTTGTTTCCAGTTCTTTATTACCACAAAAAATACTGCTACAAATTTTAAGGACACATGTAACATTTCACCCACTTTCCTTCCATTACATATTTCATTGTTTTCTAATGTTCTATTCTTCACAGGCATACACAATGGGATATATATTTCCAATAGAGTTTTTGCAATCTAAAGAAACATCAAGTTACTTTTTAGTACAATTTTTGTATTCTCACTTTCAAACAACCTGACAAATCCCAGTTCCCAATGTGTCCAAGACTTTATACACCAAAACATATTTATAGATCTTACTGCTGGGTCGTCTCCTTCAGCCTCCTACACAAGGACAAAGGTTTCCCTGTACCATTTCCCTAAGTGTTACATCCAATTTTCCCTTGAATACTTCTAGTACTAGTGCCTTGACAGCTTCCTGAGGTAAATTATTCCACTACTTGATTGACCTTCATGGTTCAGAATTTTCTTTTCCCCAAAGTCAAACACATTTTCTTCTAAATTTTGGACCAATTTCATCAGATTCTGGTGAATGGAACAAATGCACTTTTTTTTAATTGACTCAATAATTTCTGGGGTTCTACGGAAAAGTATACTAATGTTAAAATCTCAAACTTTAAAACTTGTAATTTATTTTGCCTATTATGCCTCAATATGCCTATTGAGATAATCTATTTTCCTGTATATTTAATTTCCTTAATGTATCCAACAAGACACCACTGAGGAACACAAGACATGGAGTCCAATTAGACCAATAAAATTATTTTCTTGTCACTGAAAATAAACTTTCATGTCTCAATTTCTAGATGTTCTTCTGATTATGATCACATACTGAAAGTTGTTATATTCTTTATCATCTCCCTTCTTCTTGTCCTAAAGAACTGAAATGCAGGATGCTCAACAACTTTCTCACTCATCCTCTCCTTTCTAAGACCCTCCAGAGAATGGCGAGAAATACTATCCACATCCGTCCTTATGCTTTTTGTACACCATTCATCTCTGTTTAGGGAGGAATACACTAACTTTTGCTAGATGGTGTCTACTAGGGCAGTCCTCACAGTAGGAAAGTGAAAGAATGTAGGCACACACCAAAATCTCCTATTCACAGCAATATAGAGTAGCCATTGGGAAGACAACAGTGGGGCTCAGTAATACAAAATGTCATTTCTGTGCCAGGCTCATCACCAGGGCAGGGTAATAAGGTCAATGTGAAAACAACTGGAAGGCATATTCCCCAGTAAACATGGGCTGAGTGAAAACGGCCCAGCCTTATGTTGTAGAATCCAAACCCATTGAGTCAATTGCCAGAAAACATGACATGACCTTTCAGATTCAGTGAGCATCAGCTCCAAGAGCAGGCTGCCGTGCTCTTTTCCATTTCACTGCTGCCCCCTGAGGGCTTCAAGTCACCGGAAATAATAGCTTGGGTTCCAAATCTGTACTCCTTTAATGAAAAAAATATATAAAAAAATGCACATGGCATCCAGTTTGACCCTAGTGGCAGAATTTTTTTTTTTATATGCTAAGCTCAATTTCTTCCAACTTAACATTCTAGATGCCTTTTTTTTTAATGTACTTTCTGTCTCATCTTCCATGGGCTTGTAAATTTTTTTAAAAGACCTTTTATTTGGATAGCTCATGAATCAGTTAGCGAGAAAAAGACTTATGAAGTTTATATTTGTGAATGAGAAGAAAATATATTTTCAGTAGCCATAGCTAATAGAAACTGTTCTATATAGCTTTGCTCTTTGATTTTCATGATGGAAGGGTCCTTTCCCCTTCCCACAAACTTCATAAGAGGCACATATAAGGACTCAATTAACTGCTAAGCTTGAAATCTGGGGATATACTAAAGGGAAAAATATTGTTTAGTCTTTATTCAATGGAAGTAAAATATAAAATAACTAATGTACAGGTATTTTCAAGAAACTCTATGAATGTCCCATTATAAACTTATTGTAAATACCCTATGATCCCTTTCAGTGTGGTAATAGAACTATTTCTTATTTCACACTTGATTCATGTTTTAATCCTGGAAGAGTATTTTATTCATTTCCTGTCCATCCCACTCCACTCCCATTTAGGAGGAAAAATATCTAAAGCTTATATGTCAGATAGGGATTGATGAAGTCAGCTCCTATGACTTCAGCCTAGTGGTACTTGTGACTTCATCACTAGTGGCTAGTGATGGTTCCAGAGAGCAATTAGGACTACTTCACAGTGGTGAAGCTAGTTCCTAGACTGAAACTAAAAGGGAGGCAGCCCTGAAACATCCTAAAATTTTGTAGCTTTCTCTTGAATCCTTCTTCCCTTTGTTTTTAAGTGATTTTTAAAAATTCTTTGTATGCATGTATTCATACTTTTAAAAATTGAGAGTTGTTCTTTATTAGTACAGGCATTATTAAAACAAAACAGGTAGATGGACATCAATCAAAGTCAGGAAAACTCAGTATGGTTTACTTTTCTATCTTCCTGCAATGGAAAGGTAGAAGAAAAGCATCCAGGGATTTGATAGCTGGAGAATTTTCAAGTCCTACTATAAAATCACAGTAATCTTAGGACTTTGAAAAGATTCTGATTTTAACAAACTATTCTACAGGGAAAACTATGAAAAAATTTAGTTCATTTATTACTATTTGCAATAATAATTATGGTAACTAGATTCATATAGATGAAAGTCTATAAAATAGTTAAGCACCATAATAAGCCTATTAGGTAGACACTACTGGGATTATTATCTCCATTTCACAGATAAGGAAATTAAGGCTAAAATAGGTTATATGACTCCTAAAATGTAGCAGGGAATAGTGGATAGAGTGCTAAACCTAGAATCAGGGAGACTAGAGTTCAAATCCCTGGCTTACCTAGAGCAAGTCTTAATTTCTCAGGGTTATTTAGTTGTTTTCAGTCATGTCTGGTGGTTTGTGACCCCTTTTGGAGCTTTCTTGGCACAAACAGTAGAGTAGTTTGCCATTTCCTTCTCCATCTTATTTTACAGAAGAGAAAACTGAGGCAAACAGGATTAAGTGACTTGTCCAGGGTCACATAGCTAGTAAGTATCTGAAGCCAGATTTGAATTCATGAAGATGAGGCTACCTGACTCCAAACTCAGCATTCTGCACTATGGTGCCCCTTAGCTGCCCTGTTTTAATTTCCACATCGGTAAACTGAGAAGAGTTGAACTTGATGGCCTCTAAGAGGCCTTTAAGCTGTAAATTTATGTTTCTATGACCATGCCTAAGAGCACATAAGTACTAAGTACTAAAGATAGAATTCAAACTTGGTTTTCCCTGATCCACGTTCCAACATTATATCCATTAAACAACATTATCTTAAAATGTGACTGTATAAGATGAGAAAACTTTATAAAGGGAGGGGACATAACAAATTTAAAATCTAAAGATTTAATCTTTATTGTAGAGAAATGTCATCATCCAGGGGCTAGCTAAATACAAGTTAATTACTTATGTATTACACATGGAGAGTTCCCTAAAGGATAATGGATACTAAGAGCTCTTCTAATAGAATGTGTTACTATTAGAGTATAAGATGATAAATGGAGATGTGTTTCAATATATCCCAAGAGTCAAGAACTGTTATTCTCTGTGGGTTACAAAATACTTTATATGCAATCATGAGAACTCAATGTAATTGTTAATTTATCATCTAAAATTCTTTCTGGTCACAGGTTTGTCCTAATCAAGCCATGTAAGTCACATTATCTTAATTTTTATTTCTTATGATATATCAATTATCTTAATTTTTATTTCTTATGATATATCAATATTAAAGTGTTATATTAATGAGAGAATGCCATATTTAATACTGTCAGTCCATTTTACCACACTTTACTTAAAAGAGAAGTCATCTAATTGGTTTCTCTCTAGTATCTTTATTCTTCCAATGAAGTTCACTCCACAAAGAACTCAAATTTAGGGAAGAAAGATAAGGTAGTTATGCCAGCTCAAGGTAAATCAAAGCAAAACATTTCTGACATCTTAAGATGGCCCCACAGGAATGGAAGTTGGTCATAAATAAAACCAAAGAATTTTTTCACTTCAATTGAAATAATTTCATTTTAGTCGATATATAAATAACTGAATTTGATTTTCCTGTCAAAGTTCTGTATAGTTTCTCAAATATATTCTAAGGCATGCTTCTATGGTTTTCCATAGGTTAAACCCATTTCTCGAAAGGGTTCTTTCCTCTACTCTGCATCTTACAATTTCCTTCAAAGAAAGGAAGTTCATGGACCAATTTCTATGGGAAACTTTTCTTGATACCCCTTTGTGCTATACTCTTCTTTCTCAAATCAGCTTGTATTTACTTACCTGCTCACATGCTGTGCCCCTTTGTAAAACATGAGCCCTGAAATCAGGAGTGAGTTATTTCTCATTTTTGTCTCTGCAAACCCAGTGATTAGTATTGTTACTTGCTATTGTTGGTACTTCATAAATGCTTATTTAATTAAGTCTATTAAGTGCCTAATTTTTTGTGATACTATGCTAGGCACTATAAATTGTTCATGATTAGACATGGTCCCTTCCTTCAAAGAGCTCCCAGGCTAATTTCATTCATATTCAAGGTAGTGATATTCAGAGAGAAAACATTCCAATAAGTAAACAAGACAAAAATGAGAACTAGACAGAAATTCAAAATTTACCATAATATCTCATTCATTTACTAATTTTAAAGTGAGATCCTACATGTTGAGACATAATAAAAGATAGCTATGGGGTTATCTCCATCATTGGATCATTGGATCCATAATTACCGAAAAGAGTTTTAGATGCATCTTCATTCTTTCTCTCTTTCCATGTCCCCCAATATTTAAGGATGAAATAAATGTTTGCATTCCAGATAATAACAGCTTTAATCAGGTGTTTGTATAAAAAACCTGGTGAAAATAGAAGATTCTCAGGACAGATTTTTTTGGGGTCACAATAAGGAACTGGCAGATTCTGTGCCTTGTACTTCTCCTTGGAGAGCTATGGCAATGAGCTGAATATATCCCCCTCAAGGCAGCTACTGATTGGCATTATGTAGGATACCCTAGTTAACCTAATGTATTCCATATAACTTATCAATGCATTTCGGGTTATTTTTCTCATGTAATATATTACACAGAGCTGTAATTTGACATTGCTCATAATTAATGCATGCATTCCAACAAAGCAAATTTCATAAACTTTGAGCATAGAGTTCCCTTATCATCTAAAGAAAGTTAATCTAAGGAATGTTTAGCAGTCCTTCCTATAACAAATGAGAAAAACAAATGAACATTTATGCTATTCCGAAAGGAGATGGCCTCACTATTAGGCAGGTGTATACTGCCTAACATACCATTTTATTGCTTACTACTATACATGATTCATTTTACTATTGATCATCAGGCCACTGGCAGCATGAATCTGGAAATGTGTGTGTGTGTGTGTATGTGTGTGTGTGTGTGTGTGTGTGTGTAAACAGACATTAGCTTGAGCATACTGAAGTAACCTGTAACTTTGAAAGAAATGATGAAAAGTACACATAACTAACAAACAAAAGAAAAAATGGTTATCTTGATATTGTTCTTTTTAAAAAAAACTATTTTAGGTTATTTGGTGTTATGTGATGAAAGGAACTAAATTGTTCATACCATTTGCAATCTTGATCTCACGTCTGAGCATGTAGCTTAAAGAGGTCAAAGACAGGGAAAAAAGATCTATTTATGTATGCCAAAATGTTCATTACAGTGTTTTTAGCAGGAAAAATGTAAGAACAAAATCAATGAACATCAATTGGAAAAAAGGTAAATATTTGCAGTAGGAAGGCCTTAGTTCAAATCTCACTTTCACTGCTTACTCCTTGTGGGTCCTTTCATGTGTTAAAGCTATAATCTATGAACATAATATATTTACTGCATTATGAGAAAAGGAAAACTTAACAGAAAACTATGGGAAAATGTTTATGAATAGAAACATACTTAAAATAATCAGAACTAGGAAAATAATAGGCAAAATGACTCCTCTAATGTAAATGAAAAGCACATAAAAAATAAGTCAAATTTTGAGAAATTATAATAAGCAGATCATGAAACACATTTCCACCCTTTCAATGGAGAGCTCCAGAGGCTGAATGTTGTCTGCATTGTTATTTACAGTCACATATTTTTTTTTTAACTTAGTTTTTTTTTTTTCTTTTTAAAAGGGAGGGCTCAATTTCTGGAGTGGGAGAGGAGAAAAATATAGTGATATAAAAAGGAGTTTCAATTACACTTTTTAAACTTCTTTAGGTTTTAATCATCTCTTTTCTTTCATACAATGAAAATGCAGTTGATGCAGCAAGTACAGGAAAGGGGGCAGCTAGGTGATGCAATGGATAGAGCACCAGCCCTGAAGTCAGGAGGACTTGAGTTCAAATATGGCCTCGACACTTAACACTTCCTAGCTGTGTGACCCTGGACCCTTAACCCTAACTGCTAACTATAGGAAAAGACAAAAAATAGATCAGAGTTAAATTTATACAACTTGTATAGGCTAAAATAGTCCCTAGAACATAGGAATAATATAAGTTTCAAAAATTCAACAGAATAGAAGCTCTTTGAGATCAAGGACCATTTAATTTTTTGAATTTATATCACTGACATTTAGCATAGTGCTTTTTATATAGCTGGTATTTAAGAAATTCTTATTGAAAATATCTGCACCACTATTATCCACCGAATAGAATGTTAGCTCCTGGAAGGCAAGGAATATTTTCTTTTCTTCTTTTTTTTTTTCACCTTTGTATGCCTATCATCTCAGCACTTGATAAATGCTTCTTGAATTAATCTGACAGCAGTGAGATCAGAGACCCGTAGTGTGATAAAAGAGACAATATCAAGGACAAATATGTGAAACATTAGTGTGTGGGTGTGTGGGTATATGTGTATGTTTATGTGGGGGAGGGGAAGGAAAGGAGAAGGAAGGAAGGAGAAATAGAGATAGGAAGGGAAAAAAAGGGAAAATGTGGGGAGGGTGGGAGGAGAGGAGAGGTGTGAGAGGGAAAAGAGGGGGAGGAGGGGAGAGGAGATAGAGAGGGGAAGAAACAGAGAGAAAAACAGAGAGACAAACACAGAGAAAAAAATATAGAATCTTTATAGAATAATTCAATGCACAAAATTTTCTAAGATCAGAGGAGGAAACAAAAACTACGCAAGTAGCCAGATTCCTTAGAGCTCTATTTCTTAGCTACAAAGAAATTTCACCCTTGCATTCTGGCAATCATTCTAGTTAAAACACAAAATCTTACCACTACATTATAATGAACCAATATTAACATTAGCCTTGAGCCCAAGTTTCTCCTTGAGTTTATATACTGCCTTTAGGCAAACTCAGAATAGGATAGAAGATGATGCCCTTAAGATGACAGAAAATATCACTGCCTTTATATGCCTACAGTTCAATTGTCCTAGCTTCATGATTGGGATAATTTCTACCAAGCTCATTTAATAGTACTTTTGATAATACCATAGATTTTGATGTCATTTTTTCTTTCCCAGTATCCAGCTCTAGGAAAGCCCGTTGCTCACATACTCTTTGCACATATCCATGATCTGACATGAAGTATAAACATAAAGAAACAGAACAACCAGCTCTGACTGTGGTCATGCCAGCATATTCATGCTATTTAAGAGGTAGGGAGGAATACAAGCCATCTCAATAAAGAAACAAGATTTTTGTACCAGGTTGTCAGAGATTTAAATAGTCAATTCCTTGGCACTTTTGGTTTCCTAAATGCATACAGATCCTTTCAGTTCTTTATCTTTACATAGCAAATGTTCTACTGTCCTATCTTAATCCTTGGATATCATGAGTCTGTTACAAGATAAACAACTCAACTCTTTAGCTGTCTGCTGTCCCTACTCTCAATTGGAAGGCTCTGTCTTCTTCCTCTTCAAAAGTAGTTGACTTTCTTTTTACCCAACCATACAACTCAGAATTTCATAACCACTTGGACATGTTAGCCTCACCTTAGGGACATTGTGATCTACAAATAGATAGCTTACAGCTACAATCAAATAGCTATTTGTTGTTTAATTGTTTCAATATAGCTGACTCTTTGTGATTCCATTAGGGATTTTCTTGGCAAAAATAGTGGAGTGGTTTGCCATTTCCTTCTGTACTATAACCCCCCAAGAGGGTACTCCAGAGACTGAAGAATTGTAAAAGCAATTGTGTCAAACCTCTGAGAAACTAATAATGTTACATGAAAACTAGTGAGCATGCATCTGATATTATGAAAGTACCAGATTCCTAACTAGGGCATCATTTTGACATAGTAGACCTGACACTAAGTTAAAGGAATAGATCTCACATGCTTCTTTTATCAAGTGGAAAGAGATCCTCTAAGAGTTAATGGATGAAAATGTCCATTTAGTCCACCCCCTGTTTTCTTAATAATAGCTCTAGGATCTTGAAGTCTATGCCAGATAAGTGAAAATCATGACATGTTATACCAAACAAGAAATAGCTTTGAGAATAATTCCCATCATAGAGACCAGGTCATTTAACATAGTCTTGAGAACTACTATCTCATAGATCATCCACCTTCACCCTGTTTTTATTACAACAAAACTTATTAAGAACATTAGCCATCTGGAAACAAGAGTGATCATTGAACTGATTGCAACTCTCATGCCTTCAGTGTTATTTTATATCATTATAGTCATTATGTTAATTTTTCTCTTAGTTACGTTTACTTTGCTCTATATCAGTTTATAGAAGTTTCCCCAAATTTTTCTGAATGTTTCATAGTCTTTCTCCCAGTGGAGTAATATTCCATTATTACAGCTAATTCAGACATTCCTTAATTGATGATCACTTACTTTGTTATTCACTTTTTCTATGACATGCAAAAATATTCTGCTATACCCAATTTTTTTTTGTATCTCTTTAGACTAGTAGTCATATAAGTAGGCCAAAGAAGACAAAAAATTAAATAATGACTTTCCAAGATAGTACAAATTGTCTTCTAGGATGCACCAACACTGAATTATTACAACTGTCTTCTCCCAATCCTTTTAGTATTTGCCATTTTAATCTTTTGTCCTCTTTGTCGAGCTTTGGGGATAAGGTAAAATTTCAAAATTGTTTTAATTCCTGCATGTACTTCTACAAGTTGGCTAAAGAGAAAAATTCAATCTGGGGCAAGAATATATTGACAACTGCATCTAAAATATGGAGCTATCACTTCAGAAGAATGTAGTACCCCATCATGGCCTATTCTGACAAAAATCTCAAGGATACTAAAGACTAGATATGATGGTCACTAATTGAAAATAAAGTGCAATATTATTATCATTCATCTCCACAAACATTATTACACAATGTACTATTAAATATACTGTAACAAAAACCAGAATTCTGAACCTGATAGGCAAATCACCCAAATTTGCAGCTACTAAAATCCAATCAGATTTTTTAGATCTAACTCCACAGGAATGGGCATGGGATGCTTTTACTAAGTCTCAGGTTGTTGTTCATCCTTCCTTGACGAAGAAAACCAGTTACATCACAAGGTGAAGTTTTGTCTTGAATGTGAATGTGAATTGAATTTAAATTAGGCAGAGTTGCACAAATGTGTCAGTCACCTTCTCTTCTTGAGTTGTCAAAGTCTAACGGCATACTAAAAGCAAGGCTTTTAGTTCCTGGCTGTCCATTATTTATGCCAACCAAAGAGCAAATTGTCTTCATCTACCCATTCTACCCAGGGGAAGTCTTCACCTGTTTGGACCTCAGGTGATTGCCTTTCAGAGGTACATGATACTCACCACATCCAAGGGATAGTCATTCTTAGATGAGATCCCTACCCATTCTCGTACACAGCTTCTGAGAAGGCCTAATGGGTAACACATGAAAAAGTTCTTTTGCACCAGACATTCTAATGATGCAATTTCGTGAATTTGATCATTGTCTGAGACCCTATATAATCTCTAACATAATCATGCCCCTTAACTAAAGGAAAGGCTCATCAAAAAATTCTCAAGGAAACAGCTTCTGATGACCCTGACCACATCTTATCAGAACTGTTGCCCACAAGGTACAGCAGACTCAGCCCCCAAGTTGAACAACATACACAATACTTCAATTGCAGACATTATAACTCATCTGATATCATTGCCAAAGGAAGAACAATCAAAGGAGTGCATAGACGTTGCATATCCCCTAACCATAACTTCCCTTGGTTTTTCCCTGATTCTATCATTATACCCAAACTCTCTGCAGCCCAAATCAATCACAGTGAGTTCACTAAAGAATACAGTGGCAACCCTCCCTCTATATGTTTTCTGACTCTAGTAGCCCCAAACCAAAGTGCTAAGGTTCAGCCAGCTTAGTGACTGCCTTATTCAATAGCTATAGTGTTGTAATAGTCTCTCAGGAGCAGTTTTCTGGATCTTGTAAGCAGCTCAGTTGTGTTCTTTTCTTTTTCTATAATTGACTGTAGTTCTCTCTCTTCTCTGTAGTAACCATGAAAAGTTAGGGTTGCTTATTATGTCACATAATTTTTTCCATTGGGTTCGATATTATGGTAACTTGCAGGGAATCGTTTCACCCTATAAATTTCACTTATTCCTGTATAAGTGCCTAACATTATAAGACTGGATGTGCAGATGAAAAACATTTCTAAATTTTTTTATGGAGCTGTAATATAGAATTCAGAAACTGAGAAGGAAAGAGAAAGGAATGATGTGCCTCCCTCTCTTCAACATCTCACATAAAGGCACTGAAGATTTCTTTCCTTGGATTTACATAGCCTATTCTCAAACCAACCATGAAGCCATTGAAGGAAATACCAAAGTTGGAAGAGGGAATCTGAATGTGAAGACTTTGCTTTAGTTATATTCAACTATCCATTATTTATGCCAACTTTTTAAAAATTTCATTCATTTAATAACCATTTATTAAGGATCTACCTTGTGTAAAAACATTGTGTTTAATTAAACAGATCTTCAGATCAAGGCGGTTAGGTGACTCAGTGGATAGGTAGGTAGAGCTAAACTCAAATCTGGTGTCAGACACTGGTTAGCTGTGTGACCTGGGTAAATTATTAAACCTGTTTGCTTTAATCCATCAGAGATGGAAATGGCAACCCAATCTAAAACATCTTTATGTAAATTTTAAGGAAAAACAGATTTGACTTAAGCTCAAATAAAATGCCCAAATGAAATTAAGCTATAGTTTTAAATGATATTATATTTTTAATTTATGGAAAAACATCCATTTCTATAACATAATTTTTAAAAAAAGATGATTGAACTTGAAACTGTAGATCTACTATGAACAACTTATTTTTCCTTTTAAATATATAATGAAGATGTGTAATTTTTTTTCCTTTTACGCATTAGGCACATATATACACACACACACACACACACATACACACACATACACATACACACAGACATATGTATACATAATTTTATTTATCATCTCTTTCTCTGATTGCAGATAGCACCTTCCTTTGTAGACAATTTGGGTATTTTTAATCGTCAAAATGACTTGTTTGCTCAAAATTCTTCTTAAAACAATATTGCTTTTATTCCCATTACAAATAATGTTTGCTAATGGTTTTAGATAAATTTGTTTTATCAAGTTAAGATGCTGATGGTTTTAGATAAATTTGTTTTTTTTTTATTTAATAGCCATTTATTTACAGGATATATACATGGGTAACTTTACAACATTAACAATTGCCAAACCTCTTCTTCCAATTTTTCACCTCTTACCCCCCCCACCCCCTCCCCTAGATGGCAGGATGACCAGTAGATGTTAAATATATTAAAATATAACTTAGATACACAATAAGTATACATGACCAAAACGTTATTTTGCTGTACAAAAAGAATCAGACTCTGAAATATTGTACAATTAGCTTGTGAAGGAAATCAAAAATGCAGGTGTGCATAAATATAGGGATTGGGAATTCAATATAATGGTTTTTAGTCATTTCCCAGAGTTCTTTTTCTGGGCATAGCTAGTTCAGTTCATCACTGCTCCATTAGAAATGATTTGGTTGATCTCATTGCTGAGGATGGCCTGGTCCATCAGAATTGGTCATCATATAGTATTGTTGTTGAAGTATATAATGATCTCCTGGTCCTGCTCATTTCACTCAGCATCAGTTCGTGTAAGTCTCTCCAGGCCTTTCTGAAATCATCCTGTTGGTCATTTCTTACAGAACAGTAATATTCCATAATATTCATATACCACAATTTATTCAACCATTCTCCAACTGATGGACATCCATTCAGTTTCAGTTTTAGCCACTACAAAAGGGCTGCCACAAACATTCGTGCACATACAGGTCCCTTTCCCTTCTTTATAATCTCTTTGGGATATAATCCCAGTAGTAACACTGCTGGATCAAAGGGTATGCACAGTTTGATAACTTTTTTGAGCATGGTTCCAAACTACTCTCCAAAATGGTTGGATTCGTTCACAACTCCACCAACAATGCATCAATGTCCCAGTTTTCCCGCATCCCCTCCAACAATCATCATTATATTTCCTGTCATCTTAGCCAATCTGACAGGTGTGTAGTGGTATCTTAGAGTTGTCTTAATTTGCATTTCTCTGATTAATAATGACTTGGAGCATCTTTTCATATGACTAGAAATAGTTTCAATTTCTTCATCTGAGAATTGTCTGTTCATATCCTTTGACCATTTTCAATTGGAGAATGGCTTGATTTTTTATAAATTAGAGTTAATTCTCTATATATTTTGGAAATGAGGCCTTTATCAGAACCTTTGACTGTAAAATATTTTCCCAGTTTATTGCTTCCCTTCTAATCTTGTCTGCATTAGTTTTGTTTGTACAAAAACTTTTCAGTTTGGTATAATCAGAAATTTTGTATTTTGTGATCAGTAATGATCTCTAGTTCTTCTTTGGTCATAAAGACCTTCCCTTCCACAGGTCTGAGAGGGTAAACTATCCTATGTTCCTCTAATTTATTAATAATTTCATTCTTTATGCCTAGGTCATGAACCCATTTTGACCTTATCTTGGTGTACGGCGTTAAGTATGGATCAATGCCTAGTTTCTGCCATATTAGTTTCCAATTTTCCCAGCAATTTTTATCAAACAGTAAGTTCTTATCCCAAAAGCTGGGGTCTTTGGGTTTATCAAAGACTAGGTTGCTATATTTGTTGACTGTTTTATCCCTTGAACCTAATCTATTCCACTGATCAACTAATCTATTCCTTAGCCAATACCAAATAGTTTTGGTAACTGCTGCTCTATAATATAATTTTAGATCTGGTACAGCTAAGCCACCTTCATTTGATTTTTTTTTCATTAATTCCTTGAAATTCTTAACCTTTTGTTTTTCCATATGCATTTTGTTGTTATTTTTTCTAGGTCATTAAAATAGTTTTTTGGGAGTCTGATTGGTATAGTGCTAAATAAATAGATTAGTTTAGGTAATATTGTCATCTTTATTATATTTGCTCACCCTATCCAAGAGCATTTAATATTTTTCCAATTGGTTAGATCAGACTTAATTTGTGTGAAAAGTAGTCTGTAATTTTGCTCATAAAGTTTCTGATTTTCCCTTGGCAGATAGATTCCTAAATATTTTATATTATCAGTAGTTACTTTAAATAGAATTTCTCTTTGTAACTCTGACTGTTGGATTTTGTTAGTGATATATAAGAATGCTGATGACTTATGTGGGTTTATTTTATAACCAGCAACTTTGCTAAAGTTGTGGATTATTTCTAATAACTTGCAACTCTGGGGTTCTCTAAGTATACCATCATGTCATCCGCAAAGAGTGATAATTTGGTTTCCTCATTGCCTATTCTTATTCCTTTAATCTCTTTCTCAGCTCTTATTGCTATAGCTAGCGTTTCTAACACAATATTAAATAGTAACGGTGATAGTGGGCAACCTTGTTTCACTCCAGATCTTATTGGGAATGGTTGCAGTTTGTCTCCATTACATATGATGCTTACTGATGGTTTTAAATAGATGCTGCTGATTATTTTAAGGAAAAGTCCATTTATTCCTATACTCTCAAGTGTTTTTAATAGGAATAGATGTTGGATTTTATCAAATGCTTTTCTGCATCTATTGAGATGATCATATGGTTTTTGTTAATTTGGTTATTAACATGGCTAATTATATTGATGGTTTTCCTAATATTGAACCAGCCCTGCATTCCTGGTATAAATCCTACTTAATCATAGTGTATTATCTTGGAGACGATTTTCTGTAGTCTTTTTGCTAATATCTTATTTAAGATTTTAGCATCAATATTCATTAGGGAGATTGGTCTATAATTTTCTTTCTCTGTTTTCAGCCTACCTGGTTTAGGTATCAGAACCATGTCTGTGTCATAGAAGCAATTTGGTAGGACTCCTTCATTCCCTATTTTATCAAATAATTTATATAGCATTGGGGCCAATTGTTCTTTAAATGTTTGGTAAAATTCACATGTAAATCCATCTGGTCCTGGGGATTTTTTCTTAGGGAGTTGTTTAATTGCCTGTTCTATTTCTTTTTCTGAAATGGGACTATTCAAGCAATTTACTTCCTCCTCTGTTAGTCTGGGAAGTCTATATTTTTGGAGGTAGTCATCCATTTCACTTAGGTTATCAAATTTATTGGCATAAAGTTGAGCAAAATAACTCCTTATTATTTCTCTAATTTCCTCTTCATTGGTGGAAAGTTCTCCCTTTCATTTTTAAGACTACTAATTTCATTTTCCTCCCCCCTTTTTCTAATCAGATTTACCAAAGGCTTATCTATTTTACTGGCTTTTCATAGAACCAACTCTTAGTTTTATTAATTAGTTCAATAGTTTTTTACTTTCAATATTTTTAATTTCTCCTTTTAATTTTAGAATTTCCAATTTAGTATTTGATTGGGGGTTTTTAATTTGGTCTTTTTTTAGTTTTTTTTAGTTGCAAGCCCAATTCATTAATCTTTTCTTTCTCTGTTTTATTCAAGTAAGCCTCTAAGGATATAAAATTCCCTCTTATTACCACTTTGGCTGCATCCCACAAATTTTGGTATGACGTCTCATCATTGTCATTATCTTGAGTGAAATTATTAATTGTATCTATAATTTGCTGCTTCACCCAATCATTCTTTAAGATGAGATTGTTTAGTTTCCAATTACTTTTTGGTCTATTTCCCCTAACTTTATGTTGAATATAGTTTTATTGCATCATGATCTGAAAGAAAGCATTTACTATTTCTGCTTTCTTGCATTTAATTTGAGGTCTTTATGTCCTAATATATGGTCAATTTTGAATAGGTTCCATGAACTGCTGAGAAGAAAGTATATTCCTTTCTATCTCCATTCAATTTTCTCCAAAGATCCAACATACCTAATTTTTCTAATATTCTATTTACTTCTTTAATTTATTTCTTATTTGTTTTGTGGTTTGATTTGTCTAATTCTGAGAGTGCAAGGTTGACATCTCCTACTATTACAGTTTTGTTGTCTATTTCTTCTTGCAACTCTCTAAACTTCTCCTTTAGGAAGTTGAGTGCCATACCACTTGGTGCATATATGTTTAATATTGATATTGCTTCGTTGTTTATGCTACCCTTTAACAGGATGTAGTTTCCTTCCTTATCTCTTTTAATTAGATCAATTTTTACTTTTGCTTGATCTGAGATAAGGATGGCTACCCTACTTTTTGACTTCACCTGAAACATAATAGATTTTGCTCCAGCCTTTACCTTTACTCTATATGTATCTCCCTGCTTTAAATGTGTTTCTTGTAAACAACATATTGTGGGTTCTGACTTTTGATCCAGTCTGCTATCTGCCTCCTCTTTATGGGGGAGTTCATCCCATTCACATTACGGTTAGAATTACTAAATCTGTATTTCCTGCCATCCTAATACCCCCAGATTATGCTTTACTTATTCTTGCCTCCCCCAACCCTCTTTCCCCCTTTTAAATTTATGTACCCCTCTTGTATCACAATTCTTATCCTCTTTATAATCCCTCCCTCCCCCCTTTGAGTCTTTCCCCCTTCCTTCCCTTATTACTCTTTTTCTTTTCCTTTTCCTCTCCCCGTTTTAATGAGGCAGAGAGAATTTTCTCTAAAACAAATGTCAATTATTTTTCTTTGAGCCAACTCTGATGAGAGTAAGATTCACACAATGTTCCTCCCCCTCTCTAAGTTCCCTCAGATATGATAAGTTTCCTTTGCCTCTTTGTGGGATGTGGTTTCCCTCTTTTTATCCCTCCTTCCCACCTTATTCTGCCATCATCCCTTTTCCATATCTACTTCCCTTTTTTATGTTATATCAGTACAATCAAATTATACATGTATTCTTTTGTATATCCACAACAGAAATACAATTCTCAAGAGTTATTTTACCTTTTCTGCATCTCTTGAGTTCTATGGTTGGAGATCAAATTTTTGTTTAGTTCTGGTTTTTCTTCAGAAACAAATGGAATTCATTTGTTTCATTAAATTCCATCTTCTTCCCTGGAAGAAAATGCTCTAGCTTAGCTGGATAGTTTATTCTTGGCTGCATCCCAAGTTCTTGTGCCTTTGAATATCATATTCCAGGCCTTCTTTCCTTTAATGTAGAGGCAGCCAGATCTTGGGTGATCCTTATTGTGGCACCTCGGTATTTAAATGTTTTTGCTGCTTGTAAAATTTTTCCTTAATCTGATAGTTCTGAAATTTGGCCACAATATTCCTTGGGGTTTTTATTTTAGGGGTTTCTTTCAGAAGGTGTTCGATGAATTCTTTCAATGTCTATTTTACCTTCTGATTCTATTACATCTGGGCAGTTCTCTTTGATGATTTCTTGTAAAATAGTATCTAGGCTCTTTTTTTTTCATCATAGTTTTCGGAAAGTCCAATAATCCTCAGATTATCTCTCCTAGATCTATTTTCCAAGTCTGTCATTTTAGCAAGTAGATAATTCATGTTTTTTCAGTTTGTCATTTTTTGTTTTGCTTGACTGATTCTTGCTGTCTCAATGAATCATTGGTTTCTATTTGTTCAGTTCTAATTTTTAAAGAATTATTTCTTCATTAGCTTTTTTTACTTCTTTCTGTATATGTCCAATTGAGTTTTTAAATGTATTGTTTTGGTCTGTGGAATTTTTTCCATTTCACTAATTTTTTTTAGTGAATTATTTTCTTTTTCAATTCACAGATCCTACTTTCTTGAGTGTTCTTTGTCTTTTCCAATTCACAAATCCTACTTTCTAGTGAATTCTTTATTTTTCCAATTCACAATTCTTACTTTCCTGAGATTTTTTATTTTTCCAATTCACCAATTTTGTTTCCCTGCACTTCCTGGGAATTTTTAACTTTCAATTCGTATTTCAGGAAGTTGTTGCTCTCTTGTAAGGCTTCTCTTTCCTTTCCCCATTTATCTTCTAACTCTCTTTTGAGACTTTTAATGGTCTCTTCTATGAGAACATCATGTAAAGGAGGACAGTCTGATGCATTTTTGCTGTTTGAGGTCTCTTCAGGTTTGCTTACCTGCTCTTTTTCTGCATAGAAGCTGTTGATCGTTCTTTTCATCTTTTTATTCATGTTTTAAAAGCCTTTAGGGTGGTCTCCTAGGCAAGGGGTTACCAGCTTCCTCTGCAGAGCAGGAGAGATGTAAACCAATTTCGGCTCCGAGGTTTGGGAGTGCTCTGGTGAGGAGTTTTCCTTCCCCAACAAGAGTGGATCTCAGCACTGGCGGAGCTATGGAAGTGCCCAGTTGGGCTGTGTGGGTTAGCGATTTCCCTGGGTTAGAGACTAAGGGGTGAAAGTGTCACTGCCCCAGGCCGGAGCCTCTTGTGGGACTGTGAGTATTAGCAGCTGACCACAGACCTCAGACCGGGGCAAACTCTGCCCAGCGTCTCTGCCTAGCGTCTCTGCCTGATGCAAATCAGCCCTGGAAAAGCTCTATGGCCCCAAGCCGAGCCCCCCACTGCGCAGATTGGGGGCTAACCGGCTCAGATCCTCCTGCCAGTGCAGGATCACAACTGCCAAGGAAAGCCTTGTACTGCGGGTTGGGGCTGCGAGCTTGATGCTGAGATCTGTGCTTTCACTTTCGGTTTGAGACTCTCCTCGGAACCTAATTTCTCTCTCCGTCTGCGCGATCTCCCCCTGGTCCGAACCAACCTTTTGGTGAGACTGAAGATTTTCTTCAGCCGGTGAGTTGTTCTACTTCTTATCTTTACGAATTGTAGCAGTCAAGACTATTTTTGAGGCTCGATATAATATTGATAAAGAGGGTAAGAGAAGAGCATAGAAAGCCGCGTATGCCTTCTCAGCCATCTTGGCTCCGCCCCCAGATGACTATCGATAAATTTGTTTTGTCAAGTTAAGAAAAAAATATATATTTTCAAGTGTTTTTAATATAAATAAATGTACTTTATCAAAAGCTTTTTCTGCTTCAATTGATATAATTATATGATTTTTTTACTTTTATTATTGATATAATCAATTATGTTAATAATTTTCTTTATGTTAAACTATACCTAAATCCTGGTGTAAATACTACTCAATGATGAGATATAATCTTTGTAATAATATATTGTTACAATCTTTTAGATAGAATTTTATTTAAAAAATGTTTGCATCTTTTTGATTTCCTTCACAGCTAATTGTACAATATTTCAGAGTCTGATTCTTTTTGTACAGCAAAATAATGTTTTGGTCATGTATACTTATTGTGTATCTAATTTATATTTTAATATATTTAACATCTACTGGTCATCCTGCCATCTAGGGAGGGTGGGGTGGTAAGAGGTGAAAAATTGGAACAAGAGGTTTGGCAATTGTTAATGCTGTAAAGTTACCCATGCATATATCCTGTAAATAAAAGGCTATTAAATAAAAAATAAAAATAAAAAATAAATTTTTTAATTAAAAAAAAAGTAATGCACTTAATAAAAGAATCCATGGATCACTAAATATCAATAAGCTTATTTTTAAAGGCTTTTAGTTATCTGTGAGATGAAGTATAACTGTACCGTTTGAGTATATAGCAAAGGACAATTAAACTATCATTTCAAATCCTAAAAAAAAAAAAAAATAAAATAAAATAAAATTTTTGCATCCATACTCATTAGATAAGTTGGTCCATTATTTTCTTTCTCTGTTTTTATTTTCCCTGATTTAGGCATCAGTAACATATTTGTTTCATAAAAAAAGTTTGGCAAAGATCCCTTCTTTGCCTGTTATTCCAAATAATTCATTTAATATTAGAATTATTTGATCTTTAAATGTTTTATAGAATTCACTTGTCAATCCATCTGGTTCTGGTGCTTTTTTCTTAAGAAGCTCATTCATGACCTATTCACTTTCTTTTTTTCTGAAATAGTTCTATATAAATATTCTATTTCCTTTTCTAATCTAAGCAATTTATATATTTTAAATATTCTTCTATTTCATTTAAATTGTTAAATTTATTCACATAAAATTGGGCAGAATAACTCCATATAATTACTTTAATTTCATCTTCATTACTGGTATGCTCTTTCATTTTTAATGCTAGTGATTTGATTTTTTTCTCTCTTTTTAAAATCAAATTAGCTGATGGTTTATCTATTTTATTGCTTTTTTTCATAAAACCGACTCCTGGTTTTATTTATTAGTGCAATCGTTTTTTAATACTGTTTTATTAATCTCACCTTTAGTTTTTAGGATTTTCAATTTTGTGTTTTATTGGGGATTTTTAGTTATGATATTATAAATGAAATAAAGTCATCAGATAAAATAATTAGAAATGCAATTAGAGCTTTGGAGGAAAGACGTAAAGAAAATTAAAAGATGAGCGCAAGATTTAAAATATAATACTCAAATAAAAGATTTCTGAAACTTAGGATGTATAGATAGAACTTAATGACCCCATAATCACAAGAAATATAAAAAACAAAGTTAAAATATTGAGGAATAGTAGAAACCACATTAAGATTTTTTTTTTAAGGATCTCACTCTAAAAAGCTATTACAATAGTAGGGACATATAGGGAACAAAGACAGAAGAAGAGAATTACTCCCAAACATCTACAGGTAAAGTCTCAAAGGAAAATACAGATTGGAAATAGTCCTACTAGAATATTTAGAAGACATTAATCAAATTAATCAATCTATCAGTTTTAATTGATTGATCAATTCATCAGTTTAAAATAAAAAAATGTTTAAAAACTTACATAGAAACAGATATAGGAGAAATAATTTCAGAATAATTGAAACACTTGAAAGCTGTGACCAAAAAAAGAGTATGGAGTTCTTATTTCAAGAAATCAACAAAGAAAACCGTTCTGATCTGTTAGAACCAAACAGCAAAATAAATACAGAAAAAATTCATCAGTCCCCTCCAGAAAGAAACCACAAAATGATCATTCCAAGAAATGTTATAGCCAAACTTCAGAGCTTACAACTCAAAATAAAAAATAATAATAATACTTCAAATGGTTACAAAGAAAGCATTTAAGTACTTAGAAGACATAGTGAGGATTATGCAAGATTTATAAACTACCACCATAAAGAAGTTATTCTAAAAGGCAAAAATTATCGATTTAAATATATTTGATTTTTTGTTTATTTTTTTAAATAATAGCTTTTTATTTACAAAATACATGCAAAGATAGTTTTCAACATTCACCCTTGCAAAACCTTGTGTTCAATAAATTTTTCAAACTTACACTCACTGAAATTATTGGTGGCATTCTGTTCCTCTAAAAATAACATCATTGCATTGTTGGTGGAGTTGTGAACAAATTCAACCATTCTGGAGAGCAGTTTGGAACTATGCTCAAAAAGTTATCAAACTGTGCATACCCTTTGATCCAGCAGTGTTACTACTGGGATTATATCCCAAAGAGATTATAAAGAAGGGAAAGGGACCTGTATGTGCACGAATGTTTGTGGCAGCCCTTTTTGTAGTGGCTAGAAACTGGAAACTGAATAGATGTCCATCAGTTGAAGAATGGCTGAATAAATTGTGATATATGAATATTATGGAATATTATTGTTCTGTAAGAAATGACCGATAGGATGATTTCAGAAAGGCCTGGAGAGACTTACACGAACTGATGCTGAGTGAAATGAGCAGGACCAGGAGATCATTATATACTTCAACAACAATACTATATGATGACCAGTTCTGATGGACCTGGCCATCCTCAGCAACGAGATCAACCAAATCATTTCCAATGGAGCAGTAATGAACTGAACCCAGCTACGCCCAGAGAAAGAACTCTGGGAGATGACTAAAAACCATTACATTGAATCCCCAATCCCTATATTTATGCCCACATGCATTTTTTATTTCCTTCACAAGCTAATTGTACAATATTTCAGAGTCTGATTCTTTTTGTACAGCAAAATAACGTTTTGGTCATGTATACTTATTGTGTATCTAATTTATATTTTAATGTACTTAACATCTACTGGTCATCCTGCCATCTGGGGGAGGGGGTGGGGGGTAAGAGGTGAAAAATTGGAACAAGAGGTTTGGCAATTGTTAATGCTGTAAAGTTGCCCATGCATATATCCTGTAAATAAAAGGCTATTAAATTAAAAAAAAATAAATAAAAATAACATCATTTATTCAGCCCCCCCCAAAAAAATGAAAGCTGAGGCACCTTACCAAATGAAATAGGAAGGCATACAAAAAAAAAAAATCAATGCTAAAAGCCTCCTGCGATAAAATGATTCTGTAACAAAATTTAGCTAATATAGAAGTAGATAATATTTTCCCCTATTTACCCTGTTTTAAAACTGTCTGGACTTCTAGAAGTTTTTCATTCCTATGACCTTTGAAGAGATAATAGTGGATATGGTATAGGAATTCAGAATCACTGTATATGTCCAGATTCATTCAAATATAAACTCAACTGAGAGAGTCCTGCATCTAACTAAGAGGAAACTCCCCAAAGCCTCTAGATAGCAAGTTGGAAAAAGGGACATGTTAGAGACAACTCACTGTTCTCATCTTCCTGTCTTTTTCTTCAGCCACCTAAAGTGGGATTAGCCTCATCCATCTTCTCTCTGAAAGCTGGAAGTTAACTCAACTAGGCCAAAAAAAAATCTCTTTCTAGGAGTGTCCCAAGGAGGAATTCCACTTGAAAAGAGTTTCCAAAGGAGACTGGCAGAGAAGTGAAGCTCTTGCCATTCTCCAACTCCATCCCATAATTCACACAAAGCAAGGCCTTTATCCCCATTAATAAGGAGAGTCTCATGCCACTCTAGTTTGAAATAGGAGAGAAGGAAGGAAGGAAGGAAGGAAGGAAGGAAGGAAGGAAGGAAGGAAGGAAGGAAGGAAGGAAGGAAGGAAGGAAGGAAGGAAGGAAGGAAGAAAAAGATGGAAGGAAGGAAAGGATGAAAAGAAGGAAAGAAGAAAGAAAGGAAAGAATGGAGGAAGGGAGGGAGGGAGAGAGGAAGGAAAAGGAAAGAATAGAGTGAAAGAGAAAGAAAGGAAGTAAGAAAAAGAAAGAACAAAAGAAAGAAAGAAATACCAGGCATTGTCTGAACAATATAAGAAATAAAAGAAAACAAAAAGATTTCTGCCTTCAAAGAATTTACATTCTAATAGAAGTCGAAACATAAAGGTAGCTGGAAAGGGAAGAAGAGGGTATTCTTATAGAGCAAGATAGTTCCTGTGAAAATGAAGTCATCCAAAGAATGAGTTGACCTGTTAATGAAACATTTTATGCACCAAAGAGGATAGCAGACAAAGGGGAAAACTTGTAGGATTTCTAAAAGGCAGACTTTCACCTCTCTTGTTCTAAGATACAAATCAGCAGCTGGCATCATCTGGGTATTCACTATTCTTAAATAGGCCTGTAGGAATGACACTGGATTAAAGTAAAAAGCAAGGGAAGAAAGTTAACCAGTCCATAAAGATATCAAGCCATAGCTTTGTTTGTCATGAAGGACAGAGAGAAGACAAACAGTGAAATAGGTACTCTTCCAAAATCTATGGGTAAAACAGTTGACCCTTTCCTTTGCAAGAACAATAAGAAATGGCAGAAAGGAGAGGAGTTTAACTTATGCTGCAAGCAACTAACTGACACAGTGAATAGAATGCTGAGTCTGGAGTCAGAAAGACTCACCTTCATGAGCTCAAATCTGCCTTAGGTCACCTGTGTGACCCTGAGCAAATCACTTAGCCCTGCTTGTTTCAATTTCCTCATGTGTAAAATGAGCTTTGGCAAGAAAACTCCAAATAGAATCACAGTCAGCCACAACTGAAATGACTCAACAACAAGTTTTAAGACAATATATAGTAAATGCACTTTCATTTAAAGGTTAATTAAGTGAATTTTCTTTAGGGTCGTGGGGGGGGGTGGATAGAAAGAGACCAGAGAGTCTATTGGGAATGGGAGTACAATCAGCCAAGTGAGTTATAAATTATTGTGTGAACATCCTTTCCAGAATCTACAAAAGCAGTAGATGGCAAAGGCTTGGGGATTTGAGAAGAATGATCTAGGATAGTCTGAACAAGTATATGTGAATTGATAATATGAAATAGAAATACATTTGGGAAAGCAAAGTGATTCATGACATGGAACAATCATGACATAGATATTTATCACAGGTTACAAAGGTTTGACATTTATTATATGAAACAGTTCGCAAAATTAACCAAACATGACTTAGCAAGGCAGTCATACCCAGTAAGCAATATGCTTTTGGAGGTGGGGGAGAGACAACTTTTCAAGTCTCAGAGGACACAACTAGCAGAGACAGGATCTAGAGAGTAAGGGAGGAGTGTGAAAGGAGTTGGGCAGAGGATAGGGAGGGATCAAGGAGGAGTCAGGTGAACAAGTCCCATATACATTTAAAGATATACTAATCAAAACTGTCTTGGGATGAATGGATTGACAATAGAACTCAGATGAACTGATTTAAGAGTTCTGGCTTCATATCACTCACTGTATGCTAACATGACAGTCTGAGAAATTGACCTGATTATGATTGATAATAGGAACAGAAACAAGCTTGTTTTAATAATTCCTGAGAATAAGCTGGTTTAGGGCTCACAAGCTGGTTTAAAGTCCACATCCTGTGGAATAAATTGATAGAGCTTGCATTAACCATCACTTTCCATTGCATGGAGAAAGCATCCAAAGTAACTATGCAGCCAAATATTTGTAGGTGCCTCATGGAGTACTAGCATTGTATATTACAGCAAATACTCCACTAAGAGTTGACTAAGTAAATATGGCAAGCTTAATACAGAATTTAGAAATTAAATGAAAGCTATACCAAACATAGATTATATGTTGAACCACTGTGTTGATACTTTAGTTATGTCTACACAGCCAAAGCAACTTTCATTTTGTTTTATTCAGGAAAACAATTAGTTAACTATAGGGTTTTGGGGAAGCAGTTAAATGTGTTTGATAGGGGAAAAAAACCAATCCAAGTGCCTTCATTTTTTACCTTTTAACTGACTGAGTTGGTGCCATGGAACTTCAATCTTTGTATTTCCCCTGCTGCTCAAAACCAAAGAAAAATTCAGGCACCACCTCAAACATGAAATCATTCAGTTTTTCACCTCCCTTCCACTTATCAATGCTCTCCCTTTTAATGTGTCTTTCTGCATATTTTGTATTTACTTATTTGTATACATATTGTATCCTCTGTTCCATGAGGACAGAAACTGTGTTTTGGTTTTGGTTTTGTATCTCAAGCACTTAGGACAGTGTCATGCATGTGGTTGATAGTTACAGTTTGCCGAATTGACTCTACTAGTAGAATGTCCTACTGCCAGTTTGTCATGTATAACCTTTGACTGTCTGGTAGTCAATTGAACATTGATTCTGCTATCCTCCACTATTACTAAAATCATTTTTACCAACCCTTCTTCATAAAATCATTGAGACAAAAACATTGTTTGAAGAATAAGAAATCAACTGAGCCAAATTTTTAACATGTAGATTTCAACATGCTATTTCTCTCCTCAAGAAGTTTCAATGACTCCTCATTGCTTTTGGGATAAAATGCAAACTTGGCAGTTTTGCATGTAAATGCCCTTTGCCATTTAACTGTGTATTTCTGGACATTACTCCTCTCATGTATTCTACCCTTGTAATATAAACCAGTTTTTTTGCTGTTCCTTGTACATAAGATTTCATCTCCTACCTTGTTTCTTTTTCCCTTATGCTAGAATCTACCCAACTTTAATTATTCCTAAATATAAGGTATATCTATCTAATTGTAATATATATTTCATTAGTTTAATAAAATAATTAAATGCATATTAATAGAAATGAGAAACAATTACTACCTCCTGTGGAATGACACCAACTGAATAACACTGATTGAAATAAAATAGGAGTAAAAAAGTCTATAACATCACAAAATTCCAGTTTTATAGAATATGAATTGTGTCCTTTTGCCTGTATTTTTAGCAAATAGCATTATTTCTAGTACATAGTTGGCATTTAATAAATGCTTATTTATTGATTATATATTTAGTCCTTGACTTTAAAGAGCTGAATTTGCATAGAGTATATTAAGCATGAATGCCAAGACACTGAAAAGCAAAGAAGTTTGATGATTAGAATTTTCAGAATCACTATCCTTGTTCAAGTAATAAATCAGTAATTACTTAGTGAGGATTCTGCTAAGGGTCCATAAACTTGGTTTTGTAATATTTTGATAACTATTTTACTATAATTTATTACTTTTGTAATTGTATATATTTTATTTTTATGCATTTAAAAATATTCTTCTGAGAAAGGGACCATGGGCTTCACCAGACTGCTGATGGCATCCACAACACAAAATGTATAAGAACCACTGACTTAATGAGTGCTTTGTCTGTGTCCAAGACCATAATGGGTTTTGAAACACGGAATTTCAAAGAAGTATGAAACTGTCATTTGAACAAAAAAAAAAGGTTAAAAAAAGGGAAAGACTAGGTCACATCAACATAACAAAATAATGATTCCAACATTTTTTGTTCCTTGATCCTCTTTCAATAGCAGCAACAAAATGTATTATAAACTCTTAGGGAAATTTAATATCAATTCACACTATTTTTGTAAATGTATTGTGTTTATGATCACTACAATAACTCTTACGCTAAAAAGCTCCAAGTTGACAAGTGTGTTATATAATTATAATTACAAAATATGAAATTTTATTGTATCTATAAATATGAAAACTAAATACCTGATATACTTACTATTAACTGAAAGACTTCATTTTAAAATCTTTATTTTATAAAATACATAGAGGAAACATACTTTTAACATAATGAGAATTTAGTTACTCCTTAAGACACTATTGGAGAATTTTTTGTGCAAATCCTTGGACCTCTTGGACAACTCCAAGAGGTTGTCAAACCACTCAATGTAAAGCATTAATCTAGAAGATTCCCAGAAGAAAGGTATGGTTTTCTTCTATGCCTTTAAGAAAAGGTTCAGAAAAAATGCTAGAATAATGACTTCTACCCAGGTATATAATCATTTCTCCATAAACACTTGTTGAACTAAATAGCTTGGCTAAGAATACAAAAGACATCATCATTCCTACAGAAAGCAAGAGAAGCTTTCTAGTAATCTTGACTAATCCTTTTTTCATATTATAGTAAACAGCTGGTACTTTTCTAGAAAAAGCTTACTCTACTTAAGGGAATGTGGAGGGGAAACTATCAAAGCAAATAAAATATCCTGTTATTCTTTTTTATTTGTAAATGGGGGATGAAATGAAAGTACTACTTTCAAAAGAGTCCTGAAACTAGACTTCTGCACAGACCCAAAATAAAAGAATGTAAATGAAAGGAGGGACTTGGGTCCTTCTGAGTGGCAGTTTAACTGTAGTGCTAAAGAAAGAGCCAATCCTTTTCCAGTACTTAATAAAGGGGAAAACTATCACCCGGAAGACTGGGATAATAAAAAGTCTTGACATCTTTAGATAACGAGGTAACATTATCCACAGGGAGCTAATTTACAGTGGTGAGGGGGATGAGTGATTGTGTAACAGGAATGTTCCACCAAAAACTACCACTAGGTCGCCCCAGAAAACATAATCATTAGTCCTGGGTTATCCTCCATTATGCTAAATGCTCATTTACATTGGCTGGAAACATTTTCAAACAATTCAACCCAAAGGAAAATCCATTTTTGGTATTTTATGAAAACTATTTATTCCAGATTAAGAAAGACCCTTGGGGCATTTTAAAGTTACCAATAGAAAAGGAAGCACCAGAACTGTGTAGGATTGGGAATATAGCTGAACTGGGAATAAACTGACCTAGGCTCAGACTCTGATTTCACCACTCATAAACTAGGTGACCTGAAGCAAGAAACAACCTCTCTGGGCCTCAATTTCTTGAGGGGATGGGTGACGGGAGGCAAGGAGAGAGAGACAAGATGATTTCTAAGAATGGTAAAAAGGGAAGGTACTAACTCTGGAGTTAAAGGATCTGGATTCAAATCCCACTTTGAAAGTTTTCTGCCTGGGTGATTTTGTACAAGTCACAATGTCCCTGTCCCTTAGTTTTTTCATCTATAAAATAAAGAGGTAGGTTTGGATACCTATGAATTCTAACCCAACTCTACATGTATGATCCTTCATTCTACTCTAACATTCTATTAGTTCTTGCCACTAGGAAAGGAATGAGCATCATTTTGTCATGTTGTTGTTACTGTTTTATGAACTATTTTACATTCTCTGTATTCAAACTAGCTTTGGATTTTTTTCCTTTCTTCTGCATTCAAAAATTTCAAAATCCTTGCTACTTAGTTTTACTTGCCTTACCTTATTGGTTATAAAACTAAGGTTATAAGACTTAAAGCACATATGGATTGTTATTCATAAATTGTTCATTCAGTTATACCAGACTTCCTATGAGTACAACCAACAGGGGGATTAATATGCAAAAAACACCAACTGGCTAAAAAGAAGAAATTGACTTGAAGTTCAGCATGGCAGATTCAGAGTTGGGGTAAGAAGCATTTCCTGATAGTAAACATTGCCAGTATTATATAACTAAGATCCTGAAAATAAAAGATAAAAAAAAAAAACAGTGGCTTGCACATAGAAGAAAATATAAATGTTTGCTTTTGTTCTCCAAAGTTAGTTCATCCAAGTTATTTTATTCATTGACCTGTCTGAGGTAGAAGGGTAGACTAGATTCACATTCTCCAAATTTTTTTTATCAATTTTGACATTTTTAAAATGTTATGAACCTCTTATGTATATATTGACTTATTTATAAATTATATACAAATACTGCTATAGTAATATGGGCAGCTAGATGGCATTATCAAATACATACATTAAAAACTCAGAAACTGATAAAGGATAAATTGTATTTATTTGATCCTAGAATCAATAAGAAGTCACTGGAATTTATTAGTATGGGAGTGACAGGTCTGACCTTTATGCCAGGAAAATCACTTTGGTGACTATGTGGAAGATTAATTGGAGAAAAGCTTGAGGAAGAGTGAATAGTCATGAAGTTACAATTAAAAGGGAGGCCATTGAATGCAACATCCTTACTTTAAAGATGACAAAACTGAGGCACAGAGAGATTAAGTAATAGCTAGTATATATTTGAAGCAGTATTTAATTTCAAGAGTCTACTAACTGACTCCAAGACTCTAGTACTCCCTCTATTCATGTTGTGTTCCATTTAAAAACATCAAGGAGACAGGGATCTAATCTGTCACTAAACTAGAGCCACAGTCCAAACTCAGGTGATTAGAGGTAAATTGATTGCAGAAAGTGGTTTAAATCATAACCCTTCTCACGAAGAAGGCAGTTGGGAGCTCACAGGGAGAGATGTAGTGGTGTTATTGATAATCCCCATGGTGGACTATTGTTGGAAGAGTGGGATGCAGCCCATTTTCCCACTCTCTGACTAGATGACCAAATGCCTCTTGGGATCAGAATATAGTTCTTGCTTTGAAAATAACAGGACAAGATGACTGTAGTCAAAAAGAGCCCTGAATCTGGAATCACAAAATCTCAATTCTGCTATTTTCTAGGATGCATACAAGTTTTTGTCTCTCTTCAATTCAGTTTCTTCTTTTGCAAAATGGGGTTAAGATCTTTTCTACATTCACTAGGCTGTTGTAAGATCAAGAAGAAGAAGGAATAGGAAGCACTTTCTAAACTTTAAAGTACCACAGAAATATCAGGTTCAGTTTAGATGCTATTCAAATGGATTAAGGAAGCATTCTTTTTTTATTTAAAGTCCATAACTCTTCCTGAAATAGATCCATCCAAAAATAGCATTGTGATCCTAAAAAAGGACAAGAGTATAGTATGCTTTTGCTCATGCGCAATATTGGCTCTGCAAAAGGGAGATATCATTATGAATAATTTTTTTGTTTGATCCATGCTGTATTCACTTTATCACTAATATGCCAACTTAAGCTTTACCTTTTCTTAGTTTTCTTGCCTGGTGACATTATTACCTAATACCTGATGTGTATGTCAGATGTTTATAAATATGAATTGGGAATTAAATTATGTATCAGTTTCTCACCTTCACTCTGTCATTTTACCATTTAAAATATTGGCTAAGATAAACTACCAAAATTATTGAGGGGTCAGTCAGCTGACAAGAGTTTCTAGTTATTTAGAAAGAAAAATAGAAGTATTAAGAGGAAGTCAGAGGAAAAGAAAATTTAAAAAGAGGGTAAAGGAGACATAAAAAGGATAGGTACAATGATAAAGTCTCTCTCTGATGGAAATTAATCAACATATGTCTAGAAATATAATGGAGGTGTTTTATTTGGAGCACTAATGGCAAGTCCTGAAGATACCTCTAGATATTCAGTTATTTCTTCTGGGATTATTTAATATTTTGTTTTTGTTCAGTTGTATAGTCATGTTCAACTCTTCTTGGTGCTGTGGACCATAAAAAGCCATTCTGATATCACAGCATTTAGCATTTTAGTATTGTCTATGGGTGTTCCTTGCAAAGAAACTGAAGTCCGTGGTTTGCCATTTCCTTCTCTATGGAATCACCTTTGTTCAGAATTCTTCACTGTGACTTGTCTATCTTGGGTAAGCTTGCAAGGCATAACTTATAATTGCATCGAACTACACAAGCCCCTCCACCACAACAAGGCAGTAATCTAAGAGTGGTATTTAACATTTACCAATGGTCAACTATGAAGGTAGTGTGCTAAGTAGATGAGTGCTGGGGATGAAGTCAGGAAAACTGGCTTCAAATTCTACCTATGCTACTTAACTAGTTTTGTGATATACCTTTAGCAACTCCCTGAGAGTTATATATTGTGACATAAACAAGCTTAGGTCTATGATTATAGAGGGAGTTACCATATCAGCAGTTCCTCATTCTTAGTAAATTAAAGATATTTTTCATATTTGCATAAGTATTTATGTGGCTGGGTGCATAAAAAGATAAGATTTTATCCTACTCCTAAAAAAAGGGAAAATAGGGATTATCTATTAGCTCTCCAATGGTGTCGGCTCTTCTCAGCTTGCCACCACCCCAGGATATATGATCGGTAAGCCATGTCTGAATAGGTTAATCTCCACATTAAAAAAAGAAATGCTTCAGTGGGTAAGTTGCATCAAACTTTGATAAATCAAACTTCTAAAAATGATAACTTGATCAAAGCTATTCTTTACAATTTAAACCATCTAGCAATATCAGTTATTTGTTATTGAACAGCATAAGTGGTATATTGCTACTCTAGAAGCCTTTATCCTGACCTATTAACTTAAGGGTTAGGGCCCTTACATTTCATTTTATACCTATCTTTATCCTATAATTCCAGTCCAGTAGTGAATCAAAGGCAGTCTGGCAGAATAATTTCAAGGTACCTATGGTTTCTAGATCATACCCTAATCTCATCTCTTTATCCTGTTTTGCCAAAATTTGTGCAAAGGCAAATTCTTATTTTGTTTTATTTAAAAGTACCAGCAAGCATTGTAATGATTTGACTGTGATTAAAGCTTTTAATCCACAATTAGGAACAGGGTTTAAAATGAAAATGCTTCTGGGAAAGTAACATAATGTCTTAAATTCATAATAATTTGTGTTTATGACTGATATAAAACTCTTTCCCTTAAATTGTAGGTTGTTGAGGAGAAAGGGAAAGAATAAAGTTTAAGTAAAACAGAACAACCACTCCAAGGGAAGACTAAATATATTAAAGACAAATTTCACTTATTTTGTAGTTTTCCTAGAGCTGGCCCATTTAATCATATCTTAGGGTCATCAGGTCAGAGTAAATCCTCAAAAAATCTTTTTTTTTACGTTACCTACAATCAGTATGAGAGATTCTTCCCAGATACTCCCTTAAGCCTCTTACCTACTTGAACCTTCAGCATTTGGACATCTCAGTAACTTTTTCACAGTATCTCTAGAGGAGAGTTCATAAGTATCCTTACTGAGATCTTTAGTGGCTGTGGCTTTTCTGTTGCATAACTCTTCCAAAGAAAAGTTGATATCCATCTTCAGATATTCAATTTTTTATATAGTTAAGCAACAAAGCATAGATACCTGAGTCTCCTTTGGTTCAAAGTGAGTTTTTAGGTATCAAATGTCTCTTTTGCTAAGTCCATGTTCCTAGTATAATTGGCAAAACCTATCAATCAACCAAACAATTTGTAAATCTATACTTTAAAAAAATCAGTCCTTACCCTTAAGAAATTTACTTTATATCTGGAAAATAACACACACTTATATATACATATATATATATATATATAAGTTTTTGTGTATTATATATGAAGTAATTTCAGGATAATTTTGAAGGGTGACACTAATGACTACAGGTGGGAAAGGAGGGGATTAAGAAAGCTTCCTGAAGAAGATGACATGAAATTTAAGCCTTTAAAGGGAACTAGAGATTCTAAGAAGGAGAGATAAAGAAAGGAGTGTATTCTAGCAATAGGAAGGATTTTATATAAATACATCAAAATGGTAGATGGAACATTGTGTGTAAGTAAAAGAAAAAAGAATAATAGATATTCAGATCATAGAATATATGAAGTGGAATAGTGTATAATAAACTTGAAATAAACTTACATAGTTGGAGCCAAGTTGTAAAAGACTTGAAATGACAAGGAGTAAGTAAAATTAAGTCCTAATTTGAGTTCTGGGTATCCTCAAATTTAGCTAAATATATTGAGCTAAACTCTAATAATGATCCTAGATTTAACAAATATTTAAAGTTGAAGCTGATTTTTTTTATTGTAAAAGATTGTACAACTCTAAAAAATACTAGTAATATCAAAAATATTGCAAGAGACCTTGTTGTGAACAAGACTTCCAGACTGGCTTGTACTGTTTCAAGGGATCTGGATCATTCAAGTAAGCATCTGTTAATGAGTCCTGCTGTTAGGTAATCAAAAAAGCCCACAGTCTTATGTTCTTACTCTTCCATGCTGATTATGTGCCATTAACTGTTGGATTTTTTCCACCTTTTCACTTTATAATTACTCCAGAAACAAAAGAGTATTTTCTACAGCTGACAAAGATGATCAAATATACTTCTGAACTCTACTAATTAATCACAATTATACTATGTAGCCTTAGGTTTGCACAAACTAATAGTAAAATGGAATCACATCTCATTTAAAATGAAAATTCTGAACCAGACTGTTGAGAACTCAAATCAATACCATTGATTGATTTGGGAGCTTGCTAATTTCTTTATGATTTATTAATTTCTAATTCTTATATCTGAATATATAGTTTAATTTAATAAAGACCCAATATGTGAAAGATGTGTACTAAGTGTGAGGGGCATAGTCCCTACTTTCAAGAAGCTTACGTTCTACTAAAGGGTATTCCAATAAGTACGTACAAAGTATATACAACATATTTTGGGGTGGTATAGTACTAACTAGAGGAATCAGAAAAAGTCTCTTTCAAGAATTAACATCTAATCTCAACCTTGAAAAAAGGCAGGAGTTCTATAAAGGTGAGGTTAAAGCAGTCCAGACATAGGGAATGGCTCAAGAAAAAGGCAGAGTCTTCTCTAATTGAAAAAAATGGTCAAAGTTTATGAAGAGACAGTTTAAAATCTATATGGCCCCAAATCATTAGTAATTCAAGAAATACAAATTAAAACAACTCTTAGTTTTTCAAATTTGACCAAAAATGAAAAATGCTGGATAAGGCTGTGGGGAAAATAGATTTATTAATATAAAATTGTGAACCATTCTGGAAATCCCAGCCATTATGGAAAGAACTATGTAACTATGCCTAAAAATGTATTTAATTATATATACCCTTTAATCGAATGATATCACTACTAGTCTATACCTGAAGAGATTAAAGAAAGAGGAAAAGGATGCATGTACACAAAAATACTTACAGCAGTTCTTTTTGTGGTGTCAAAGAATTACAAACTGATATGGGTCATGGCTGAACAAGTTATGGCATATGAATGTAACATAATTCTAGTGTACCTTTAGAAATAATCAAAAGGATGGTTTCAGAAAAACTTGGAAAAAAAAGAAAAGAAAAACCTGGGAAGATTTGTAACACAGAATAAATTGACCAGAATGAGAATGATTACACAATAATAACCATATTATAAAAAATAATAGCTTCTAAAGACATGAGAATTGTGATCAATGCAATGAGCAATCACAATTCCAGAGCATTCAGATTAAACATATTATCCATCTTCTGAGAGAAAGACAATGGACTCAGAGAGCAGATTAGCACACACATGATTGTTTATATGTATGTATGCATGCAAGTATGTGTCTGTGTATAGACCTGGTAAATGAATTTACTCTACATCTTTGTAACAGGGGGGTTATTTTTCTTGTTTTTCTAATGAGAGTAGGAAGGAAAGATGGTAGGCTTTACAAATGACTATAATCTATACTTTCATAAATCAAAAATTCCAGCTTCTGGGATAAGAATCCACTATTTGAAAAAAGACTGTTGGGAAAACTGGAAAATGATATGGCAGAAACTAAGTATAGAATAATATCTCCAACCCTATACCAAGATAAGGCCAAAATGTGTACATTATGTAGACAGAAGTGGTGATAACCACAAGCAAATTAGAAGAGAAAGAAATAGTTTACTTGTAAGATCTGTAGAGAAGGGAAAAATTTATGATCAAACAGGAGATAGAGAGCATTACCAAATTAAAAAAAATGCATGTTAGATTATGTTAAATTTTTTTACAAAAAGTTTTTTCCCAAAAAAGCCAATGCAACAAAGATTAAAAAGGAAGGAGAAATTTGGGAAACAATTTTTATAGCCAGTGTTTCTGATAAAGGCCTTATTTCTAAAATACATAGAGAACGGAGTCAAATTTATAAGAATACAAGTCATTTTCTAATTCATAAATGATCAAAGGATAGGAAGAGACAGTTTTCAGATGAAAAAAGTCAGCCATTTATAATCATATGAAAAGCTTATCTAAATCACTACTGATTAGAGAAATATAAATAAAAATAACTGATGTATTGCCTCACACCTATCAGATTGGCTAATAGTTCAGAAAAGGAAATTGATAAATGTTGGAGCAGATGTGGGAAAATTGGAACACTAATACATTGCTAGTTGAGTTGTAAACTGATCCAACCATTATGGAGAGCAATTAGAAACTATGCACAAAAGATAAACTGCATATTCTTAAACCCATAAATACCAATACTTGGTCTGTATCCCAAAGAGATCATAAAAATAGAAAAAGACCCAGATATACAGAAATGTTTATAGTAGTTCTTTTTGTGGTGACAAAAATTTGGAAATTAAGGGGGTACCCATCAACTGGGGAACAGCTAAACAAATTGTGATATATGAGTGTAATAGAATACAATTGTGCAATATGAAATGATGAACTGGCAAATTTCAGAAAATCCTGGAAAGACTTGAAGACCTGATGCAAAATGAAATGAAAAAAAAACAGAAAAACATTGTACACAGTAACAATATTGTATAGTGATCAACTTTGATAGATTTGGCTCTTCTCAGTAAAACAATGATTTAAGACAATTTCAACAGACTCATGAAAGAAAATGTTATCCACTTCTAGAGTAAGAACAATAGAGTAAGAACAATGCAAATCAAATCATATTATTTTCCCTTTTTTGTTTTTTCATGGCTTTTCCCTTTTATTATATTTTTTCTTTCACAATGTGGAAATATATGCTTGTACATGTATAACCTTTATCATATCGTTTACTATCTTGGAGAGGTTATGGGGAGGAAGAGAAGAAGGGAGAAAAATTTTGGAACTCAAAATCTTATAAAATGAATGTCAAAACTATCTTTACTTATATTTGGAAAAATAAAATTACTATTAAGTGGGGGGAAAGAAGTCAGACGTTAATTGATATTACATTTTTAAAGGTGTGGGGATGTAGCTCGATTATCATATAGAGGAGATATAAAATCAGATAGGGGATATAGCAAGTAGACAAGTTTTTTCTGATCCTGAAAATACATGAAGGAAGAAGGAAAACTAGAGCCAAATTTTGAAGAACTTTAAATGTCAATCAAAGAAGTTTGTAATTTCTCTGGAAGATAGTCACTGAAGAAAATCTTGAGCAAATAAACAAACATGGTCAGATCACTACTCTAGGAACATTATTTTCAAGCTATGTGGATGATAGAGTTGAGAAAATATATGAACAAAATAGAAAAAAAAAGAAAATTAGATAGCTAAAGATGCATTAATTATTAGGAAGCAAATAAATCAACATCCTAAAATAAGCATCAAAAGTAGCTTTTTTTGAAAAGTTAGGAGAGACATATACTAATTGAAAACCAAAAAGAATATAAAATTATAAACAAAACTGAAGGCAAAAGATACAAAATTGGTTTAAAAAACTTTATTAAATATGATTATAAGGAAGTAATCAGAAACTCAAATGAACAAAATAGAAAATAAAGATGGTAAAATAACAAAACCAGAAGAAATAAAAAGAATCATCAAAGTCATATTCATTTTACATATTCATTTTTGAACAAAATTTTTTACAAATTATTTTTCACAATTAAGAATGTAAACACCCTAATTTATTTTTATGAGGCAAGTATAGTCTGAATATCTAAACTAAGTGAGGGTAAAACACAGAACCATAGACCAATATCATTAATGCATATTGATTTGAAAATGTTAAAATCTTTTCAAACAAACTACAGATTCATCTAAGAAATCATCCATCATGACCAAATTAAATTTGAGCCAGACACACAAAGATGTTTTAACATTAGGAAAACAGTTAACATTATTAATTATAATGAAAACAATATCATCAAAACAACATGATTATTGCAACAGATACAGAAAAAAACCTTTTAAATAGTGCAATAATTATTTATACTTTTCAAAAAACCTACAAAAATATTAATAAAAGAACCTTTTATAACATAAAAAAGCTTCTCTTGAAAGTCAAAATCACCTATTATATGCAATGGAGGTACACAATAACCTTTTCTGATAAATGCGTGAATAAAGCAAGTTAATCTACTCTTTCAATAACTATATTTCTGAACATGCTAGCAATAGCAATAAGATAAAGGAATTAAATACATAAATAGGTTTTAAAAAAGAGATTAAAATCCTTTCCTATTTGCTGACTTAATATTAATGGTAACATTTATATAACATTACTATGTGCCAAGTACTATGAGATTGTTGTTGTTCATTCATTTTCAGTGATACTTGACTGTTCATGACATCATTTTGGATTTTCTTGGTGAAGATACTGGAGTGGTTTGCTATTTCATTCTCCAGCTCATTTTACAAATGAGTAAGGTGGACTTAAATGACTTGTCAAGGATCACAGAGCTAGCAAATCTCAAGAAGATGAATCTTCCTAACTTTGTTCTGGTACTTTATCCACTGTATCATTAGTTACCCAATGTACTGTGTTAACTACTTTAAAAATCTTATTTCTGATATTCACAATAATCCTGGAAAATAGGTTATTATATGCCCATTTTACAGATGAGGAAATTGAGGCAAATGAAGGAAAGTGATAGTCATACAGCTAGTAAATATCTGAGGCTAGAGTTGAACTCAGGTGTTCCTTACTTTAGGCTTAGAACTTAATGGTTTACTTAGAAAATCCTAGTAAATCAGCAAAGATACTAATTGAGGCAGTTAATATCTCCTGAATAGTTGAGGATATAAAATAAATTATCACAAATTATTTTACATAATGATAATTCTTATCATAAAGGTAAAAATGACTAAGTGACAGGAAGCAATAATAAAAAGGGAAATCCCATTCCAAATAACTTCAAAATACATAAAATATTTGAGGATCAACCTACCAAAGTATAAAAAATACTTGTCTATAATAGGTATAATTACAAGGTGCTACTTAGAAAAATAAAGAAAAGCTTACCTAGGTAAAGAAATATTCAACTGGCTGAGCCTAAGTAATATGATAAAAATGGCAATTTTATAAAAGTTTGTAGTTTTGATGCTATGCCAATCAAATTATCAAAGGAATATTTTAGATACCTGATAAAATGATAAAATTCATTTGATAAAATGTCTATAATGTTGAGGGAAATATTGAGAGATATAGGGGCAAAGAAAAGAATAGCACTCTCAGATCTCATACTATTTTACAGAGCAACAATCATCTAATCCATCTGATACTGCTTTAAAAAGTAAAGAATCAATGGTAACAGGCCAAAATAAAGGAAAAATTAGCAACAATAAATCCTCTGTTTCATAAAGAGGAAAACACTTTTTCTTAAGAAAAAACTCCCTGCCACATAAAAAATATCTGAGAAAAATGGAAAGGTGTGGCAAAAATTTGGTTTAGACCTGTACCTTATACCATAATCCACAATACATTCTAAATAGATATATTACTTTAATGTTAAAGATAATGTTAGAGAAGCAGATCATATTTTTCTCACAGTTATGAATAGATGTACTCAACCAAACAAAAGTTAAAGACTAATATATATTGATGCCCATCAGTTTGGGAATGGTTGAATAAGTTATGGCATATAAATGTAATGGAATATTATTGTTATATAAGAAATTTTGAGCAGACTGATTTTAGAAAAGCCTAAAAGACTTACATGAACTGATGTTGAGTGAAGTGAGCAGAAACAGGAGAACATTGCATACAATAATATTAAAATTATGTGATGATCAACTATAAGAGACTTAGCTCTTCTTGGCAATGCAGTGATCCAAGACAATTCTAATAGACTTGTAGCAAAATTCCATCTGCACCCAGAGAGAGAGAGCTGTGGAGATTGAATGTGGATCAAAGCATAGTATGTTCACTGTTTTTTTTCTTTCTTGTGTTTTTTTCTCTTTTTTGTCTGATTTTTCTTGCATAGCATGACAAATATGGAAATATTTTTAAAGGATTATACATGTATAACCTATATCATATTGCTTATTGTCTTGGGGAGTAAGAAAGTAAAAGAAGAAGGGAGAAAACATTTGGAACACAAAATTTTTAGTTTTCATTTGCTCAATTCTAATTTTTAAGGAATTATTTTTCTTAATGAGCTTTTGTATATCCTAACCTATATAGCCAATTTTGCTTTTTTAAGTATTCTTCTCATTAGCTTTTTGTATTTCCTTTTGCATCACTCTCATTTCTCTTCCCAATTTTCTGCGACCTCTCTTGTTTGATTTTCAAAATCCCTTTGAGTATTTTCATAACCTGTAACCAATTCTTCTTTTTCTTGGAAGCTTTGGATATAGGAGATTTGATTATGCTATTTTCTTTCTTACTATAGTAACTTTCTAGGATCAGACTCTTTTTCTGTTGCTTGCTCATTTTCATAGCCTATTACTCATTTTAACTATTTAAGTAGAGCTCTGTTTGGAGCGTGCAACATCCGAAGCATCAGGGATTTTATGTAGCTATTTTTAGGAATTCTTCTAGGGACCTATATTGTGAGCCAGAACTGCAATCCAGATCTGACTATGGGCTAAAACAGCAACGTCCTATATCAGTGCTAGCAAAGAGATCCCTATATTCTTCTGAACAGTTGTTTGGCCCCTTTACCTGTGAGTTGAGAACTCTAGAAGTTTCAACTATTGCTTATGCTGTTACTGCTATTAATTCAATAGTTCCCAAAGCTTGTTCCTGCTTTGCTTTGGCTTCTCTCACTCCTTAGTGCAACAAACCTTTCTGCTAACTTTTCAAGTCATTCTTGGGTGAGAGATCTAAAAATAGTTGCTTCTGCTAGTGATTTAGATACTCCAAAGCAGGCTCCTGGTCTGCAGTGGCCCAGATTGTGCTGGAGCAGTCTGCACCTTAACAGCAGTCCAGTCCCACCCTGGAGCAACAGACTTTTACTACTGATCTTCTAAGCTATCTTTGGCTGGAAAATTGTTTTATTTCATTTTTGTGGATTCTAATACTCTAAAATTCATTTTAGAGTATTAGAAATTAGAAGTATTATAGAGTATTCTAATATTTAGAATACTCTAAAATTTGTTGTTTATAGGATTTTTGGTTTTACATATAGATCTAGGTATACAGATATAGATTTTTAAAGATAATCTGTTTGTATATGTGTGTGTGTACATATACAAACATATACAAATACATAAACAATATATATATATCAAATATCATTGTGCCTATATATATATATAAACATATATAGAAATAAATATACACATATATATATCAAATCTGTATTTGAATATATCATATATCCATATATGATATCTCTGCTAAGCTTATGGTCTCTAAAATGAATTGGGAAAATAAGGCTGAAGTCTTATAGGATTAAGTATAATCTCTTTATGTCACAACAAACTTTGGAAGCTACTGGTAAATAGATCAACATCTAGAAGAAACTCATAATGGTCACTGAATAAATCTAGCAAATTATACATTTTAGTTTTCTTTAATTTTTATATTTCTTTTGACTCTCAAATAAATTCACATTTATTTGGAGGTTCAATCCTACTTATAGTATTCTATCAGATAAATGTATAATATCCTGGGGTTTCAGAGGAAATGAGATTTGGAAAGAAAAATTCTCCTCTTTAAGTCCACTTCTGAGAATAGGGAGAATAGGATAGATAATAGTAAAAAATACTTATAAAACTAATGAATGTTCTATAGCAATTAAAAATTCATAAAGCACTTGATGTGTATAATCTCATTTAAATACATAACAACTTGATGAGAAAGATACTACATACAATATTATCATCATTTTGCAAATGAAACAAATTTAAGAAGGGCAATTTACTTGCCAACGTACTTGTCATACAACTAATAAGTGTCATAATCAGGATTTGAATCCAGGTCTCTTTTGGTTTCAATTCCAGGATTTTTTCCATTTCACTTTGATGCTTCTTTTCAAAGATCCTTTGTAGCTCTAACATTGAGAGATACCATAATTCAAAACATGCTTCAAAAAACACAACTAGATACAGAAAAGTTTAACATAATAATCATATCATTAGTGTATTCCTTTCCAGAATTTAAATCAATATTGTTAAAGTATTTGGTTTTTACCAATAAGGGAAACTATGGAAATATCAGACATGAAGGAGTTTTTTTTTTAATGACAGTAGGCTCCATTTAGTATTTATACATTACTTATTGCCTTTAAATTCTAAATTCTCAGATACTTTGAATAAGGTAGAGCAATAAAATCCAAAGAAATAGGAAGCATCCTATCAAACAAAGAAACCATATAGAAAGGTAGAATGAATATCTAAGCACAGAGGTAGACCGTTTGCTAATGAATGGAAGTCCATTTTTTGACATTCTGGGCTGCTGTCCAAACTAATTTGTTTCCAAGCCTTCAGTTTGGCAACTGAAGTGGTTGAGAATTAATAGGCCCCCAAAATATTTCTTTGGATACAAAATGTAAAAGCTGCCAGCACTTTCCAGTGATGTTTGAAAAAGCATATTTAAATTCAGTGAAGAGAAGAAAGCTTCAGTATTATTAAATAAATACACTTGAAATGGAAGTCATCACAAAAAAAGAAGAATCAGTGAAAGTTGCCCCACTCACAGGGATTGCTTTTGTTATGGGGATCTTCAATATCACATTAACCTATATAGAAGTCCTATTTTGTGGCCTCTTCCTTATATGGAGGTAACCTTGGAATCCTAAAGGCTATGACAAGTTGAAGGAGAAGCTCATAAAAGTCCTACCAAACTTGAGGTACATTGAGGATACACCTAGGAAACACTGTGCATGCTAACCAAGGACTAGCCCAAGTGCAAAAAGGCTTATTACTAGAAAGGTGAATATCAAGTAATGATAATTTTAATTAATGATGTCCCAAGATAAAAACAAAAGCAGGAGTTTTCTTCTATTTCTACTTCTGTAATGACTAGAATAGGGGAAATGGTTCATTTCCATATTGGCATTCTCAATGTAATAAAATCAAAAGATAATGATGATGATGATGATGATGACGACTGACGACAACAACTAGAATTTATATAGCACTTTAAGGTTGATATTTTATCTGATCCTAACAACAATTCTACAAAATAAGGGGCTATACTATCATACCTGTTTTATAGAGGAAGAAACTGAGGATCAGAGAGGGTAATAGTTCTAATAAATATCAGAGACAAGATTCAAAATCAGATGTTCCCAACTCCAAGTCCAGTGCTCTTTCTAATATTTTATGTAGTAATTTAGATAAATATCAATTCAGATAATACAACAGTAATTAATGACTCCTTTCCTTTCTACTACTCATTTTTGTACAGAAGAACAGGATAGCATAATCTTTGAGCTTGAAAGGAACCACAAAAATCATTTTAGTTAATGTCCTCATTTTTGATAGAGAAGATGAAGTCCAGGAGAGATTTCTTTCCCTTCTTGTTACCTCTTCCAGGAGAGGAAAGTGACTCACACAAGAACACATAGCTAAGTGTTAATATTTACATAAATGACATAATAAAAGATATGTTATTTGCTTAAATGAATTTTTTAAGACTGAGTTTCTCTATATCACCCAAGTTGGGATATATAAAGAAGTTACAATGCTTAAAGTACAGCTTTAAAGTGCAAGACAACCTTGGACAAGGTATCTATCCTTTTTTGGATTTCAAGTTCCTCTAATATAAAATGAAAATGTTGGACTTAAACATTTCTAAAGTTCTTTCAAACTCTAAATCCATAGTACTATTTATCTTATGATTTTAGAAGGACCATGGCTATCTTGCCTTGTAGGCAGTCATGGTAAGTGAAAGAAAGTCTCCATGAAGATATTTGCAGTTTATGTACAAAAGTCTATTATAGAAGCTGAAGAAGTAAAGAAATTCTACTGAGAATCTGACAAGACCCTCTAGACTATGGTTTGATTTTTTAGAGGAATGTTTTTAAATGCATAAAATAATTATGAAGAAAATCAAAGATTAGTGAAAAGAAAGATGTATTTTTCCCCTCCAACTTCACAGATTCCCTGAAATTTATTAATGGCTCAAAGAATCCAAGTTGAGAATCCCTGGTATTAATTAAATTATAATATATTTTGAACTGATTTCACCAGTAAGATAGGCATGAGAGAAGATGGCAAAAATGCTGTTGAGAAATACAGTTCACTTACTGTTTGATAAAAATTGCTGGGAAAATTGGAACCTAATATGGCAGAAACTAGGCACTGATCCACACTTAACATCGTACACCAAGATAAGGTCAAAATGGGTTCATGACCTAGGCATAAAGAATGAAATTATTAATAAATTAGAGGAACACAGGATAGGTTACCTCTCAGACCTGTGGAAGGGGAAGGTCTTTATGACCAAAGAAGAACTAGAGATCATTACTGATCACAAAATAGAAAATTTCGATTATACCAAACTGAAAAGTTTTTGTACAAACAAAACTAATGCAGACAAGATTAGAAGGGAAGCAATAAACTGGGAAAATATTTTTACAGTCAAAGGTTTTGATAAAGGCCTCATTTCCAAAATATATAGAGAATTAACTCTAATTTATTAAAAAAATCAAGCCATTCTCCAATTGAAAAATGGTCAAAGGATATGAACAGACAATTCTCAGATGAAGAAATTGAAACTATTTCTAGTCATATGAAAAGATGCTCCAAGTCATTATTAATCAGAGAAATGCAAATTAAGACAACTCTAAGATACCACTACACACCTGTCAGATTGGCTAAGATGACAGGAAAAAATAATGATGATTGTTGGAGGGGATGCGGGAAAACTGGGACATTGATGCATTGTTGGTAGAGTTGTGAACAAATCCAACCATTCTGGAGAGTAGTTTGGAATTATGCTCAAAAAGTTATCAAACTGTGCATATCCTTTGATCCAGCAGTGTTACTACTGGGATTATATCCCAAAGAGATTATAAAGAAGGGAAAGGGACCTGTATGTGCACGAATGTTTGTGGCAGCCCTTTTTGTAGTGGCTAGAAACTGGAAACTGAATGGATGTCTATCAGTTGGAGAATGGCTGAATAAATTGTGGTATATGAATATTATGGAATATTATTGTTCTGTAAGAAATGACCAACAGGATGATTTCAGAAAGGCCTGGAGAGACTTACACGAACTGATGCTGAGTGAAATGAGCAGGACCAGGAGATCATTATATACTTCAACAACAATACTATATGATGACCAGTTCTGATGGACCTGGCCATCCTCAGCAACGAGATCAACCAAATCATTTCCAATGGAGCAGTAATGAACTGAACCAGCTACGCCCAGAGAAAGAACTCTGGGAGATGACTAAAAACCATTACATTGAATTCCCAATCCCTATATTTATGCACACATGCATTTTGGATTTCCTTCACAAGCTAATTGTACAATATTTCAGAGTCTGATTCTTTTTGTACAGCAAAATAACGTTTTGGTCATGTATACTTATTGTGTATCTAATTTATATTTTAATGTACTTAACATCTACTGGTCATCCTGCCATCTGGGGGAGGGGGTGGGGGGTAAGAGGTGAAAAATTGGAACAAGAGGTTTGGCAATTGTTAATGCTGTTAAGTTACCCATGTATATATCCTGTAAATAAAAGGCTATTAAAAAAAAGAGAGAGAGAGAGAGAAATACAGTTCAGGATCAAGGAATGAATGTTGCCAACATTTGTAAACTAATTACAAATCTTATACCTTTATACCATATGTGTTCTTTTTCTGTTTGTTTTGGTACTCTTTTCTTTTTTTTATCGCTCTTGTTTATACCACTGTCCCCACAAAAGCCTCACCTTGGAACAAATAAGTATAATGAAGGGAAATAAGCAAAACTCATATTGGACAAGTTTTAAAAAATCAGGGGTATGATTCATTTGATAACTATAGTCTATCACCTCTCTTTTCAGTTAGGAAGCACACACATATCATCCTTCAGGGAGAGAATAGTAAAAAGGTAGTAGATATGAAAGGTATTGAATTACTTCACAAAAAAAAAATTGTCATAAGAGAGAAGATGCTTACAAATATAGCAGTCATTTCAGAATCAGCTGTGTGCAAATTAGCAGTGGCTCAACCAAAGGTCCAAGTAAATATCATGTTATCAATAAAACAAACAAAATATAATTAGTGGTACCACACATAAAATTCTAACAATAACATACATTTTAATAAAGTAAAGCCCAAAAATCAATGAAAAGAAAAAAAAGTATTATCCTGTATCCCTATCCAATTCCTTTTGAAGTGCCATTACTGTAGGATTTGTTTTCTTTTGTAAATGCCAAATAAAAAGAAAGGTAAAAGATTGGAAAATTACACTGCAGGGAATTATGGAAAATCTAACTAAACTAGTTTTAAACAAGATGCCAATTCCAAAAATATGGAAAGTCATCTTTATTAGAAAAGTTAATTTCTGAAAATGTCAGCCCATCCATGGAACCAAAAGAATCTAGAAAATGCCTCAGCAAGTAGAGATAATCTCCTTCCTAAGTAGAAAGACAAGGCAGTCAAGTACAACACCAATTTTTGGTACAAAATCATTTGCCTAATATCATAGAAGATGATAATGGAAAATTGTGAGTAGTATCACTGCTTGAAAGAGTAATGACCAACTGAAGAGGCTGAGAACCTGAAGAGAGTTTCTTAGTGATGCTATAAGAAATAACACATTTACCCTCTACTGCTTCAGCACCCAATGTTAACACGGTGATGGGCAGAGTCCAGTTACCCATTATCCCAATGAACAATGTACAGTGTCTCTTTAGAAAAAGAAATTATCAGCCTTTTTTTTTAATCCAAGTATAAACAGAATACATTTCTGCTAGAAGTGAAACAATATTAAATGCATTCAAGGAATAAATGGTCATGAATTCTCAAAAAGAAGATACCAACAAAATGGAAAAGATCAAAGATGACTCATTTTTAAAAAGAAGCCTAACAGAGTAATAACTACCAACCCACATGCCCACTTTGTACTTTCTAAAAATTATTTATATGTACATGAGGAAACAGACTTTTAAACACTATTTTCCATAACTATCACATCTTCTGTCATATAATTGAAGGAGAGGTGTGAAGAATATAAGGTCTTACTGAATCTGCTGTTTGAGAATTTACATAAACAATTCATTACACACACACACACACACACACACACACACACACACACACAAATGCATCTTTAAAGATGTTCCCCAAATAAGGAGTCTCCCTTCCATATGTTAACATTACGTTAAATTTTCCAGCAGATATAATTGTAGATACAATTTTGTTTAATAACTTTAGTATCAGCATGAAGTATGTTTACTTAAGGTATTCCCCATTATGATAGAGTATGTGTACATTCTGTGCAAACAGAAGAAATACTCCCTTTTGACAGTGAGATTCTTAAAGCAGCTTCATGATACATTGGATAGAATCTTGAATCTTCACTCAGGAAAATAAGTTCAAATCCAGATACAGACATTTCTTACTCCTAGTTCTTAATCCTTTGTTCCAGTCTTAGTCCTTAGTTCTAGTGGTCCTAGGCAAGTCACCTAACCTCTGACTGCCTCAGCTTCCTCAACTGTAAAATGGAAATGATAACAGCCCCTATCTCTCAGGGTGTTTGTGAGGAGCAAATGAGATAGTTTCAAATTACCTATCATAGTGCCTGTCACATAATAGGCACTTAATAAATATTTATTCCCTTCCCATTCTCTTCCAAATACTTCTAGTCATAGGTATCATTGTTCTAATTGCTTCAAGCTCTGGAAGTGTATAGGAGATTCTCAGTGCAAAAAATTCCCTTTACCAAAGAAAATCAAAACCTGGGTCAGAAAGTTTTTTGGGTCACTGAGAGGTTAAGTGACCTATTTAGTGCATATAGTCATTAAGGTATAGAAATGAAACTTAAACCCAAGATTTTCTGATGCTGAGCTCAGTTTTCCATTAATTATACTGTGTTTCCTCACATTTATGTAGCATTTTACTGTTTGCAATTTTTCCCTTCACATTAACTCTTTCAAGCCTTTAATGCAAATATTATTATCCCTATATTTTAGATGAGTTATCCAGGACTTAAGGCAGATAAGTTACTTATTATAACATAACTAACTGTCAGACTCAGAAATTCAATCTAGATCCTCCTTACTCTGATCACAATGCTCTTTTTTATATGCCACTTTTTTGGTCCCTGTTTTCCCTCTCTCTTCCCCCCGCCTCAGCCCACACATATAAATTTTTGTGCATGTCTGAATGTTGAGAGAAGGAAAATGACTTAGCAAATACACAGCTAGTATTGGAGCTATAAAAATTGGGACTGAAAATCTGCCTCTGATAACTACTAGCTCTATGATCATAGACAAGTTATTTAACACCTCAGAGCCTTCTAAAACTATAAGTTATGATATACAAAGAAGTTGCCAATATGTATTGATAGAGACCATTCCAGTAGTTCCTTGAGACATCAACATAAATATGTTATACACATACATACATATAATACATGGATTGTAAACTGGAACCAGAATTGAAAAGAAGGATATCAAATTTTAGAAATTATGTAGTGTTTTCAATGGTCCTAGATGATTTTCTGTTGCAAAAGTCCATTTCTTTTGGTACCAATATTTTCCCATTGATTTTATCCAAATTGTTACAAATAATAAAAAAATGATCATGGAAGATTCCAAATTTTGGATGAATGAAAAACATATGGGAGGCATAAATAGACTGTAGCATATTACTAACAATGACTTACATGTGAGAAGTTGTTTTTAAAAACACATTATCAAGGACATATGTGGCCAGAAAGTGAGTTAGACCAGTTATGTAGTGAGAGTGAAGGATAACAGATGGACATCTGAAGTGCTACAGGGGTAACCTTCAATGTATTAAAAGGAGAGGACACCCCTCCAGCACATTGGACAGATCCTCCATGGAAAATTTATGAAGACATGTACAAGAATCACACATGGTGAGAAGTGTACAGATCACAACCTTTCTACCTCTATCAAAGGAAGTACCTATATTATTGAGGTTCTGGATCCATTTAAATATCTTAATATCACAATAACTAAAGTAGGCCACAGATGAAAGTTGAAAGTAACCTAAAGAATGGAAACAATCATTTGATCCTTTGGTAGAGATGAGATGCTCTCCTCATGAGCATCTATTCACAAACCCTCCATGCCTTCTTGACCTGCACAAATCTTGTTTTTGTCTTTCCCACAAAGTTTTCCATAGAAAATCTACCCAATGTATTGGAATTTATTTTTCTTTTTTTCATCTTGGGGGCAGCAATGTATCATCAGACTGTCTGATCATCAATTATTCCTCTTTGTTTATAGCTGGCCCACCATCCTTATTAATCATGCATAATATTATGCCTCTTTTCACACCCCTCATCATTCATTAAATATTTATATTTAAACTATCTTTTGGTTACTTATTTTTTGATCCACAGTGATGAAACAAAAGTTTTAGACGTATTGAAGTCCTATTTAATGTTATTTCTTTTTGTTTTATGCATTATTTACAGTCATTTAACATTATTGGAAGGATTTTGGCATAAAATTGATGCACAGTTTTGACAGGAAGCAGTTTGAAGTCACAGAAGGTCCTGTACAGTTTCCCAAACATGGTCCAACTATATTTGCTTCTTTTGCTCAATTTTAGGCCCAGATTATATAAAATAAACTAAACTGGTTTTTAATTAATATTATTCTTTGATATAATTACTATCTTAAAACAAATTTGGGGTTTTCTGTTACTCTCTTTTGAAAAATAATGCCAAGAGTTACATTTAAACTAGAATAGAGCAGAAAAGGTGACCATGGTATGTTGGCAATTTCTTAACACTGGAAAAGAATTTTGTGCTTCTTATAAATATAGAAAACCTTTAAAGTCCCACATTGCACTTACACTGCAGTATTTCTACTCTTTCCTGCCAGCTCTTTCCAGATTATTTTTTCTCACTGAACTCCTATTCATCAAAACATAATTAAGCAGATTGAGCAACTCTGGAATTCAACCAATCTTTGATTAAAGTGCTAAAAGTATCTCTGTTCATATAGCATGCTGAGATGCTGGGGAACATAGTACATTGGAAACGGCATGCAATTTGGAGTCAGAGTCAATTCAAAGTTCAGACCTGCTACTTATTGTCTTTGTGATCATGGGCAAGTAACATAACCTCTTTGTACCTGTTTCCTCATCTGTAAAATAAGGATTAAATGGCTTCCAAGACCCCTTCCAGCTCTAAATCTAGGAGATTATGAGTCTATGCTTGATTCCCTCCAGGGTAACATTATTCTTTATTCTTCCCTATATAATGTAATAAAGATAATAGACACTCTAGTAGAAGCAGCCTAGGATCTTGCATTCAAGAGCTTTGACAATATATTCATCAGACCCTCAGTTCCACTTCCAGACCAATCAAGCTGGCAGCCATAACCCAGAGGAGTAATTTCTGTCCAGACATGACTTAGTAAATTCCTGTGCAGTTGCTGTATTCTCCACTTTCTCAGCAACCAAGGCTATTGAAGACCTCAGAAGAGAAGTTCTCAACATCAAACTCCTTGGTATTGTTAAATGTTTCAGCATTAGAAATGCACGTGATTTATCAGTGAGTAATATATGCATATATGTACCAGATATGATACATATGTTGCTAGCTCTGTAATATAAAAATAACTAAATTCACATGTGGCATGAATAGAGCTATCTGAGCTAGAATGAGACCCACTCCTCTATAAAGGGAAATTGTGATTTCCTCCATGGTGGAGAACTGAATGAAAACCTTGGCTGACTGTTGTTTCCCTTGCCTACCTCTAAGAGTGACATTGGGTTAGAATTGTATTTATATACCAAATTATTTGTACCAAATATTGGTAGTATAACAGCACAATAGTTTGGGATTCTGAATAAATAGCACTTTCCTTGATAATTTTCAAGAATGTATTAACATTTAGTTTATTGTTGCCAGGTTAGCTTTCTTCTACCACACACTGCAAAAATGACTATCATGAACACCTAGTAAACCCTTTTATCAAGCTAAGTGGTAAACAGAAAGTTTTATAAATTTGAATACACTAAAGGATACATACAAGTAAATGAATCTTTAGCTGGCAGTGAGTTAAGATCCCAGTCATCAAGAAGAGAGACAAGCATGAGTGAAAGAGGGTGGAGAGGGAATATGTTTTTAATATTCTCAATAAGTCAAGGGATTTGTTAGAAAGACAGTCTCTGCTAATTATCTGTGGTTCTAAGGACTTCTAATAACCTTCCAAAAGTCTATGCGTGCTTTTCCCAACTGCCTCCCTCAAAGTCCTCCACCTATTTGGAGAAGTCAATTCTCTTCTCACACTGTTGCAGTGTGCTCAAGGTTTTCTCAGCCAATTGGGAATCAGATCTTATGTTTATATAGCATAGCAGAACCACAACCAAGGCTGCATTTCAAAGCATCCTTCAATTTGAGTGGGAGAAGGAATTACAAGTGGACATGATAGTCAGAAGACAGTTTACCATCCTACTTTTTGGTGTACTCTAACTATTAGACTTTTCTGTCATGTAGCTGAACTTTCCTGTATTCCTCTTGTTAAAATTTGAACTCTTTGAGAGGGGGGCCTATTGGTTTTTCTTTCCATATTCCCAATGTTTTATAAATGCTTTTTTAGTTTATGATAGGACTTAAAGAACAAAGAGAACCTTAGAGGTCATTAAATACATCTGACAATGAATTTTTTAAAATATAGACAAAGAAACAGACTAGATTTGTTCAGTGATTAATTTTTTTTATTTTTTTCCACTCAATTGTATTTTTTTAATTACACATAGAGATAGTTTACAATATTCACTTTTGTAGAATTATGAGTTTCAAATATTTTTTTCTCTCTTTCTTCCTTCTCTCCCCCTCCTCAAGATAGCAAGCAATATTGATTTGCTCAGTAGTTTAGCAAAGGGTACAAAGCTAGTTGGTAGCAAAAACATAATCTGATTCTATTTCCTCTAAACTGAAACTCTAGCATTGTGAACACTACATTACTCTGCCACTCCATTCATCTAAGTTTATTTTACAGTATATAAATAATAAGACTCAGCAAACTGAATTACAGAACAGTTCTGATAATGTGCAACCCTATTTTGGTTTCACAGGATGTGCAACACAACGAACCAACTTCTGGCGTCTTTTTTTTTTTTTAACATGAGTGGAGGGGAGGAAATAGTCAGGGAAGAAACTAGACAATCATTCCCAAAATATGATATATGTTCTTCCACTTGCCTGAAATTTGTATCTTGTTGTAAACCATTCAGCTCCATGTTTTAGAGGTACCATTTTCCAGCTCCAGCAATGGCATTCAGTGGAAGAACTTATCTCTGAGAGAGAAAAGGGAGTCAAGGGACCTAATAACCAGGCAACATATAGAATATAGCAAGGTGTTACTTGCACTTCCTTGTAATTGCCTTAGAAAAAATTAGCAATAAATTAATCATCTTCAAGAATATATCAAAAAAGGGAAGAATGGGTAAGAAATGCCTCCTTTGTATTAGGAGGTATTTTCCTCAACCTCTACAAACACTCTCCCTGCTTTTAGTGGGTGGTGCCTTTTGAAATAGTTCATTTCTCTTTCCTCCAAGATTAAATGACTACCCAGAAAGTTCTTATGATGCATGAGGATCCAGAAAAGAACCTGTGGGACAACTGGTGAGAACATTTCTCAAGGCAAAGACCTGAGCAGGAAGAGAGCCCCTTTCTAAAATATTGCACAGTCCAAACTTAATCTGCCATCCTCAGGAAAAAAAAAATTCTCTTCCCTGCTTACTTGTTCTGTCCTATACCCTAAGGTATGGTGAGTTTTAAGAAAAGGTTTTCTACTAATGGCACTATACCCATGGGAAACTCCCTTCTCCAGTAATTATTAGACAAAAATATTTAGTTTCAAAGTTTCAAAATTCAAATTCAAAAATTTCAAAAATTTTAATTAATTGATCATATTTTCTTATGGTTAATACTTGTTTTAGAGAAAGGAGAGAGAAATTTAGACAGACAGCCAAATAGAAGCCTCAAATTCCAAAGAATTATCCAAATGAGTAGCATTTGATTCCCTTTCATTTTTTTCTCTGTGGACTGCCTTAACCAAAAAATATTTATCTGTCCCCTTTGCTCTATCCTTGTCAAATATAGATTCCACAAAACTCAAAGAATTGTTGGAACATAAATGAAGTCGAGATTTTGCGGATATTTAACAAGCAGAGATATAACTAGGAAGAAGTAACTGAACTTTGCCAAAGGTTACAAAATAAGAAGGGCATTTCCTCCTTGGAGTGGATCTTCAGCCTCATGTCACATAAAGTCATGTAGATTCCATCCATTTCCTGACCCACTAGCAAGCCCTCACCTGTCACTTCTACTTTTCAACTTTCTCCTAGGTACTGTCTAGTGATACTTCATCAGACCTAGAAAGACTGGCTTCTACATGCCTGAATTTGTCCCTCATGCCAGAATTCCTAATTCTATCACTGCTTACAGTGTTCAGCTATTCAATCAATTTGATAACACCAAATGTTATAAAAAAATCCAATTATTTTTTTAAAGGCTTTTCCTCAAATCTATTGCAACCAAAAATAATAATAGTCCTGCAAAGCCAGGAAATCAAACTTAAGTTGAAAGAACAGCTTTTCTGAACATGTAATTTAGTGTTCACACAAAAGATTCCCTGCTGATAAATGTAACTGGGGAAATGAAGGTAGGAATGGAATAACAAAAGAAGCAAAAAATGAGAAAAAGAGAGGGGAAAGAAAGGAACAAAGAAAAGTAGGAAGGAAGAATAGAAAAGGAGGGAGGGAAAGAAGGCAAGCAGGAAGGAAGAAAAGGAAAAAGGAAAGGAGGGAGACAAGAGGGGAGACCACAGTCAGGCCTAAGATCCAAGGAAATTGATGTTCCATAGGCAATGTCCTCTGTGTTATTTCTGTCCACTAAATCAAAAGTGTCTCAAGTCACATTACCTCAATTCCGCTAGCAAGGCAAAAACCTAGACCAGTGGCTTAGTGCTAACATGACTGACTTAAATAGCTCAAAATTTGTGAATTTTGACATAATTACTGATTTCCTCAACAGATTTAATGCCTAAGTTTATCTTCACTTTAATCCAATTTCATGCCTAGAGCAGAGTGAACACAGCAGAGCGTTGTTCTTAACCTTCTGATATCATTAATTATTGCTACATTGGGAGTTACAGCATGGAACAAACAGGTTTTTAAATAGAAATCATTTGTCTCTCAGCAGGGAGACTCAACAGTTTTATTTCCTCAAACTCAAATCACTGCTCTTGAGTAATCTTGTTTCATGGTGATCTTCCCTCTGTGACCCCAGTCCATGCTAAAAATCTCTCTCTGGTCCCTGGATCAGTCCAATTTGCCACCTGTAGTGAGAGGTGTCTATTTCCCCCCTTAATTGTTGAAGAAGATTTTCTTCAAGGAAAGGGCAGTCTTTCCCTGAGCTCTGGGCATTTGGTCAGGTTTCCTGGTGATTTTCTGCCAAAGGAAATCCCCTAACTCATTAAAAAAAATAGATTAATTGACCGGTTCAGTAACAAGTCGCTCCAGGACCCAATAAACTTTACAAAGGGTACATTCCAATTACAACTGGGCTCAGCGGGATCCCGATAAGTAAGCCAGAATAATCTTTCTCCAGCTCTGAGGAGTTTTTAACTTCTTTTCATTCATTTAACTCCTTTGCCTTGGTTTATGCAACAAAGTCTTCTACTGCCAAGCAGTTCCAGTCCCTACCACCCAAAGGCCTAGTGAAAGATCCGGAAGGACCACTGGGTTGCTGAGAGATGATCCCTTTATGCATTTTGGCTCAGCCCCTACAAGTTTACAGCATCCCTTTCAGTGGGATGTTTGGTCCCATCATCCAATAGGGAATCCTGCTGAGAAGGGAACATGAGTCCATGGAGTCCAAACATCTGTTGAAGCTGTCACATTAGTGTACTGGCAGGCTACAGCTGGAACTCACCCTTCTCACCAGGAAAAGGTCAATGGTGGAAGCCCGGACTTTGGTAACAAGCATGATTGCAAAAACAGAGAAAGAAAAGTTAAAGCCAAGTCCTAAATAGATAGGTTGTGTTGAGGAGCAGCTCCCACAACCATGATAAATCTAGATTACTTTTTTTTACTGAGCTCTTTCTCCTTCTGATGAGCTAAATGCTCCTTTAAAAGGAAGACTGGGGTAGAAATCTCATAAGATCAAGTATCTATCCCTCTTTAAAGATACAAAAGAGACAAAGATAATAACATTAGTGGAAGGAATTGCAAATCAATTCCACTTTAATAAACAAGAATTTTTTAATCACCTCCAATGTTTTAATTGTACTAAACGGTAAAGGATTATTAAATCCAAGCAGATAATCAAGCTCTTGCCTTCAAGAAGCTTACAACTTAGCTTATTTTATTGAATCTTTTTTTTTATTTTTAAAGCCATATTGTTATCTAGAAGTGAATTTAAAGTTGTTTGCCACAAATTTAAAGTAATTAAAATTAATCATACCAAATTTCCTTTTATCTTTTCCTTTTTTTTTTTACTTTCCCTCCCTAGCATCACATATTATTCAGTCCACACGGACTTATTCATTTCACAAAAAAGACTCAGTAATCAGAGAAACAATGCTCAGCAGATGTTTTCCACCATGACACATGTTTTCATTCAGGAATCTTGACTGCTGAGCCTGAATATGCCTATGGCAACATGGTAATCTCTATACATTTTTACTTCATTTTAATGAGGAATTTTAAATTTGTGTCTACAGCCACCATCCTAGAAACAAATTTGTCCAAACCTACAATCTACAATGGTATAGAACCTCAGGTATACAAATTACTGATTGTTTCTATCTAGAGTCTCTAAGACATTCATTAGTTCTTCCTGGACACTGAATCAAAATTTATTGAAGAAGTGATTTGACAAATTTTATGAAGCTGCTAAGGTATTCAGCAAAGCTTTTAGAGTCGTTCACCCCAAAATTCTGGCTATAAAAATGTTCTAGACCTTCATACAGATGGCCTTGGACTGGTATATAGAATAGGTCACTAAAACAATGAATCAATTCAATAAATTATTATTTGATATTTTAGAGGAGGGAAAAATCACCCCTACTCATTTTTCCATTTATCAATAATTATATTGATCCAAGATAGCTTGTGTCTCCCCCCAAAAGTCTGTTTATAAAAATTAAATCTAAATACAACATATAATCACTTAAATATCATACTAGAGAAGAGAATAAAAACCAGAGAGTAATGATGAAAATAAACATTTGAATTTGAATAGAAAATGGTTTTAAAATCCTCTTTAGTAAACATATTTATACAATAAGTTTATGTTAATTTTTCAAGCTATACTTAAATACTTTTTTTTCCTTTTAGAAAGATTTCATTTAAAGAATATGTCCTATATTTGAAAGAGGTCTATATTGGAATTAATATGATCCTGGACAGAAACAGCCCCAAATCTCTGATTTTCAGGACCACACAATTGTTTTCTAAGATATTCTAAATACTCATAAAAATGCCTTTCGTAGTGGGAGGTGTCTAAGAAAAACACATTAAGTAAAATTGGATGGTATATATAGTTCTAGAATCAACTGCATTTTAAAATATTAATGTTCATTGGAGGCCAAATTGTTTTAAAAGGATCAACCAGGCTTCTCTTTTGGCAGAAACAATTTTTGTGCCAGCAATTAGCTACACGTGCAAATATTTAACTGCTGGTTGATGGTTTTATCCCCCAAATGCAGTGGTTAATCAATTAGCCACCTGGCTTGCAGATACAATTAAATATCTGCCTGTATCATAACTTGATCCAAGTCACCTTTTAAAAATCAGGGTCTTAACCTATTTCCATTAAGAAAAGGTGAACTGCTTTGAAAGTAAAGTTGGGAAGTGGGGGAAATTTAAAAGTATATATTTGAATTAAACATTCTTAATGTGATTCAAAGGAATAAAATGTCTGTTATCTTTATGTGTCTTTAATCACTACCTCACATCACATTTTCCCTGGGGGAATTAGGGATAGCTAAAATGACTTATGTCCACCAAGTTCACTCAGTCTTTGAGGGTTGTATTTGAGAGTTATGTTAAATAACTTACTTTACCAACCCTAGCTGCTATTCCAACAAACACTTCCAATCATGTTGCCTGACTATCCCATTTATTTTCATGCTTATTTTTATGGCATTGAATGAAAATAAGACCTGAGTGTAAGGGTTCCATCCTATTGCAAATTACATTCAAGAGGTGCCTGAGAATTAAATGCATCATTTATTTTTGATAATTGCACATTACATGCAAGAATTGGGTACTATTGGTAAACTCAGTCGCAGCATAGGATGGTGTAATCCACCTTCTTTGCAAAGAATATTAAGTCTCATTATATATAATTTGTTCTCTAAGAAGTCGCCCGATTGGAAATAACCCAAGTTGTTTCAATCTCTGGTTTTATCAGCTATCTTGAACATCAGGTGACTAAAAGAAGAAAGAAAAATTACAATTCCAATCTGTCTTTCTCCACAAGCCCCCCTGTTTCTCTGAAAGGCATTTTCTATAGCAAATTTACCTTGTTCTTGTTTTCACAGGATATGCCATTATATCTATTCTTTCAAAGGCCATACATTTCTCCTGGGAAATATTTCTAAATTAATATGACATTTTTTCCCAAATTAGACTGAAAATGAGAGAATTCTGGAGAGATCATTTTGACACAGTTTGATATACAGTTAAAACTGAATAGCTGAAGCATGATATTATCCTAGTATTTTACAGTAGATGTATCAAAGATCACTGAGGGCAAGAATTATTCAAGAATGTCCAGACATGCAGATTTTATATTTGAATCTACTTAGTGCACCCATTCTTCAAAATTTTTTGCATTCATTTAATTTAATTTTCAAAAAGCAATCTAAATCCTTCCCGTGAGATAGGCTTTAACAAACACAATACAATATTAATCCAGAATCACAAATTTTCAGAGTTGAAGAGACCTCAATTGTATTCTAATATGATTTGAAAAAGAATCCCCTCTTCACATAAAACTAACAAGACACCATCAAACTTTTGTTTGATAATGTTTGTTGAGGGTGAACTCATTAGATCCAGAAGCAAGCAGCTCATTCTCCTTGGGGACTATCATAATTATAAGGTAAAATATCCTATATCAAGATTAAATGTGTTTATTTCCAACTTCATTCACTAATCCTATCTTTAGGGTCAAGCAGATAAATCTAATACTTCTTCCCCACTAAAGATCTTTAATTTCTTGAATACATTTCCCCACTAAATTGGGTCTGCCCCCAACTCCTGGTTAAATATCTCTAGTTCCTTCAACCAGTGCTTATATGATATGAATTTGAGATTCTTTACCATTCTGGTTGTCTTCCTTTGAGAGAATTCCCAGCTTATCAATGTTCTTCCCAAAATGTAATACCCAGAACTGAATTCTGGTTGTGGTCTGAGATGGCAAAGTACAGTTGATTTATACCCTTTTGTGTCTTTTTTTAATGCCCTAAAAAGATTTTAGTTTTCTTAGCATAAGACTTTTGAGTCATACTGAGTTTTAAATCCACTATATATAAAATAAAATTTAAGGAAAATGATAAAAAGGGAAATATTATTTAAAATAACTGCATAAAGAATGTTTGTGGCAACCCTCTTTGTAGTGGCCAGAAACTGGAAACTGAATGGATGCCCATCAATTGGAGAATGGCTGAATAAATTGTGGTATATGAATATTATGGAATATTATTGTTCGGTAAGAAATGGCCAACAGGATGATTTCAGAAAAGCCTGGAGAGACTTACACGAACTCATGCTGAGTGAAATGAGCAGGACCAGGAGATCATTATATACTTCAACAACAATACTATATGATGATCAATTCTATTGGACCTGGCCATCTTCAGCAATGAGATGAACCAAATCAGTTCCAAGGGAGCAGTAATGAACTGAACCAGATACACCCAGCGAAAGAACTCTGGGAGATGACTAAGAACCATTACATTGAATTCCCAATGCCTATATTTTTGCCTGCCTGCACTTTTTTTTATTTCCTTCACAGGCTAATTGTACAATATTTCAGAGTCCGATTCTTTTTGTACAGCAAAATAACACTTTGGACATGCAAACTTATTTTGTATTTAATGTAAACTTTAATATATTTAACATGTACTGCTCATCCTACCATCTAGGAGAGGGGAAAAGGAGGAGGGGAAGGAGGGGAAAAATTGGAACAAAAGATTTGGCAATTGTCAATGCTGTAAAATTACCCATGCATATAACTTTTAAATAAAAAAGCTATAATAAAAAAGATAAAGTAAAAAAAAATAATAATAAAATAAAATAAAATAACTGCATAATGTAAAAAAAAGTCTGAAAGCCAATCTACCAAGGATCACACAAGTCCTATATAAAAACAAAATTTAAAACACTTTCTAAAATAAAGAATGACAAAAAACTGAAAGAATTGTAAATCTTCAGGACTGAGCTACACTAATATACTAAAAGGTGTGGTAGTACCTAAATTAATTTACAAATAAGTAATATCCATATCAATCACATTATCATCACACAATCACACACAAGTGAGTGCTTTTATGGAACTAGGGGAAATAGTAACAAATGTTATTTGGAAGAAGAAAAAGTATCTAGAATCTCAATGTGAATAATAAAAAAAAGAAGAATGAAAAACAAATAGCATTTGCAGGCCTCAAATTATGTTACAAACCAGTAAATACAAAAACTAATAGTTAAAAACGTAAAAGTAGATCATTGGGACAAACTAGTTAAAGTTAGATCATAAATAATAATTTTTGAGTCACCATAAATAATAGACAAATAGATAAATAATAACTGAAATCAACAAACTAATGTTTGATAAACTGAAATTGAAAAGCATAGGGAAAAAAACTCCCTATTTAACAAGAACTTCTGGGAAAAGTAGAAAATGGCTTGGCAGAAATTATATTTGACCAATATTTTATACTAAATTCCACAGTAAAATCAAAATGGGTATATGATCTAAATATTGAAAATCATACTCTTTTAAAGATAATACTACACCAGATCTGGAACCTTTTTATAGATATGGATAAAGGGAAGATTCTTAATCAAAGATAAAGGAAATCACAAAAGATAAAATAAAGAATGTGAGTAAATGAAAAGGAAATGCCTTTGCACTAATAAAAAGCTGTACAACTAGATTAAGGAGGGAAAGTAATACTTATAGCAGATATTTCTGCAAAGAGTCTGATATTCAACATATTTATGGAATACAAATATATGATACCAAAATACATTCCACATAAAAACAGCAGGATATGAACAATCAGTTCTCAAGAAAAAGCACTGCAAATTTTTAACAACCACATGAAAGCTTGTTCCAAGATGCTAATAATAAGAAAAGTACAAATCAAAACAATTCCATGGTCTTACTTCACACTCATCAAATTCACAAAGATGATAAGAGATGGGAATTCAATATTAGAAAGATTTTGGAAAGACAGGTACAGAACAGCACAGCGAATGAAAGATGGTAGGCTTTTAATGTTTATTAATTTATATCCTACCAATGGAGCTATAAATGAGTCACTCTGGAAGATAGGCAATTTGTAAGCTGAAGACAGGTGACCTAGAATAATCCTTGAATTAGAGATCCTACTCTAGAAACATTCTAAGAAAGTTAAAGATAGAAAAGAAAACTCTATGCCTTTCAAAATACTCATAGCAGCACTTTTGTAACAGTTAAGAACTGAAAATAAAATAGATGAACATCAATAAAGGAATAACTAAACAAATTGTAGTACATAGTTGACTTTTTCTGTGTTGTTCTTTATCTGAAAAATGGGAATAATGACTTCACAGAGTTCTTGAGAGGCTCAGATGAGATGAAGTATATTAAATACATCACAAACTACAAAACACTATCTGTAATCTAGCCAATTCTAAAGAACTTTGCATGAGACCCTCCTAAATGGTAGAAAAAATAGTGGGGAGCATTAGCACAAGAGTTTTAGATAAGAGAGACATTCTTTATTCTTCTTCAAGAAAGTCTCATTTTATAATGGAATATTATTATTCTTTAAGAAATGACGACCAGGCTGATCTCAGAAAAACCTGGAAAGACTTACATGAACTGATCCTGAACCAAGAGAACATTTGTACACAGCAACAACAGGATTATGTGATGATCAACTGTATGGACTTACCTCTTTTCAACAATGAGGTCATGGAAGGCAATTCCAATAGATTTGTAATGGAGGGAGCCATCCTCATCAAGATAGAGAACTATAGAGACTGAATATCAATCAAAGTATAATATTTTCACCTTTTTATTATTGTTGTTTGTTTGCTTTCTTTTTTCCTCATTTTTTTAACTTTTGGTCTTATTTTTCTTGCAGAACATGACAAATATGGAAATATGTTTGGAGAAATTGCACATGTTTGGCTTGTATTAGATTGCTTGCTGTCTATGAAGGAAGAGGAGATAGGGAAAAAAAATTGGAGGACAAGATTTTGCAGGGATGAATGTTAAAGGCTATCTTCACATGTATTTGGAAATAAAAGGCTCTTTTTTAAAAAAGAAAGACTTATTCTTCCATACTAGCTTCAGGAATAACTCCAGGGAAGAAAAGAGAAGAGAAAGATTCTTTTGTAGACATGTAGACATGTAGCTGCTCACCATCCCTGATTTCCAGCTTTCTCTATAAAGACTACAAGGCATTTTTCCTTGGGTAAAATTGCAACTACTCTCCTAGTTGAATGACATCTCATCTCATTCACATTTAAAGAATTCATGTGCAATTGTGAACTTTCTTGTATTTTTATACTCTATAATATCCCTTATTTCTGTTCACTATCTTCTGAGTAAATGAGTTTGCTCACTATGGTTTCTGAAGACTTTTTGTGTAACTGCTATTTTGTACAAAAAGATAAAGTCAGAAAGTTTGAGGCACCTTTACTCTTAAAGTAATAACCACGAAAATAGCTTTTTTTTTCTAGAACCAATAGTCCTCCTAGACTAGTAATATTTATATAATTCTAGTCCTGTACCCTCTCTCAGAGTCTGAAGTACAAAGCAGGTAGCTTTGTGGTACCATCTCCTGTTCCCTTCAATTTAAGAATCAAAGTTTCTCTTGGAGAGAGGCGAGCAAGATTGTCTATCACTATCTCCAGATAACTAAATATATTTAGATAATTCATGTCAACACATACATAAACTATATAGGCAACAAATCAGATGGGAAATAATATTATTTCTAGATAAAAAAGAAGTGACTTTTCTACCATTACTATAGAATCCTAATAGAATCACCAGACTTAGAAATTAAGAAATACTTAATATCATTCTGCCCCATTAGTCCCAAAAAAAGACTAAACACTAAATGCTAAAAGTATATTTCTTCAAATTTAAATCTTATATCTCTGCTCAATTTTCATTTATGCTCACTATTTCTTGGATTTTCCTTTGTCTTGATCACTTTTTGCTAAAAATGTGTTACTTATCTCAAGGAGCTTATAATCTATTTGGGGAGAAAATACGTACTATCCCCAAAAGGCTTTATGCAGTTTTAAGCTTTAATAGCTTAAATAAAGTTATTAAGATTTTAATCATTTAAAGTTTCACTCAGACTTTTGAGACAACTTGAGTATGGATATAAAATTAATACAAAATAAGTAAAAGATAATTTGTGATGGGAAGGCATTTGAATTTTGGGAAGGAATCAAGAAACACTTCACGCAAAAGGTTGTACTTAAACTGAGACTTGAAGGAACCCACAGATTGTAGAATGTGCAGATGTGGAAAATTATGCATTCCAAGCATTTGAGACAACTAATGCAAAGTCACAGGGATGGTAGATGAAAAAGTATAAGGCCAGTTTGTCTGGGTGGCAAAGTCCATGAAAGGGAATACTGCATAAAGTAGGAAAGGCATATTGGAGTCAGGCTATAAAAAAAAACTTGAAAGCCAAAGAGAATTGATATTTTATCTTAGAAGGAAAATCACTCTGGAATAGGATCCTTTTACAATTGGTCAAATGAGAGGTGATAAAGGATTGTTGAAAAATTGGCATATGAGGTAGAAACAGGAAGATATCTGATTGATTGTATGTGTAACATGAGTGAAAGTGAGAAATCAGAGAAGACCACAAGGTAGCAAACCTGAATTACTGGAAGAAAGTTGGAGTTGTCAACACAACATAAGAACTCATTCTTGGTTTAATTTTGACAGAAGCCAATAAATGTGAAAGCCTCACGCTTCTTTCTCTTTTTTTCCCCCTTGAAATCTGCTCTTGCAAGAATACATGAAATTGTGTAAAAGCTACTGACAGTCTTGGAAGAAAACTTAACATCCCAAGATACTGATACAGTTTGTAAATCAAACTAAACACCCAACTGAGGTTACACATGATCCATTGCAAAAATCTCCATTACTTGTACTACCAATATGGAAGAAATGACAATTATATAGTGATTAGATCCATGCCAAATTGGTTATTAATTTCTTTTTGTGTCAAAAAAAGACCCACTTCCTGGGATCTTAATCATTTCCAGCAAGAGTCCAACTTCAATGAATAAAACAATCTAACTAGTCTTAAATGAAATATATACACTGCTTCCCATTTTTAGGTTGTTAAAAATTTGCATTTTAGCAGCTGGTTTTCCCTACATATCTACAAATGTCTTTTATTGAAGAAGAAAAAAAAAGATTCCCTATGTTGGAACCCATCTTATAACTGAGACATTTATATTTTCCTGTAACTTTCACAAAGACCCAACATCAGAAAATATGAAGCTATTTAAGTCAATAATCTCAACTTTTTAACTAGCAGTTAAATAGGAAAGTGGATAGAGCATTAAACCTGGGATCAGGAAGACTTGAATCCAGTCTCAGACACCTTTTTATGTGATTCTGGATAAGTTTCATAACCTCTATCTAAATTTTCTTAAATGCGAAATATAATAACATCTACCTCTCAAGGTTATTGTTAAGATTGAACGAATTAATATTTGTAAAAAATGCTTAGTATAGTGTCTTGCTTATAGAAGATGTTATGTAAATGTTTATTCCCTTCTTATTTCTTCTTCAACTATAAAATGAGAATAATAGCAACACTTAACCTCCAAGGGTTGTTGTGAAGATCAAGTGATATAATATTTGTAAAATGAGACATACTGTCACAATATATTACTTCCAAAAATCTTCAATTAAAAAGAGAAGTAAAATCAAATTAACAATCTTAATATGAATCACAAGGGCATGCATGGTAGAACACAATAAGACAGTGGGGGATATGGGAGGAAATAGTTATCAGTATTAAAAATAATTATTCTTTTCCATATAGAGATTGAGAGTAACAGTAACTGGATCAGAGTCAGAAAGACTTTTACTTTTATCCATATGACTCTAATTCTTACATAGTAGAAACTTAATAAATGCTTTTTAAAGTGATTCCTAGTTGGCTGAAGACAGGAGACACATAGAAACTGATGGGTTACAGACTGGAACTGTAATGATGGAAGCAAAGGAAGCAAGTGATCTTAGAAATAATTCAGTCTTTCACTGAAATCTTCAACCATTACTTTGTCCAAGAGATCACTCTGACTACAGTGGGAAAAAAATGACCCCATGACTTCCTCTGTCAGTGAATGAGTTTTAAAGAAGTTTTTTCTCAAATTACTGAGGGAGGGAGCAGAGGAAAGGATCTGACTATAGAAGGATATTGTATTCCACTCAGGGATGTATGCCGATATAATTTTGATTTCTTTGCTATTGTTCACATCCGATTAAAGGTTTGCTATTTCTGAAATTTTAAAAAAAAAATTAGTCACTTCCCTCAGCAAGTTATGTAAGGGAACTATATATGAAAAAGAGATGTTGAACTGAGCAGATTTAGTGTTGTAGATATTTTTGTTAAATTAACCAAGGAGAGCTCTTTGGAATTTCTTCATACTTAATATTTCATAACAGCTTTTATCACATATTTATATATTGATTTGTGTGCATATATACACATATATGTACATACATATATACACATAAATACATGACACATATGCATGTGTATATAGATATAGATATTTTTAAAATTTCATTCTCAAATCCCATTTGCCCTGATTTGGTAGCTTAAAGAATGAGAGGTCAAAGAAAATATAGGCCAATGAAAATAACATTGAAACAAGAAATTAATTGCAGAGAATGTTTAATATGACAGGGGACTACATAAAATCCTATTATATTTCTTCTCTACTTTACTCAGTAGTCTGTACTATAACTATACTCAAAGGCCAGGGCAGTCTCCTAGGGTATGTTGCTACATTAGTTTGACATTTCTGGCTCCAATTAACCTTACATTTCAGCTATTTTCTAATTTTAAAAAAAAATTGTGATAAGGTTATGTTTTTCTATTAGTGTTTCAACTGCTTATACACATAGACCTATTGTAGATAAGTGAGACCAAGTCTGAATCATTCCCAGGCTGAGCATTATCATATTGTAGAATTTGCCCATGCATGGATGAAAAAATGAAGAAAAAACAAAAATGGCAGAGGGGCAAATCTAACAATAGCAGGGGTATTAGTTCAGTAAATTCCAATGAAATAACCTGATAGAGAACTTCATAGTTCTGTAAATTCAAACCACATAATACAAAATCAAGGCAATGGTTCAGATCTCTTAATCAAACTCTTCCTGAATACAGAAATGATCCATTTGCCATACCTTGTATCACTAGTATTTTGAAAATTACAAAAAAGGTAGCAGGAGACTCAGTTACTTTTCTCCTACCCTACCAATGCTTGTTGTTGCCAAGCCCAGGTAAAGACAAAATTTAAAGGAGTGACAAGTAAGAGAAGCATCAAAATTGAGTTATCTCTAATTCATCTTTGATGACCCCAACCCTTTTAATGAGAGCTGTAAATTGTATGATTGATGCCTCATATGTGAAGTGGGAAGCCAATAAAGTTCATTGGAGGTTGAGTCAGAGAATGAATCATATGGAAGTATTAGTTGGAAGTAGGAAAAAAGAGGAAAGACATCAGAAAGCTTTCACCAAAGTATGTTTTACAAAAATTAATCTCATAGTTTTGTGTAGGATTGATTGGATCAGGGAGATATTAGTAGACTTTATAATCCCCACCCCCCATAAAAAAGGTTTTAAGGTCCTGGCCAAGGTAGTAGCGATGGAAGAAAAATAATGATTCAAAAGAAACATTACTTGAAATTACTTTCCTCCCCCCCGAGGCAATTGGGGCTAAATGACTTGCCCAGGGTCACACAGCTAGGCAATGTTAAGTCTCTGAGAGCAGATTTGAACTCAGGTCCCCCTGACTTCAGGGCTGGTGCTCTATTCACTGCACCACCTAGCTGCCTCCAAGTTACCTTTTTTAAATGACTTAACTTATAGTTTAGAGAAAGTATAGTACATGATGAGACTTACTAGTTTAGTCAGCTATTTTTTTAAAACCCTGAACATGAATTTAAATAAATTTGAACATAATTATTTTGAAAATACTTTTTAGCAACTAAACATCCTTTCCAGATTCCCAAAAAGAAGACAAAAAAAAAGCTTTCCTAGTGGTTCCTTCAAATCTTCCAAAACTGAAATTTAATTTTAATTCAGTAGAACTCTGTTGATGATTTACTTACATATCCCTAATATGAATACATTTATCATAAGTATATATAACTGGAAAAGAAGAAAGGCCAGGTATGTAGTAAAAGTAGGGATTAAGTGGTGAGAAGGTTTAGCACTATATTGATACTCATACAGTGTCAAAGTAACCAGAGAGAAGTCCCTAATATCCCTGAAGATTTTTGAGAGGACAAATACCTGTATTATGAGAGGACATAATTAAGTTTCAATTCCCATCAATAGTGGGAGTACCCATATCAGAGATATCATGGATCAAAAATGGGTGCTTTATTTCTTATTGGTTTTGTATGGAGACTTTCCTTTGTAAATTAACAAGTCACTTTTACTGAATAATTTTGACAGTTTTTCTCTCTAATTTTTAAGTGTCATAGTTTGATATTTTAAACATAAGGCTTCATTTTTAAATGTTTGCCACAAAGTCAGATGTTCACATCTTTACATAAATATTGCCCTTTAGCTGGGAATCTCTCATGTTCAGCTCAATGATGGATTTTTTTGGCAAGTGAAAAAAAAACTTTTCCAGATTTTTGTAAGCACAAAATGAATAAAAAGATGTTTTTCACACTTCAAGCAAAATGTTCAGATGCTTTGTTTTAAAATATCTTTCACGGCGTGAAGTTATCAATATCCAATGCAGTTTTCCCAAGTTTGAGACAAGTTGGTTGAGAAGTAAAGATATTTGGAAGGGGTAAAAATAGCATGTTGCACATGTGCAGTGCATCAAGTTGTTAATTGATGGAAGTGTGGTCTATGTGGTCATTCACACCAAAGTATGCATCTGGAGCTCATATCAATGTAGGAACCAACCTACATTTATTTCTGTTATTAGACACTCCAGGAAAGATCCATGTGTATTTAAGTGAAATGTGTGATACCATATGTTTCTTGGAGTACCTTGGGAAAGGTTTTTATTCACTCACTTAAATTTTAGGTTTTATGTGGAAAAAAATGTTGAAGAAACACCTGATTGAACAGAGTTTTCTTCTTACCTCTGTTTAATAAAATAGAAAAGTGTTGTCCTAGAAAGTATAAAATTTAAATCATAAATTTTTTAATCAAAAAAATCAATGCCATCAAATTATTTTTTATAAAACTATCACCACTGTCAAGTAAGGAGTCAAATATAGCAGCTATGATGTGGTTTCATTGTATTCATATAGATGAAGAGAAGATTTTTATAGTTATATTTATATTATCAAGCAATAGGGAAGAGATATCTATATATCTATCCATATATATCTATCCATAACAGACATATTTTTTCACTTTGAGAAACACATTTTATAAGTCAGCACCAATAAAAACAAGTTACACATGGAGAAAGTCCCCAATTCAAAAGATAAAGACAAAGAAAAAAGGTAAGGTGGTAGCCATTCAAAAAATCATCTTAACCAACTTATTTAGGAAAGCAAGGATAGGTTGAATAGAAAGAATGAGATATACATGTATATATATATATATATATATATATATATATATATACACATATATATATATACATGCATATACACACACACACACGTGTGTGTGTATTTTGTGTGTCTATATGTATATACTGGTATATATATATATATATATATATCACATACAATATATGTTCTTATGTGTTTATATATAAATCTGGGCTTCTTATGGTATGCTCATCTCTAACATGGGGACACACTTTAGGGACTTACTTTGCCTAACATGGAATCCACTGTGTTCCCTACTCTGATGTGTATATATTTATACATAAATATGTGTATATACTGCTTATATATATATATATACACATATCATATATGTGAAATATATATATATATATATATATATATATATATATATATACATATGTGTGTGTGTGTGTGTGTGTATAAACCTGGGCTTCTCATGATATGCCCAGCTTCAACATGGAGACAGACCTGAAGGGTCTAGTTTGCCTAACATGGAGACCACTATGTCCCTTACTGTGTGGGTGGGGGTAGCTTCCTCTGTTTTGCATATTTTAAATAATAATAACTGGAGAGGCAGCCAGTTACCTTCTTTTCCCCTAGACTTTCAGGCAGTTCCTATCTGGTGTACCCAGCATATACTCCATGAACACCATCTGTAAAAAGTGAAAAACTTTCCTTCCCCTGCTACCTTAATTTTACACAGCTTGAAGACAAGGGCATTCTTATCCTGCTTCAGGTGCTGGATGTGATCCTTACAGGACCCAGAAGTTTGAGTCATAGATATCTTGGAGCCAGGTTTGCAGGCAGGTGATGAAACCAGTCAGTCCAGCATGAAACCCTAAGAAGCCAAGATGCTTGGACCTTAAGTCCAAGGAAAGTTTTGTAAGTGGAACTGGAATAATGCTCTATGAGGATAGATCTAAATAATAAGCCTAATTAACTTTTCTTCTCTAAGAAATGAAATGGTACAAGATGTTCCTCACATTTTGGGAGAATAAACTTATGTATTTGTGATTCTATTTTCAAAAGTAAGGATTTCTATGGTGAAGATCAGTGTTACATACATGTAGGACTTCATCTAGGATAAAGTGGTCCCTTTGCTTTTGAGGGGACCTCTAAAGAGGTTTTTTGCTGGGACTTTTGAATTTATATAATTTTAGTGAGATCCAAGAAAAATTTGGCAATTTTTTAGGTCCAAATATAGAGTCATTTGTTGTATTTTTTTTCTAATACATGTTTCCTCACAAGTCAGTCCCATTGCTATAATTTTACAAATTTTTCATCTGTTGATTGCCTGTTTAAAAATTAATATTTTATATTCTTAAATTCTGTTTAACCACGGGTAAACTGATATGTTCAATATTATTTTAAGTCTAATATAAATACTAATATTAAATTTGTTATGAGAAATTTAGAATCACTAGATTCTCCTAACAGAAATGTACACATTGTTCTTCTTGCATTTAAGCAAACCTAGATTACTTTCATTATAATGACCTATGGGATCATTATAAGTCTATATACCAATTTTTCTTCTAGTTCTGACAGATGAATTTGCAATTCCATTTGGTTTGCTTTGGCTATAGCAAGGATCTATGTATGAGTTTTGAATGACCTTTGGATTAAAAGATTGTCTATATCAGAGGTACCACTAGAGAATTTTAGTATCCCTTGTGTAGAAAGAAATACTTTTGGTTTTGGTGTGCCTAGAGTAAAAAGGGACATTTTTGTGTAGACTGTAGTTGGATGACCTTTGCACTGAAGAAATCATTGAAAAAGTTTTGCTCATATGACAAAGGGGCAATGCAAATCCTATCAATTTGTTAAGTTCATTGTGGTCCAAATTTTTCTTTAAGACAAAAGCCAATTTTCTTTTTTTTTCTTCCTTTGTGACATGAGAAAGCCCCTATAAAATTAATAAGGCTAAGCAAGCAGAACAACTTGGCAGGCATTTTAAGATGTTTCTTATTTTGTTGGCTGATCTGTGGAACTTTAAAATATTCCTTGTTTTGTGAATCTGCAAACTTTATATTGGAGATAATTAGTTTTCATCTATACATGTGGGATTGTATATGATATTTGGTGTTTTACTGTATGACACCAGGAAAGCAAGGGAAAGAGCATTTCTTAAACCTCTTCAGAGATCATGGGGAACTGTTCTAAATTTAAAATAGGAAAAAAAGAAAGAAAGAAAGAGAGGGAGAGAGGAGAAGAAAGAGAAAAAGGAAAATTCAAAGAGAGAGTAAAGGAAGGAGGGAAGGAAAGAAATAAGGAGAGAGGGAAGGAAAGAGGGAGGGAAGAAGGGAAAGAAGGGAAGGAGGAAAGAAAGGAAGAAGAGAGAGAGGGAGGGTGGGAGAAAGAGGGAGGAAAGGAGGAAAGGAGAGAGGGAGGGAAGGAGAAAAGAAAAAACCAAATTAGGTAGCTATTGCAACAGCCCAGGAGACAGGACATGAGATTCTGAACTAAGGAGGGTAGTCATGTTTGGTAAATTTTTTCAAAATGAAATGATTATCTATTATCCATATTACTTGTTTAGAACTCAAAACTTCTTATTATTCAGTAATATACTACCCAAGAAGCAGCACATAACTGTGAAACAACCGCTGTACATTTGTATTTTTAAATCTTTCCATATTCACTTTAAATAAATTTTTCACTATTATGGTCTAGTAAGCTAAAATGTCTACAAGAATTGTTACATATGTTGCTTCTATACAAAATGTGTGATAAGAGAATAATATATATAAATGGATGATAAATAAGCCAATTTTTGTATTTTTTAAAATCTCCATTCAATTGTAATATCTATTTTAAAATTTGTATGACTATACTAGCTAATGTTTTTCCCCCCGAGGCAATTGGGATTAAGTGACTTGGCCAGGGTCATACAGTTAGGAAGTATTAAGTGTCTGAATCCAGATTTGAACTCAGGTCCTCCTGAGTTCAGAGCTGGTGCTCTATCCACTGTGCCTCCTAGCTGCTCCTATACTAGTTAATGTTTATCCTTAACTATTTTAATAAAAACTCTACATTCATTGTAGTTTAAAGCTCAGACCTACTTGGTCCTCTAGTGTGTGTGTGTGTGTGTGTGTGTGTGTGTTATATGTTTATTGAAGGAATTCAATAAAACAGGATGAAGGTAATCATAGTGTGATACAGTGGAATTAGAACTGGATTAAGAGAAACTGATTCAAATTCTACCATTAATAATTATTACCTTTATATTCCTAAATCACTGGATTTCCCTGGCCCTTATTTTATTTAGCTGTAAAAATGAAGTGATTAAATTCAGATGTTTGCCATTTAAGATTCCCTACAGCTCTTGGTCTATGATCCAAAAACTATGTCCTTTAGACAGCTTTTGTACTTGTCTAGATGCAATGAATTGACCAGAGTTACAAGCACTTTCTGACCCTAAGTCATTTGGAGTCCCAAGATGGTAATTCTGCCCATGGAAAGCAAGAAGTAATAAAAATATTTAAAGTCTGTGTACTTTTTTGGCTCTCTTTGTTCTCTTTTTCAAAGTTCCTGCACCCAGAATGAAAACTCTCCTATAGGAAAAGAAACACCCAATATAGCCAAACCTGGGGGAGAAAATGGACTAGAGGGTATTCCTAGTCCTTCAATTATATGTGTGATAGTCCTTTCTTAAACAACTAAAGTTTTATTTTCTGGGCTTTAAACTAAAATAGACACAGCAGAGCCCACTCTTTTTATTCTGGAGAATACATCTGTGGGCAGCCAGAGGACTAGCAGGGCACTATCCAACATAGTACTATGAGAATGATAGAGTAATGGTTAGCAGAAACCACACACCGCATCGTATAGTCAGCAGAGACAACGTGACTAGCAGATTCTTTATGCCATTCCAGAGCAGCTGGGAACAACATAATCACATTATCAGAAGTCCTGTAGCATGAGAGTTACAAATTGTCTCTCTTTGTACGCTTCTTAGTCATATTTGTCTCCAACACGTATATGTTTCCACACATTTTCCCCAGGTGTTTCTACTCTCCTTACTAATGACATGTGCAGTTGAGGAGAATGTACCCAAAAATTATGGAGGAAATGTTCTATTTCTACATTTCTTTCTATATTGTTTCATTAAATATCTTTTCATTGAAGTAATCATGTCTTCTGGCTGACCTGTAAAGCAGACACATCCTTGGGAACTATTGAATTATAATTTTGAACAGACACATAATTACAAAGTAGCTTGAATATAGTTTAGGTTTTTATGGGCAGACTATCTTTGAAGGTTCCAGGTACTCTATACAGAACACTTATAACTTTGTAGCAAAGTGTATTAGTCTCCTTATTTCAGTTAAATACACTTATCAGAAGTCTAACTATTCAAATATCAAGTACCATAAGTACTCACTACAATATAGGAGTGCAATTACTATTAGACCAAATAACTAGCAGGAAATAAACAACATCCCAAATTTTAAAGTGATGGCAAACATCACCAAAGGTAAGAATTATAGCTATGCTCCTCTACCTATTTATTGTTCCTTGAGACCTCAAAGCAAACTGCTGCATAATCATTTCCAGCAATTAGCATTGTAAACATTGCATGTGGTACTCTTCTCCCTAGAGAGGTAACTGGAATATCATTTATTTATTGAAATGCTGAAATGTTGCCGCTGGCTGTGAAATTACACAAAGGCAAAAATGTAGATGGGGTCTTTCTACTTTCATTAATATAAAATAAATTATCTATTTTCTAGAATAAGAGGTCAAGAACTATGTTTTACATAATTAAATGTCCTAAATTTAAAATTATTTCTTCAGATCCCTAAACCAGGAAACACCTTCACAAACATTTGAACATTAAATGCCCATAATACTACAGCTGTCTCTCCTGTGATCCACAAGCCTGTGATGTTTAAATACACCCTAAAGTACAAGCAAACATTTGGCCAATATTAATTTTCTCCTCTTTATTTTAGCTTGGTTCACTCAAAGGTCAAAACATATAAAGACCCTATTGACAATTATCTAATATCTGAATTAAACTGAGCAGGCCTTTGCTAGAAGCTATCTTTATAGTTTATTTCTAAAATTACTTCCATTCCTTCACCAACTACTCCCCCATCCTACTACCATTAAATCATTGAAATGTAAGTAGACAAATACATATAACAAATTGTGATCAATAAACTAAATACTATAAAGGAAAGTTCTCTTTTTAAAAGTGACAGCAAATATTTATAAAAGGTTAACATTCTTTGAGTTTCTTGAATCAGTTATCTGGGAAATAAATAGCATCATTGGTGATGAAGATGCAAGGACTATAATGTTTTCTTTAATAAACAAATCTAGTAGTGATATTGCTTGCTTGATCAGGAGATATGCATGATTTTATAATTCTTTGGGAATAATTCCAAATTGCTCTGCAAAATGGTTGAATCGGTTTACCATTTCACCAACAATGCATTAGTGTCTCGATTTTCTCACATCCTGTCTAAAAATTGTCACTTTCCTTTTTTGTCACATTAACTCATCTGATAGGTATGGGATGGTAGCTCAAAATTGTTTTAATTTACATTTCTCTAATTAGAACATTTTTATATGCCTATAGATAACTTTGGTCACTTCATCTGAAAACTGCCTATTCTTATCATTTGATAATTTATCAATTGAGGAATGGCTCTTATTTCTAGAAATCTGACTCAGTTCTCTATATATTTAAGAAATGAAGTCTTTATAAGAGAAACGTGTTGTAATTGTTTCCTCGATTATGGTTACTATGTATTTCTCTTCACCTTATTCTCCCTGTATTTATCCTATTCTCTCTCCTTTCACCCTCTTCATTCTCAAATAAGTTTTGTTTCTGACTTTTACCCCTCCCAATCTACCCTCCTTTCTATCACAACTCATCCCTTTTATTATCTTCTTCCCCTCCTCCTTTACTATACAGTAAGACAAATTTCCAAACACAAATGAATGTGTATGTTATTCTTCTATCCCCCCTCCCAGCCAATTCTAATAAGAGTAAAGTTCACGTACTCTCTGGCACCTTCTCTCCACTATAAAAGCTCTTTCATGTTTCTTTTATGTTAGATAATTTGGCCCATGTTCTCTCTCTTTTTCCTATTCTCCAAATGCATTCCTCTTTCTTATCTCTTAATTTTATTTTTTTAAATAATTATTCCATCATATTCAATTCACATCTGTGCCCTTTGTCTATATATATTCCCTCTAACTGCCCTAATAAAGAGAAAGTTTTAAGAGTTACAAGTATCATTTTCCCATAGAGGAATGCAAACAATCTAATCTTATTGAATCCTTTATGATTTCTCTTCCTGATTACCTTTTTATGTTTCTCTTAAGTTTGGTATTTGAAAGTCAAATTGTCTATTCAATTTTGGCTTCTTCATCAGGAATGCTTGAAAATTCTCTTTTCATTGAATATCCATTTGAATATCTATTTTTCCCCAGAAGAATTATATTTAGTTTTGCTGAGTAGGTGACGCTTGGTTGTAATCCTAGCTTTTTTGCCTTCCAGAACACCCAGTCTAAGCCCCCCAGTCCTTTAATGTAGAAACTTTTAAATCTATGTTCTTCACTGTGGTTCCATGATATTTAAATTGTTTCTTTTTTGGGTATTTGCAATATTTTCCCCTTGATCTGGGAGCTGGTCCCAGTTTTCCCTCATCTTCTCCAACATTCATCACATGTATGTAATGGTATCTCAGAGTTATCTTAATTTGCATTTCTCTGATCAATAGTGATTTAGTGCATTTTTTCATATGAGTAGAAATGAGTTCAGGGGCTCACTATTTGCCATCCATAGTTGCACTGGAGATCTCACAGCCAGTCTGGTGATCCACTGGCTTCTGTACAAGGACAGAGTAGTAAATGCTGCTATATTTTGGCTTTGAGTCTCATGCTAGATTACCCCAGACTGTGAAAGCTTTTCTGCCCTAAATCTACTGCACCGCACTGCACTATGCCTATGCTGGCCTGCAAACCATCCCCCTTCCCCACTGCCCAATTGAAATAGACTTTTCCTGAAGTTTTCCCAAAATATCTTGTGCTTGAAAATTGTTACACTCCAAATATTTGTGGATTCTGTTACTCCAAAACCCATTCAGAGGCTTGATCTGGTGTTGATCTGAGAGAAAGCAGGAAGAATTCAGATAAAGCTCTGTCTATTCTTCACCATCTTGGTTCCCCTATATTTCTTTCCCCAAGTCTTCAATTATACCTTTTAAGGCATTCTTCTCTTCATTCAATTCTTATGTCTCATCATTTGGCCCATTGTATTTGTAAAAGTCTCATTTTCTTCAGTATTTTTAATATCTTATTTACCAACTGTTGACTCTTCTTGCATGATTTTCTCATTCTTCTTCCCAATTTTTCCTCTACTTCTATTTCTTGATTTTTAAAATCCCATTTGAAAGCTTCCATAGTCTAAGACCAATTTATATTTTCCTCTGGAGCTTTGAATGTAGCAGTTTTTACTTTGTTATATGAGGTTGTATTTCAATCTTCCCTGTCATCAGAGTAACTTTTTGGTCAGGATTTTTTTCCTGGTATTGGTTCATTTCCCTAACCTGTTTCCTGACTTTTCACTCTATGTTAAAGTGGGGCTCTGCTTCTGGAATTGAGAATGCATTGTCCTAAGCTTCAGATTATTTTATACAGCTGTTTTCAGAGATAATTCTGGGGATATGTAAGTTTTCTGTTCTTTCAAGATATTATGATCTAGGGAAAGGTGTGTTTACTCTTCTCCTGGCCAGGCTCTGATCTTCAAGTGGCCATAAGCACTCTTTTCCATCCAGAAACTAAACAGAGTCCCAACTACCCTGTGGCCTCAAACTTCAATAGGCTAGTGCTCCTCCTCTCCCGGAGACCCAGTGACTTATATCCAAGTTTGTAAAATATATTAGAGTCCACCCCCTAGTATCAGACCCCTTTACCAATTGTAGTATGAGACAACTGCTGCTACTGATTCAATTACCTCCAAGACATACTATTGGTTTGCTGAGACAGCCTGTGCTGGAATGTGCTCTGCTGTCTTACTAACTCAGCTGACCTTTCCTTCCAACCTTCTAAGTTTTCTTGGGCTAGAAAATTCTTTTACTCCATCTTTTTGTGTGTTCAGCCATTCCTGAATTTGTTTAGAGATATTATTAAAATTGTTTGGAGGAGGGAAGGAGAGCTCAGGTGAGTCTCTGCCTTTATTCTGTCATCCTGGCTCCTCCCCACATAAAGTTTTCCAATAGCTATATTCGAGTTAATTCAGGAAGCAAAGAAGCAGAAATATAGATAAATAATAGGAAATCTACTCTTAAGGAGAATAAAAGATAATGACATTGTATTATCACCTTTTTTCATTTTTTGTTTGTTGAGTAATGCAAAATGACTGTCCCAACACATCTGGAAAAAGAGAGAGAGGCAGAAAGAAGAGCAGTGAAAAAGGGAGAAAGAAAGAGAAGGAAAGAAGAAAGAGAATGGAGAAGACAGAGGAAGAGGGAAGGAAGGAAATGGAAGGGAAGAAAAAAGAAGATATAAAAAAAGGAAAAGGAAGAAGGAAAAGAGAAAAGGGTGAGAGAAGTAAAAAGAGAAAGGAAGAAAAAGAAAGACTCTAGAAAGAAAATACTTATTGAACTTTTCTAGGAAATATTTCCCAAATCTCCTTTTCTGCAATGTAAGAATTTGGAAAAGACAAGACTAAGGAGTCAATTATTCAACTGTGTTTTATAAGCATCTCCTATATACAAAATTTTATTGAAGTATTGTGGACATACACACACACACACACACACACACACACACACACACACAATACAGAGTACCTATCCTCAAGGAAGATATTTTTGTCTTTGAATTAACAAAACCTCATGCATATAGGAATTTCAAAACTCTTAGCAATTAAAGTGTGGAGAACCAAATTTCACTCTGTAGTAGTGATGGATATAGATTAAGTAATTTGAGATGCAAATGGAAATAGAGCACCCTATTCTTGACTTCCAATCTCTTTATGTTAATACAAAGAGACTTTCTTTCACTTTGGGTCCATGCATCCATTAACAAAATCTCTCTTGAACCATTTTGACTGGACCTGTGAATCAGAGATATGATCCTGCTACATGATTGGTACAGTTTATGCTTCTGGGTCACTGGCAAATGCTATGTCTGTCAATGCAGCAGAGATCTTCAATTCAATTAAAAAGTACAACTTGATTGATTTGGAAATGATTTTGCTGCCAACTATCTAAGTATTGTCTCGATCAATGGCAAGACAGAAAGACATGTTGCCATAATTTTAATTCAGAATTTCTTGACTGATGAAAACTCATAATAGTTTTAAAGACCAAATATAAATTCTTTCATTGGGCATTTAAAGCTCTTTGTGACCTGCACACTTATCTTTTTAATTATGCATATTACTGCTCTCCATTCATGCTACACTTAAGCTATACTGAAAAGAAAGAATTCACAGTGATGGGCAAAAATATAAAGAAAATTATTAGAAATGACTGTATGTAGTCACATGTCATACAAACTAATTAGCTAAATGAAATGATGAATATTCACAAAAATATAATATACAACAGAGAACAGGTAATATGGTATACTTTATCTCAAAAAAGAAAGTGAGTAAGAAATAAATGAATTGACAAAAATAACAACTCCTAGATCAAACATATTTACAAGTGAATTATATAAAACACTAAAAGTATAGACATTGTATGCTGTATAAACTGTTCTCAAAAGTGAAGATTATAGGCATCTAATCAAATTCTTTATATGATACCTTTACTTAATATGATCCAAGCAATTATCTAAAATAAAGATCAAACATTATTTATCATAAAGAGAATTCTCCACTATTTTTTTTAACAAGACACTAGAAATGATAGTTCTCATAATAAGGTAAAAAAAAAAAGAAATTAAAGAAATAAGCACTAGAAAAGTAGAGGCAAAATTCTTTCTCTGGAAGGGTCATATTTTATATGGAAATATTCTGTATTTTATGTGGAAGGATCACTATTTTATATAGAAAACTTTAAAATATTGAAAAGTCAAGACAATCAAGAATTTTAGTAAAACAGTAGAATAGAAAATAGTTCCACAAATCCCATCAAATTATTCTCCACAATCATCATTCCTCTGCATAAACATCAAAATTCTGGAGATACCATTTAAATAGAATACTTGAAATATCTGGAAGTTAAGGAGAAAGAAATAAATGTAACTACAACACTTTTCACAAAATAAAGAAAAACTTAAATAAGTTGAGCACTATATGATTTTTGTAATTTCACATCTATATCATAAAAGATGTTACCCAAAGCACTTTAGTGTTATACCAATCAAATTTCCAAGAAGATACTTTACAGAATTAGATAAAATTGTTTTTTTTTTAAAAGATGGATGGAAGAATAAAAAATATTCAGGGTAAATAATGAAAAAAAGGAAGTATAAAGGAGGGTTAGCATTAAAACATTTCAAATGATACTACAATGCACTAATTTTACAAACTTTCTGGTTGTTGCTGTTCACTGTTTCAATAATGTCTGATTCTTTGTGAGCCTATTTGGGTTTTTTTTTGACAAAGATACTGTAGTAATTTACCATTTCCTTTTACAGCTCATTTTACAAATTAGAAACTGAAGCAAACAGACTTAAATGACTTGGCCAGGGTCACACAGTTAGTAAGTATCTGAGACCAGATTTGAACACAAGAAGATGAATCTTCCCAATTCAAGACTGGGCACTCTATCTACTGTCACTTAGTTGTCCAAACTTTCTAGTGCCAAATTATTAAAAATAAAAAATGAATTCTAGGCAAACTAGAACTAAAATCATATTTATGGGAATCTACAAAACTTATGGGGAAATTGGAATGCAGTTTAGAAGAAGGTAAATTTAGACCAGCATCCTATACAATCTACTATAATAAATTCCAACTGGATATATCATAGAATAAAAATAGCAAAGATTTGACAATTATGGAGAGTGAAAAGATTCTCAATGAAATAAAATTATAAGATACAAAATGCGCTACTTGAATTATATAAAAAGTTTAAATTTTTACATAAATAAAATTAATGAATCTAGAATAAGAAGAAAAGCTATAGATTGGGAAGAAGGAGAAATCTTTTCAATAAATCTATTTGATAAAAATCTGTCTTCTAAGATACACTATTCCAATTCTAATCATTTAAAATGGAATCCTTAGCACAACTCTTCAAACTTTCGAATTTTTTTAATTTATCTGCATATCAGAGTTGTGCTTAGATAGCTTAATTACCTTGTTCATCCAATAAAGGCATTAGTCTCAGGACATCTTGGAACTGTCAGATTGAAAGAAAGCCATTCTTCAAGAATATGGAGTGATATTGTAGAAAAAGTATTTGAAAGTGAGGAATCAGAAGTTCTTAGTACCATTTTCTGCTATTGTGAATTACCAAAAATACAAAAGATAAAACAATAAATTCAAACAGAAAAATTATTGTTTTCTTTACTCTAACACAATTTCAGATCTCCTGATATCTAACACAGTGGCCTTTCTGCTACATCATCTTTTATTACCTATATGTTAATATCAATTAAAACCAACCAATTGCTAGATAAAGAATACTCTATAAATCCATCAAACTTTGAAAGCTTTGTAGTCGAAAGAGAGCTTATTGTTGAGTCAAAAGATTTGGATTCAAAATGTAGTTTTTCTTATTATTAGCTGTATGACTTTAATTATGTTCTATTACCTTCTCTTGGCATCAGAGAAATCATATGCTTAGACTTAGACTTAAACTTTTCTAACTCAAAAACTCTAAGTCTATAAAGTCTAAGTTCTCTATAAAGCCTTTCAATTATCCTTCCATAACCATCCTCTTGTAGCCCAAGAGGACTTTTAGTTGGTGAAACTCACTTATGTCTGGTGGCCATCAAAGGATTCTCTTTTTACAAAGTTTCAGTAGGATGATAACTATATTCTCCTTTCAATGGGTACTTAAAAGGGGGAGAAAGGAGTAGGGGAGAAATATTTCCTTAGTTTGCTTATAGCACCCAGACAAGAGACTCCCCTAATTTATCAGAAGAACTAAACAATCCAAAAAAGCTTTCTGCTAATCTGTCCAACCATAATAAAAATTCTATTTATCAGTTTGCTAAAAACAACATTGAGTCTGATAGACAATTTACTATTGTTTTGTCCAGGAAGGTCTATACTTGCTTTTGCTTGCCTGGAATTTGGGTAAGGAACAATAGCTGACTCAGGCAAAAACAAGGTACTAAATCCAGCAGAGATGCCATAATCATTTAAATAGGACACACTTTTTTTTTAATCACAAGCTGAAGGCCCAATATTTCCAGAACCTATTCACTCAATCCAGTTAACTTCCATCAAAAACTATAGGTTGATAGAATTGGGAATTGTTAGAGTCCCATAATCACTGACAGTGAGAATCAGGAAAAGTTCAGAGGGTATTATCAATTGAATTCAACATCCATTTATTAATACATATGTTTAATTCATTGCATATGACACAGGGGACAAAGACAAAATGAAACTCTTTCCTTTGATAATTAGCATTCTGCTACATGATAGGTGATCTGTAGATAGTATTTGAAGGTTTGCAAAGATATATAAAACCAAGCCTCTGGTTCCATTGGTATGGAACTCTCCTCATTGATATAGATTGATTACTCAGAATTCTATGCTTACCTGAGGGACGGAATCAGGGAAAGCTAGAGAGAATAAAAATTCAACTCTTTTGGCTTACAGCTTCAAGAAAGAAGACATGTCATTTAAATCATTTTTTAGGTGTCTGGAGAGAGAGAAAGAGAGAGGGGAGAAGGAAAGGAAGGAGGGAGCAAGGGAGAGAAGGAAGGATAAAGGAAGAGGGAGAGGGAGAAAAGGAGAGGGAGGGAAGGTGAGAGGGAGAAGGAGAGGGAGAGAGAGAGGAGGAGGAAAAAGAAGGAGAAAGAGAAGGGGAAAAGAGAGAGAGACGGGGCAGGGGAGACTGGGAAGATGACATGATCAAAGGATCAGCACTCCTAGAGACACTCCTAGTGTAGTGGATAGAGGATTGGGGTTGGAGTGCAGAAGACCTGAATTCCATTTTCACTTTGTACCAGTAATACCTGTGTGACCCTGAACAAGCCATTTACATACAATCTACCTCAGTTTTCTCAACTGTAAAATGTAATAACAGCTCCTAAACAACAGGGTTATTATGAGAATCACATGAAATAATTTTTGTAAAAGACAGCACAATGACTGGCAAATTTTGAGCATTCTATAAATGTCTATTCCCTTCTTTCTTTCCCCCAATTTTGAGCCTTAGATTTCAAGGAGGTTATGACATATATTATATAATAGGGAGAGAGCAGCATAGAGAAATCCACCCAGATAGCTACATTGTCTAGAACTATTCTGCTATGCCAAAAGGAGATTAAACTGTTTCTTGCTCTCCTCCTTTCCAAAACAATCAACTTTATAGTTATAGTATAAAAGCCCATGTAAGGATCAGCCCAGAGCTTTAGCTCTTCCAGCTTTTATAATGGCCTATAGATAGTCTCACAATAATAAAGAGGGCAATGCCCTCATTATGCTATTGACAACAGCTAATGCATTCCTACTCTCACAACTCAACTGCCCTGTTTCTCTTATTATCATAGCACTATGTGGAAGCATTCTTACTTCTTGCCAGAATTAGAGGATAGGATTTCTGTAAATAAAGTCTCTGCTGAAAATGAGAAGAGTCCTACTTCTCTCAATCAGAACAAGAGCAAAATATTTGCTTACAAAATAAAGAAGCCAGAGTAGAAATGGGAAGGCAGGAATTACTGCCAAAAGCCCCATAGAGCGTATTATAAAAACATTTATATAGTGTTTACTGTATGCTTGGCACTATGGCAAGCATTTTCCAATTATTATGTCATTTGATCCTCACAGCAATTCTGGGAGACAGATGCTATTATTAATCCCCATTTTATAGCTAAGGAAACTGAGATAAATAGAGCTCATGTGGCTAGTAAGTATCTGTGGTTGGATTGGAACTCTGTTCTTCCTGACTTCACTTCACTGCCCTTTCTATTGTTCTGGGGCTACCTAAAGTCAATTCAAAAAAAAAAAAACTAGGAGACCTTTTTGTTAGTGTTTATATTATGTTAAGAGTTTTTTTACCTTGGAGGAAAGAAAAAGAAAACCAGCTGAGATGTCTTCTTGGTAAACTAATGTAACTATGTAAGTCTGGTGTTTTCAGGACAGAATTCTCTCTATGTCTCTGTATTTCTTGTGTTTTGTGGTCTCTGTGTTCCAGTCCAAGATGACTAAGGTAATTTACCTTACAAAAGGGTTTGGTAGTGACATATCTATAACAAACGTTAAGGGACAGCTCCATCCTTAACAATACTTTCTGATCATTCTTTTCTTCTCTTAGAAGTCCTGTGTCATACGTGATAGAACCTGACCAGGGGAGTAGGATTCTCCAGGCAAGATGTTTAGCCTAGTTCATACTTCATAATCCAAATGTAAAATTGTATCCTTGCTAGGTGTACCCATTTCAGCTTTTCTGTTCCAGGTTCATAGTAGAGCAATTAATTGACAATCACCCTAATGAAAACCTGAGGCAAGACCATTAACATATAGAGTCCCAAAGGAAAGGCCTCATTTGTAACCAAGACCCAACATAAGAGACAGTGTTCCTTGAGTTAACCTATATAAAGCATTTCTTCCCTCAGTACAAAGAGATTTCTAGTTTCCTCCCTAAAGTATCAGGTATCATACTACAATATTCTCTTTTCGTAGAAATTTCAAAGGTGAACAATATTTATCAGTTCAGCCAGGGCCAAGGGTTGACATTAAGCAAATTTCGAGGGTTATTTGAAGTTAATTGAGTTTAATCATGTAATGGTTTTATAATTAGTCATAGTGTTATTATTTCTATACCAGAGGACCCATTTTTAAAGTAAAGATGAATTTATCAATCTGTATTAAATAAGAGAGTAGCTCTGTCAGCAGTTGGTGGGGTGGCTGGGGATTGAGAAAGAAGAAGTATACTAGATATACATAAGAACTTTAAGTATTTGTCCTCTGAATACATGATCTAGAATCCTAGCTGAGGATTGACTTTCAAGAATAAGGCTAGGGGACTTCCAGCCAAGATGGCGGAGAGGACACGCACATCTACTTAATCTCCATCTTTGTTCTCAGAATGTATTTCATGACAAGGCCTCAGAATTAGTGCTTGACTGGAAAAGAAACCTACAAATAATTACCAACAGAAGACATCCTTGAAATTCACCAGAAAAGCTCTGTTTTTGCTTATGGGCAGGGATGGTTAGATCAGGCACAGGCTGAGAGCAGGCAGTGGCAGCGAGACTACAGCAGGCAGCTCACACTGAGCAGATGGAAGGGGAATGGGGTGTGATCTCAGCCTTTTCTGTGGAAAGAACTTTACCACACTGTGGATACTTTGCCCTGGCAGCAAGCCAGTATACCAGCTGAGAAGCTGTAAACACAGGAGGTAAAGATTGTAACCCCAAAAAGTTAGGATCTCTTGGGACCTGGTCACACCCACCTGGAATGTCTCAGCACGCTCTCAGAGTCTCACAGTTTCAGAGTGCAGATGTAGTACAGCCATTGCTGTCCTGCTAGTGCCTCACTGCTGCGCCCCACAGTCTATAGAGGAAGCTCAGTATCCTCTCCTCCCCCTCCCCCTCCCCCTCCCCCTCAGTATCCAGCCCCTCCTCCCCCACCAAAAAGCAGGCTGCATTTGTTTTTTTGCTAATTTGTCTTCTTTGATTCTTCTTTGACAAAATGAGCAAAAAACTTAAATGGACTCTAACTATTGATAGCTTCTATATGTATAGAGAGCAGACTGACCCTGAGGAGACTAAAAACAGACTGTCTCAAGATGAATCCCCAAAGGGGGATGTGATCTGGTCCTCAACACTCAAGACTCTCATAGAAGAAATTAAAAAGGCTCTCACAAGAGAACTGGAAGAAAAATGGGGAAAGTAAAGGGAAGCTTGGCAAGAGAATCTGGATAAGTCATCCCGCTCATTTAAAGATAGAGTGGATAAAGAAATCAAATCCTTGAAAAACAGAATTGGTGAATTGGAAAAAGAATATAGGTCTCTAAAAAATAAAATGGGCAAAATGGAAAAAAATTTCCATAGAACAAAACAACTCACTTAAAAACTCAATTGGACAATTAGAAAAAGATATTTAAAAAGTGAGTGAAGAAAATAATTCATTGAAAATAGAATCGAACAAATGAATTGAATGACTCGAGGAGACACCAAGAATCAGTCAAACAAAACCAAAAAAAATGAAACAATGGGAAAAAAATGTCAAATACCTTCTTGGGAAAACAACAGATCTGGAAAGTAGATGTAGGAGAGACAATCTGAAAATTATTGGACTCCCTGAAAAATATGATGAAAAAAAGAGCCCAGACACTATTTTCTAGAAAATTATCAAAGCGAACTGCCCAGATGTTATAGGAACATATAGTAAAATTGACACTGAAAGAATTCATCAATCACCTACTGAAAGCGACCCTAAAATCAAAACTCCAAGAAATAGTGGCTAAATTCCAGAACTATCAAACTAAAGAAAAAATGTTACAAGCTGCTAGAAAAAATCAATTCAAATATAGAGGAGCCACAATAAGGATTACCCAGGATCTAGCAGCATCCACATTAAAGGATTGAAGGGCTTGGAATCTGATATTCCGAAAAACTAAAGAATTTGGTATGCAGCCAAAAATAACTTACTCAGCCAAAATGAGCATTTTTTTTCCCAGGGAAGAAAACGGACATTCAATGAAATAAGTGAATTTCATCTATTTCTGATGAAAAAACTGGAACTAAACAAAAAGAGATACCTAAAGAGGTAAAAAGAAATCTTGGGAACTATATTTCTGTTATAAAGATATATGAAGAATACATGTATAATTTGTTCTAGAAACTAGAGGTGGAAAGGACATTGTACCTGGAAAAGGGTAAAGTGGGGGTACTACATCTCACGAAGAGGCAAAGGAAACCTATTATATCTGAGAGAAAGAATGGAGGAGGATGAACATAGTGTGTATCATACTCTCATCAGAACTGACTTAAAGAGAAAAATATTAGACATATTTGATTTATGGTGAAACTTCTTCCACCTCATTGAAAAGTGGGAGGGGAAAAGTGAAAAGGGAAGCTAAGTGGAAGGAAATACAGAAATTGTGAGGAAAAGGAGTAAGATAGGGGGAGGAACTCTAAGGTGGTGGAAGGGATAATAAAAAGGGAGGGCTGTGAGAAGCAAGTGGTGCTTGCAAGTTTAATACTGGGGAGGGGGGTAAAGAGGAAGGAAAGGAGAAAAGTATAAGCAGGGGTTAACAAGATGGCAAGTAATATAGAATTGGTAATTTTAACCATAAATGTGAATGGGATAATCTTCCCATAAAGAGGAAGCAGTTATCAGACTGGATTAAAAGCCAGAATCCTACAATATGTTATTTACAGGAAACACACCTGAAGCAGAGCAATACATACAGAGTAAAGGTGAAAGGTTGGAGCAGAATCTACTATGTTTCAGGTGAAGTCAAAAAAATCAGGGGTAGCCATCCTCATCTCAGATCAAGCAAAAGCAAAAATTGATCTAATTAAAAGATAAGGAAGGGCAGTATATCTTACTAAAGGGTAGCATAGTTAATGAAGCAATATCAATATTAAACATATATGCACCAAGTGGTGTAGCATCTAAATTCTTAAAAGAGAAATTAAGAGAGCTGCAAGAAGAAATAGACAGCAAAACTATAATAGTGGGAGATTTCAACCTTGCACTCTCAGAATTAGATAAATCAAACCACAAAATAAATAAGAAAGAAGTCAAAGAGGTAAACAGAATACTAGAAAAGTTAGATATGATAGATCTTTGGAGAAAACTAAATGGAGACAGAAAGGAGTACACTTTCTTCTCAGCAGTTCATGGAACCTATACAAAAATTGACCAAATATTAGAATCTAAAACCTCAAACTAAAATGCAGAAAGGCAGAAACAGTAAATGTATCCTTTTCAGACCACAATACAATGAAAATTACATTCAATAAAAATCCAAGGGAAAATAGACCAAAAAATAATTAGAAACTAAATAATCTCATACTAAAGAATTATTGGGTGAAACAGCAAGAAATAGACTTAATTAATAACTTCACCCAAGAAAATGACAATAATGAGACATCATTCCAAAACATGTGGGATGCAGCCAAACTGGTAATAAAGGGAAATTTTATATCTCTAGAGGCCTACTTGCATAAAATAGAGAAAGAAAAGGTCAGTGAATTGGGTTTGCAACTAAAAATGCTAGAAAAGGAACAAATTAAAAACCTAGTCAAACGCTAAACTTGAAATTCTAAAAATAAAAGAAGAGATCAATAAAATTGAAAGTAAAAAAAACTACTGAATTAATTAACAAAACTAAGAGTTGGTTCTATGAAAAATACAACAAAATAGACAAACCCTTAGTAAATCTGATTTTAAAAAGGAAAGAGGAAAATCAAATTGTTAGTCTTAAAAATGAAAAGGGAGAACTCGCCACTAATGAAGAGGAAATTAGAGCAATAATTAATAGTTACTTTGCCCAACATCATGCCAATAAATTCGATAACTTAAATGAAATGAAAGAATACCTTCAAAAATATAGCTTGCTCAGATTAACAGAGGAAGAAGTAAATTGGTTAAACAGTCCCATTAGAAAAAGAATTAGAGCAAGCTATTAACCAACTCCCTAAGAAAAAATCCTCAGGATCAGCTGGATTTACATGTGAATTCTACCAAACATTTAAAGAACAACTTAACTGCAATGTTATATAAACTATTTGAAAAAATAGGGATTGAAGGAATCCTACCAAATACGTTTTATGACACAGACATGGTACTGATACCTAAACCAGGTAGGTTGAAAACAGAGAAAGAAAATGATATATCAATCTCCCTCATGAATATTGATGCTAAAATCTTAAATACTTTATTAGCAAAAAAGATTACAGAAAATCATCCCCAGGATAATACACTATGACTAAGTAGAATTTATACCAGGAATGCAGGGCTGGGGTTCAACATTAGTAAAACTATTAGCATAATTGACTATATCAATAACCAAATTAACAAAAACCAATAGATCATCTCAATAGATGCAGAAAAAGCATTTGATAAAATCCAACATCCATTTCTAATAAAAACACTTGAGAGGATAGGAATAAATGGACTTTTCCTTAAAATAGTTAGAAGCATATATTTAAAACCGTCAGTAAGCATCATATTTAATGGGAAAAACTGGAACCTTTCCGAGTAACATCAGGAGTGAAACAAGGCTGCCCACTATCACCATTATTATTCAACATTGTATTAGAAATGCTAGCCTCGGCAATAAGAGTCAAGAAAGAGATTAAAGGAATTAGAGTAGGTAATGAGGAAACCAAATTATCACTCTTTGCAGATGATATGATGGTATACTTAGAGAACCCCAGAGATTCTACTAAAAAGCTATCAGAAATAATCGACAACTTTAGCAAAGTTTCAGGAGACAAAATAAATCCATAAATCCTCAGCATTTTTATACATCACCAACAAATCCAACAGCAAGAGATACAAAGAGAAATTCCATTCAAAATAACTGTCAATAGCATAAAATATTTGGGAATCTATCTACCAAAGGAAAGTCAGAAATTATATGAGCAAAATTACAAAACACTTTCCACACAAATAAAGTCAGATTTAAATAATTTGAAAAATTTTAAGTGCTCTTGGATAGGCCGAGCACATATAATAAAGATGGCAATACTCCCTAAACTAATCTATTTATTTAGTGCTATACCAATCAGACTCCCAAGAAAATATTTTAATGACCTAGAAAAAATAACAACAAAATTCATATGGAAGAACAAAAGGTTGAGAATTTCAAGGGAATTAATGAAAAAAAAATGAAACTGGCCTAGTTGTACCTGATCTAAAACTATATTATAAAGCAGTGATCACCAAAACCATTTGGTATTGGCTAAGAAATAGATTCGTTGATCAGTGGAATAGGTTAGGTTCACAAGACAAAATAGTCAATAACTATAATAATCTAGAGTTTGACAAACCCAAAGATCCCAACTTTTGGGATAATAATTCATTATTTGACAAAAATTGCTGAGAAAACTGGAAATTAGTATGGAAGAAATTAGGCATGGACCCACACTTAATACTATATACCAAGATAAGATCAAAATGGGTCCATGATTTAGTCATAAAGAACAAGATCATAAATAAATTAGAAGAACATAGGATAGTTTATTTCTCAGACTTGTGGAGGAGGAAGGAAATTATGACCAAAGAAGAACTAGAGATGATTATTAATCACAAAATAGAAAATTTTGATTACATCAAATTTAAAAGCCTTTGCACAAACAAAACTAATGCAAACAAGATAAGAAGGGAAGCAACAAACATTTTTATAATTTTTGTAAAATTGTACAAATTGTTTACAAAAATTTAAATGTAAAATTTACAAAAATTGTAAAAATGTTTTACTCAACTGTTCTCTATCATGTTTTCTCCCTCAGAATTCCCTTCCCCAATATCTCCATTTCCACAGTTCCAAAATTCCCTTACATGAGAATATCTTTTTAATATATGATGCTAATTCATCTCCTAATTCCTTCTTCAACACTTAAAACACAAAGGGGGGGGGAAGAAGAGCACAAACATTTACTGTGCTTAGCACTTTACAAATATGATCTCATTTTATCCTCACAATAACCCTGATAGTGTTATTTATTATTAATGCCCAAATTTATAGTTGAAGAAACTGAGGCAGGCAGAAGTCAACTTACCAGGCTCAGAAAGCTAATGAGTATTTTAATCTGAATTTGGGTTCAGCTCTTCTTAACTCTGGGCCCTGCACTTTATCCACTGCACTATCTACCTATCTCACAAATACATTTTACCTCTCCTGTTTTATACTTTGTTCATTTGTCCATATGAGTCTATGGATGAACTCTAATTGAGGGCTGATACACTAGGTAAAAAGGAAGATATGAAGAAAACAATTAGCAGAACATGATGAGTTCATATGATCTAACTACAATGAACCATCTCCTCAAGTTCTAAACATGTATTTACTGAGACACAGATAGTGATTTTTCTTTAATTGTGGCAAGTGCAAGAGAGTAGGTACCATGGAACTAAAGAAGTTATCAATTTTTTTTTCAGGAAAGAGATTAATCAGTTAAATATAGGTCAGTGATCTTGTAGTGCAAGAGAGTTTGGATGAAGAGCAAAAGTGTGACATGGGAGAGAGCATTTAAAAAAAAACCACTTTATTGCTGTACCCAAGAGGAAAAGGAATACCAACAGAGGACAAATAATCTCAACAGGAAGTTTTGTTGCCCCTGCCTGAAGACAGCACACAATGAAGTAGTTTCTGAAAATAAAACCATAGGCAATGATTTTTGCATTCTGGTCAAATACCCAGAGACCATCAAGGTCTCATATTTATGTAGAGTTTTAGACAAAAAGCCAGCATGAGAAGACAGTAGTATAAGCAGAATCACTCGCATTAGGATGCTAATCACAAGGTTCATTTGAATTTTTCACTTGTCCTTATTGTAGAAATTTTCTATAACAGTAGAGTAGGACTTGCTTTAAGTGGGATATCTCTTGTTATTATGACTCTGAAAGCTGATAGTTAAGGAAGTAGTTATGTGTTTTTGACATTATATAAAGCCATATAACCAGCATGTCAGAGGATCTGAACACAAGACCTGATTCCAAACTCTATTCATTATCCTCACGACAATGCAATCAATGTTTCCTCTCCTTCAGAGATATGGCAAATTGATAGGATTAAACAAGATTGTGGGGAATATTTAAAGAACTATATATTTTATTTTATTTTTTTTGCTGAATTGTTGGGGAATAAACTTTTCCATAAAAAGAAAGTTTTCTATAGAGCTAAAAAAGTTCACACTGCAACTTTTCTAGAGAAATTTTATTGGAAATCTTTTAAATATACTATATAATTTCCTTGCCTTCTTATATCACTTTATTATTCACTAACAGAATATAAACCTCTTAAGGGAAAGGACTGTGTCAATTTTGTATTTGTATTCCCAGTACCTGGGACAAAGTCAGTGTCAATAAATTATACTTGATTAGTTGATGAAACTGTGGGTGTGATTACAGGGGTTTTGGGGTGTAGAGTTCAAATGATTGTTTATCACCACACAATATCTACTCTCACCCACTCCCAAGTTTGCTCAACTATTAGTGCTTATCCCTACCATTTTCATGGGGCATAAATATCCTTGGGGGCTACTCAACACATTGCTACAGAGATAGACAGCAGAAGCTCTCTGGAGTTGTGGTTTTTGTGGCTGCAGTTTCAAAATGTAGGTGCTCTTTGTCAAAGCACAGAACTAGTCTACCTCTTACTGCTTACCATGCTCTTTGTTGCTTTTAATTTCTGCTAGTCACGTATGCTGTTGCCATGACTTTTAGTCTAGGTGTTTCTGTTGCTCCTGATCTGTGTTCTTTCTCTTTGTTGTCTTTTCTATCTCCTATTGCTTTTAATTTTCATACAAAAAAAAAATACTGACCTTTTTCTAAAGCTCATACCATCAGAACACACCTTTCATTCTAGCCAGGAAACAAACCAATCATAGTATGTCAGGTGAAATCTTGAGGTTTTCAGCTACAGAACCTTGGTATTATTGTTCACTTTTTAAACTGCATCTTAGCTGCTAGAAATGTTTTCCATTTTTTTCTTGATGTTCAGAGCCATTTTAAATCATAGGCTTGAGGCTACTGGCATTATGGTAACCAAAAGCCTGCTATCTGGATAATTAAGTATTTGAATACTTAGGAGAATAAACTGTTTGCACCCTAGGGAATACTATTTACATTCTAAAACTTATTTAAAAATTACAAATTATTCTTTATTCATTCGAGTGTGCCATCAAAAGAGCTCTACTAGATATTGCTGTTAGACTATTTAGAGTTTTTGCTAGTATTAAGTTAGTCATTAATAAATTGATTTACTTTTATAATATTAAATATTTCAAAAAATACCTTGTCTGATTGGCTTATATTATGAAGCATTGTTATATTGTAGATCATATACCACATAAAGTTTTCCCAACTAATGTAATTTCATAATAAAATTTTTCACATACTGCTGCCAGACACATCAAATGATAGAACTCTTTTGTAACATCATTACATTTTTTTCTTTTTTAATTTGCTGTTTTTTTCCTTTGTTATTTCATAGACTCCTATACCAATGTCTCTTGCTTGCATAAAAGTGACTTTGGATTCTCAAAGGCTATGTTTGTGCAGCACAAAGTACTATACTCAAACAGTAAAGGCTTGACTTAATACTATAAGTGCTTTGTGAAGACCAGCCAAGATGAGAATACAAAGGTTTCTTGCTAGTTTGGCCACTAGTCTAGGCCAATCTAGCTAGCTAGGTAATTTAGCTAGTCTAGGCCACTAGTTAATTATTTTTTCAGTCCTGACAAATCATAAAACAAACAAATATAAAATTACCTTTAGGTCTTGATGTCCCACCTTCTTATTTTGTCATTAACAAAGTAGTAGAACAAAGAGCAAAAGATGTTAAGAATCACATGGTTTGGGGACTGTATAAAGATTAATTTAATATTTGGTATATTTAACATGAGATTATTGTTCCAATAAACAACTGTATTACTAAAACTGAATTATATTATTCTTAGCATTCTCATCATAAGTGAAATCAGAAGACAAAAGTAAATTACAGGGGCAACTAGGTAACGCAGTAGATAGAGCACCAGCCTTGAAGTCAAAAGGACCTGAATTCAAATCTGGTCTCAGACACTTAACACTTCCTAGCTGTGTGACCCTGGGCAAGTCACTTAACCCCAATTGCCTCAGGAAAAAAAAGAAAAAAAAAAGATTACAGCTGAACAGAGGAATGAATTGTAGATCTTCTTTGGAAAGGATATAAAAGAAGTTAATGAAATTGATTTTGTTATATGTAAAAAAGGCAACAAAAAATATCATTTGTAAGGTGACATGGATATCTACTATGGTTCTTATGATGGATATTTATAAAAACACCATGATATAGTTACAGCTTAAGCACTAATTCTATTTCAGAGAAGAAAGAGACAGAGACATTACATTTAAAAAAAAACCTAGATTAATATCATCCAATCACACTGCTATGAAACTATATTGAAAAGACTGATATAGAAGAGGTCAGTGAAAAATATGTTATAATACTCATAAGTTTAAAAAAAAACACTTAAAAAGTCAAAAACTTAGAGACTACACAGAAGTTTCACCCCTATAAACTCTAAATGTTCTATATTTTACTACAATTTTATCCACCTTTCACTTTACATTTGTCAATCATCACAATATTATTCATTCATTTAACATAATTTTAGGTTATATTGAAGTTTTAATGTTTACATCTTTTTATATTAATAACATTTAGAATGTTTCTTATAATTCTAAATTTTTTTCCAATTATTAAGCATTTGGGTGCTTTTTTCCATATTATCACTCCTCCTGCCAATGAAGAAAATTTCAGACCTCTAATAACATATTAGCATAGCTAAACAAAACAAATTCCCATAATGGGCAAGTCCAAAATTCCTTATTTCATTCTACATACTAGTTCATCACTTTTCTGTTATGAAGTAGAGCACATTCTGAATATTTTTAATTCAATCAAAAATTAGACAATATTCATCATGGTTAGCACTGAATAATATCACAAAAAATGAAATGTGTTATGTTTATAGAAAGAAAATGGTTGGATACCAATAGAGGCATAATTTCTGATTCAACAGTGTCAAACTGAGTGAAGCAGAACAAATATTTAACAAAATGTCAAATTCTCTAGAGGAGGGCCCCCAATACATCGAGTAGACAACCTATTGAGAATTTACAGGATAGGAATATAAAGAGAAAATACAAATGAGTTATAGTATACAATTTTAGAAGCAATGTCCATAGAGATGGTACAAGGAACAATACTAGTATTCCTATGAAACTGTCTCCTCTAAAATCGTTTCCTCTAATAACATGCTTTTCCTGAACCAGTTAATAATACTTCATAGATCTGTAAGAGTAATGCTGTCTAAATAATATTTAATGTGTCTGACTTGATGACTCCTTTTTAGGTTTTCTTGCAAAGATTAACTAGTTTGCCATTTTTTCTTCCAGGTCATTTTACAGATGAGTAAATTGAGACAGAGTTAAATGAGATACCCAAGACCACACAATTAACATGTCTGAAGCCCAGTTTGACCTTAAAAAGAAAAGTCTTCCTGACTCCATGCCCAGCACTTCACCCACTGTAAAACCTAGCAGTACAGAGGAACTGAATTCAAATTCTGTCTCTCACACTATTCTTGTGACTAAGCAAATCAAGTCATTTCTCTGAGCCTGTTTCCTCATCTGTGAGGTGAGAGAGAAAGTATAGATGGCCTTTGAGGTCTTTACCTCTACATCTAGATCTATCCTCCTAATGGTCATCCTAGGGATGTCTATCAAATAGCATCAGAACATCAACTTTTTTTTACCCCTTATGCCAGAAAACACACTTTAGGATAAGGTCTTTGCCACACTCTATATAGCATCCTTCATCCATGGAAAAAATTCTTCCCAGGGGAGAGTTGCAAATTCAGAGGTAATAAGTCTCCTTCATCACTAGGAGCCCTCAACAGTTAAATGAGTTTTCAGTATTTAAAAAAAAAAAAAGTTCCATTCTAAGCATCTAATTAAATATTAATAAAAGGTCAAGGATACAGTGCTAATCACCTCAAAACAAAATCACTATTCATCTCTATTCTTCAGGAATAGTTTTATTTAAATTCCTGTCTTATCTTTTTCCTAATTCCCAATTTTACCCCATCTTGTTACAGGACTGAGAAACAAAAGGAAATTAGATGTTTGAGTAATCTAAAGTTAGGAGTGTCAGCTGTCTTTGTTTCCATTAATATTCCAGCAATTTAGGTGTTTTGCCTTTTGTTTTTCAAAACAAAAATCATAGACCAAAAGGAATGGATGCTAAACTAGATGTGTTTTATGAAATCACAGCCATATTTTCTGTAGGTTAGTATTATTGATTACTGACACCTTGGGGCCTGACATATAATCAATAGACCCCATGACCCAGATATGTGACATGGCCTATAGGGGCTTTAAAAACAAGTGAACATGGCAGCTCTAATTCAAGCTTTTCATGAAAGATTTTTTCCTTTTTCCTTTTTTTTTTTTTTTTTTTTTTTTTTTGGAAATGAGACCGTTTCTGCTCAAATTATTGCAGCCATCTCAGGAACAAGTAATAAGAGGATTGTGTTCATTTTTCCTGCTTGATATTTCAGCAACCACTGCTAAGCCATTAATAACAAGTGACAGACCAAACTTTTGGAAAATCTCTTTCTGCCCACAGAGTTAGAAGTTATCTAACCATCTTTTAGGTGGGAATAGCTAGCAATTTGGGTAAAAGATTTGGGAAACAATGACTTGACTTTAAAATTATAGGCAGGTGAACTAGAGAGGGCATGGAAATCCTATTGAAGAAACAAAAGAGAAAATCCTTGAAATTGGAACCTGAACATGGGCATGGTGGCATATGCTGCTATCAGGGAAGCTGAGACTCAGAGAACTCTTGAATTTAGGAGTTCCTAGCTACAGTACACTAAGCCAATCATGTATACAGACTAATTAAGTTTAGCATTAATGCAGTGGGGCCCCCCAACCCAGAACAAGGACACAAGTGTTCAACTAAGGAAAAACAAGCCAGTCCAAGTTGTATTAGATTGGATACAGATTAGAGTCAGGCAAAGTTTGAGGGGTACCATGGTATCATAGGAGAAGGAGGGAAGGGAAACACAGTTATAAAAGTTGGTGAAAATGACAATTTTTAATACATAAGTATATACATTCATTTACTGGTAGATAGATAAAGCTAAAAATTCAAAATTAAATGGAGATTTTTAAGACATAGAAGACTGACTGGAAAGTATGGAGTGCCTAACAAAATATTGGATGAAATGCCACAAATGTTCCAGAGAATATTGCTGCTCAATTCAACCTATTTTGATAACTCCTCTATGGCCATTGGAGACAACAGGCTTATCCAGGTTGAATTCCAGGAGTCAAATCATATTTTGAAGAATCCAATCTGGTTCTTTTTCTGTAAGTTAACTAAGAGATTGGTCAGTTGTGAAGCTTATCCTTGGGATAAGATTTGCTACAGGAGAGAGAAAGGTAAAGTGTAATATTCAATATGGATTGGAGCAACTACAGACTCCAAGCATACATCCTGATTTAGACTAAAAGATGTAATGAAAATCAAACCAGGCAAACTCTGGATTTACTACCAAGAAAAGCTGAACAATATTCACAATGTGAAAAAGGACATCTAAAATACCAGAAAGCTGACATAGTTAACAGGGGTAATGGACTATAAGTTCTATTGTCACCCTCAGAAAAACACAAATTTGTGTTATCCCACAGGTCATCAGGCAAAATGTTCCCAGGGCACTGATGTTAAATTTCTGGAAGGTCAAAGAATTTGCAAACTTCAGAAGAGCTGAAGTTCAGAATGAAAGGACAAGTGTAACAAGTTACAGGTTTCTTCATAAAGAACATTACGTTTCATTAATGTGACAATTATGCAATGAGAGAAATGTTTCAATACCAGGTTCCTGTGTTCATATCATATTGCATCTGTAAAGAACTGATAGTCATTTCACAGGAGAGTACTTGTAAATTCTACCCAAGAAGTCCACACTACAATGGGACATAATTTATAGGACAAAGGAGTTCAGAACTTAAATTACCAAACGCTTTACAGGATGACCCAAGCAGAGAACTTTAGTTATCAATCCAGTTCTTAATGGGCAAACTCACATCACAAAATGATCTCTGTTTAGAGAAAGCATAGACTCAATCAGCATGTTTTTCACCATCTTCTTCAATGCCCATATATCAACATAGGCTAAATCAGGAGGATTTTGCCAAAATTCTCAGAGTTTCTCTCCCTACTATATATATTTGGCATATAAATTGTAATCATCTTCACAGAAGTTATGTTGGATTTGGGATTTAAATATAACAGTGATATAGATATATAGGTATAAAGATATGAACTGTTTGTGCTCCTACCCCTACAGCTGGAAAAAAAGGCTGGTGTAGAAAAGTAATCATTTCTTTGAACCCATCTTGAAAGAGAAGCTTAAAAATAATTCTTTGTGTGTGGTATTCTACATGCAGCAAACTGGGAGTTTTCAATGGTAATAATGCCCACTGCCTAAACCTGATCAACAGAGTAGCTAAGGAAAAGATGATTCTAGGGCACATTAATTTAATTTTCACTGGTGTCTCAGTTTCACAATCTACTAAATAGGATCCAGCTTTAACTTGCCTAATAAGGACTTTCTATAAGGTGTGAATATTGATGAAAGTTTTTTTGCAAATTGGCAAGGATGACCAAAAATAGTGATAGTCAACATTGATGGGGTTGTGGAATGATAGTTATACTAATTGTTGGTGGGGCTATAAAACAGTAAAAATATTCTGGAAGCTAATTTGGAATTGTGCAAATATAGTGACTAAAATGTCCATATTCTCTGAACTAGAGATTCCATTATTAGATTATATCCTAAGAAAGCCATTCATAAAAAAAGAAAAACTCTACCCCAAAATATTTATAGGAGCACTTTTTGTAATAGCTACAAGTGAGATACTCATAAATTAGGAATGGCCAAACAAATATATATATATATATGTATATATATACATATATATATGTAATGGAATATTACTATGCTATTAGAAATGATGCATGTGATATTTACAAGAAAGAATTGAAAGAACTACATAAACTGATACAAAGTGACATAAGCAAAGCCAAGAAAATATACACAATAACTTCAACAATATAAACTGAAAGAACCACACATATAAAAAAAAGTGAATGTAACAAAATTACAAGTGCAATTTCATGGAGGTCCACAGATATTATACATTATACATCTTTTCTAATGTTGTCAATGTATTCATCAGTTGTGCCAATTTTCCCTTTTTCTTTTTCTTCATTTTTTTGTCTTTTAAAAAATTGCTATATTTTTCTCTTTAGTAAAGGGATACTAAGGATAACTGTGATGATGAAAAAACACAAGACATCAATAAAGACTTATTTCAAAATTTTAAAGAAAGAAAAGACCAATAAAGAATGAATTAATACTAATGGATGTGGCTCTCTTCAACAAAAAGATAATTCAGGCCTGTTCCTATGGTCTTGCAACCAGAGAGAGAACTGAGTGTGGCTCACAACATAGTATTTTCAATCTTTTTGTTGTTATTTGCTTGCATTTTGTTTTCTTTCCCATTTTTTTCCTTTTTGATCTAATTTGTCTTATACATATTTGTAGAAATACGTATAAAATAATTGCACATATTTAACATATATTAGATTACTTGCCAGGGAGGGGAAAAATTTGGAACAAGGTTTTGCAAGGGTGAAAATTGAAAATTATCTATGCATATGTTTTGAAAATTAAAATATTTCATTTAAAAAAAGAATGAATTAATAATAATGATTGATGATGATGATCAATAAATAAGAATTTATCAAGCGCCAAACATGTAGCAGACATTGTGATAGGCTCTGAGAATATAAAGACAAAGGTCATATGATCTCTGCCCTTGAGGAGCTTACAGTCTAGCTACATGGTGAATATATTAAAAAGTGTAATTCCTTAAGCATTTTATTCTTCATTGTTATAAAAATAACCTGGAACAGAAGGTAGAAGGCTAGGGAGTTTTTAAGCATATCACTTTAGTCACTGAAAATAAAATCAAGTCTTTTAACAATAAGAATCTACCTTTTTGATGTTTTGTTTTCTAAAATGTTTGCAATTACCCAGGAGCCTTGGAGAAACTTAAAGCACATGTGCCTTTTGCAGGGTGAAAACTATTTAAAAAAAAACCCTCTGGCAGCATTTTGTAGCATTGTAAATTAGTATATATTGAACAGAAAGCTCATGTATGCATGTGCGCATGTGCGCACACACACACCCCTGCAGAATTCCCAACTAAAGATCAACTTAAAGAATATCATTGATGACTCATCAACATTTTGAAACTAAGTGAAGAGAAAGCAATGAAAATGGAACAAAGAAGAGTAAATTGGAGAGTGCTGACAGCTTTTTTTCTATAAAGGATTCTTGAATCAGATGGTGCCCTCCTGTTGGCCATAGTCATACGGGGCTTTATGTTCCATAGCCAAACACTGTGTATGGCCAAACATCTGGCAAAATCCAAGATCATAGTTCTGGATCAGACAAAAGTAAATCCATTTGTGATTTTTTTTTGGAGGGGATATTGTTTTTCTCTTACATTTTGAATGGTCATAGATCCAAAGAAATATATCATTTTCAGTAAAGTAGACATACCTTGAACTTGAATATTATTCCTTTTGAAATGTGTTCCTCATCTGTAAAATGGAGATAATAATGGCACTTACCTCACAGGGTTGTTTTGATGGCACCTACCTCACAGGGTTGTTTTGAAGATTAAATAAGATAAAATATGTCACGATGTTTTGCAATCTTTAAAACATTTTATACATAGTAGCTGTTGTGTACTTGGCCATTAATTTCTTATATTGTATTTATTTATAGGGAAAGCTAGGTGATACAATAGATAGAACACAGGGGCTGTTTAAATCCAATTCACTCATTTATTAGCTATATAATCTTGGGCAAGTCACAAACTCAGTTTTTTCAACTATAAAAAGAAAATAAGAATGGCACCTAACTCCTAGGCTTATTGTATGAAAATCGGATGAAATAATAATTGTAAAACATTTCACACAGTACCTGGCACACAATAAGTGTAAGAGAGGTAGCACAATGGATAAAGCTCCATGCCTACAGTCAGGAAGACACATCTCTATGAGTTTATACATACTAGCTGTGTGACCCTAGACAAATCACTTAACCCCATTTACCTCAGTTTCTTCGGCTATAAAATGAGCTGGAGAAGGAAATGGCAAACCACCTTAGTATCTTTGCCAAGAAAATGCACAGGAGGATTTCAGAAAGGCCTGGAGAGACTTACATAAACTGATGCTGAGTGAAATGAACAGGACCAGGAGATCATTATATACTTCAACAACAATACTATATGATAATCAATTCTGATGGATGTGGCCATCTTCACCAATGAGATGAATCAAATAAGTTCCATTTATTCAATGATGAATAGAACCAGCTACACCCAGCAAAAGAACTCTGGGAAATGAATGTGAACCACTACACACATTTCTAATCCCTCTGGTCTTGTCCGCTTGCATTTTTATTTCCTTCTCAGGTTAATTTTACATTATTTCAAAGTCTGATTCTTCTTGTGCAGCAAAATAACTGTATGGATAATGTACACATATATTGTATTTAACATATACTATGACATATTCAAGATGTTTTGGTATACCTGCCATCTGGGGGAGGGGTAGGGGGAAGGAGGAGAAAAGTTAGAACAGAAGGTTTTGCAAGGGTCAATGCTGAAAAATTATCCATGCACATATCTTGTAAATAAAAAGCTATAATAAAAAAATTATATTAAAAAAAAGAAAAAGAAAATCCAAATGGAGTTACAAAGAATCAGAATCAACTGAAACAACTAAAAACAAGGAAAACAATTTAAGTATTAGTAATTGTTGTTATTATTAACATTTAAAATTAATGAGAAAACAGGGGAAAAGAAGGAGCATATTACACAATAATGTCAGAGAAAATACAATTTCCTTTTGATAGCAACATATATGCTATATTTTCTTCTCATTGGAAACCTGATTTGCTTCTGCCTAGCACATCTCTGAGGCTAAAAGAAATACTCTACACTTCTTTTTCCTACTAATGCTTCATAAAGAATAAATGGTGTTTGTTTAGTAACTAATCATTTCACTGAACTGAAAACTGTTCCAGGAGAACATGCTTAATTAACCCTGCTGCTTCTTGGCTAGCAAGTCAGTCACAAAGTCTATGTTAAAGAGTAGATAGATTGCTCTTGGGAACAAGACAAGGAAAGGAAAATCTCATTTAAATTTCCTGGTGGGTTTTTTTTCCATTTTAAATCATTTGTTTGTTAATTTATTGCATTCATTTTTTAGCTTCTTGATGATATTGGTTAGACTTACTATCAGTTAACTTCCAAAATACAAAGTTCAGGTTTCATGAAAGATGAAACAACCTCCCTCACCCCTTAAAAAATCAATGCCATTTACCATCACTATAACTACCACCTTTGCCCACCCTACCACCAAATAGATGTACACAACTTGCTGTTTCCTTAGTTTTAATTCAATATCCTCAATCAATCATGGCATTGCATGGTATAATGGTTATTAACCAGTCTTAAAGCCCAGTTCTAGTCTTGCCTCTGATGTATACTGGCTGTGTGTCTGGGTCAAGTCACCTTATTTTCCAGTATTCCCAGCAATTCTCAGATTTTAAATAGCACAGAAAATGGTGGCCTGCATTGGTGGAAAGACTTTTCTTCTGCAGGAGTTCCCTATAGCAATGAAATAACAGGTCCACTGGTGGGAACCATATAATCTATTCAGTATATTAAACCTAGTCCAACCTCAGAGAGATTTATAGAAACCATTATGAATTGGTTACTCAAAAAAATTAAGAATTTAAATAAACAAACAAATAACTTAAGGGTTCCATCAATTAGAGGTAGCATGTATATAGTACTGGGCCTGAAATCAAAATGACCTAGCTTCAAACCAGCCTCAGATATTTGTTTGCTGAAGGAAGTATTTTAACTCTTCAGTTTCTCCATGTATAAAATGGAAATAATTAAGACCTGTAGTACCTACCTCAGACAACTCTGTGAGACTTAATGAACTAATCTATGTAAAGGGTTGTGCAAATTTTAAAGCAGCACTACATAAATGTCAGTTATGTTCTATGTAATCAGTACTTTACACATCACACTCTAGGGGATACAGAAATGTAAAACAGATTCTACCTTGAGGAAGCTTGCAATCTTGTGGAATGGATAATACTAGCACTCATTAAACAATTAGAGAACAATTCAAATAAATACAAAATTGCCGTGCATAGATCTTTTTATCTCATAGTTTATTCATCAAAAACATTACTAGTGTTCAAAAAATTTTATTAGCTCAACATGAGCAAACATTAAAATTAGACTACAAATCTTTATTGGGATCACCCCTAACCAATATCCATGTCAAGTTACCTTTTTTTTTTTTTTTTTTTTTTTTTTTTTACCATTTCATCATCCCAAGTCAGTGATACAGAGTTTTTCCATTTCTAATTTTTTCTTCTCATAGTTACTGCTGACAATCTCCATTTACTCACCTGCAGTTACCTTCATACCCAGCACACCTTCATTCATATTCAAACTCACTGCCATCACCAAAGAATCAAGTCTTGGGTCTTCTATTCATAACTAAGCAAAAAGTGCAGTGGCTCTTAGCAGAACCAGTAAAATTCAATTATAGATATCAGGGATGAAATTTCTATCAGCTGAATGTTTACTCATTTTTCACCCAGTGTTTCCCACTCAAAAGGTAAACCTTTTCCTTCTCCATTACCAATGAGTGGATGTCCATCTGTAAACCTAGCTTATTGTTTTACCCAGAGGGAAAATGTTACCAAGAATAGTTTCATTTCCAATCCCCACACCACATGACATATCTCAATTCAAGTTCCAAACCAGTTCAATTCCACTGGTGACTGATATAATTTTTCAATTCTTTTTCCAAAATGCCATCAGAAAGAATACAAATGACTGAACCTGAATTTAATACAGAAATGCAATGAGTAAGTCCCAATCTAGCATGATTTGATTTTGATCTCCCCTCTTCCAATGAGATAACAAATATCTCTTTCCATGAAATCCATGGGGTAGCATCCAATACCAATCAATGGAAGAGGATCAAAAGGCCACTTACAAGGCATTCCTTAGCATTACACTGACTGCCAACTTCTGTATCATGCTGAAAATATTTCACCGTTATAATAAAATGAAATATTTTCAAACATAGAAAATTTTTTTTGGTTAAGGAAACAGTCATCTTTTAAGACATATACATGCCCTATATTATCAGTAGGGGGAAAATGTTACTTCTTGGAATTCACCATGGTTCCATCTTCTTCTCTAGGAAATGTAACTTCTCTTTTATTTATTCATCACAAAAGGAATCCAAAAGACTTCTCCAAAGACCAAATATGTCATACTAGATCAACTCCAAATTTTAGAAACTCAATTTACTTCCTTATATTGTTTATTGGACTTTGTAAATTGGAGCAATTTATTTATTTCCATGTTTAAATTCATGGAAGGTAGAGAAAGTTAAACAACGAATAATGAAACAAAAGTGTTTCATTTTGGTTTTAGGCAAAGTGGAGATTACAGAGATTAGCAGGTCAACAGATTTAAGGTATCTTTTTAAAAAATCTATCATGGGACTGCCCATTCCTCTGAAAGCCATCTGTTTCTGTTGACCATTTGAGGGAGGTGTATTATCATAGTCTGATTCAATTTTAAACATAAACATAATTTCTCTTCCCCATAATCAAGCACCTTGCCACTCCACTTTAAAACTAAGTGGATCTTAAAACTAGATCAGGGAAATGAGAGCAGAAACTAAGCCTTTTCTGAGTACTTTAAAAGATAGTGTAGTGCCATAGATAGAGAGTATTGGACTCAAAGGCAAGAAACTCATGTTCCTATTCCTCTAGGATATGTCCAGAATTAGTGAATAAAACTTTTGACCCTTGGAAAGGAACAGGAAATTCACATGCTGGGAGGAAAGAGGCCAAGTTCCCCAAAGCTATGGAACAGTGTTCCAAATATCCTTTGAAAAATACATAATCACTAAAAAGATCTCTTCCTAGATATTTTATTTTTCCTTATCTTTGTACATGTTGTTTCCCCTCAATAAAATTTTACTTAATTAAGAGCAGAAACTATTTTATTGTACCTGGCACAGTGTGGGTACATGATAAATGCTTGTTGAATGAATGACTAAAGTAATGAAAGAAAGAAAACACCTGAAAATGCCAATTGTCTAGACTGTGTCATGCAGTTACGTGGATAGCCCAAAGAACTAGTCTATCATTATATCTCTTGGACAGATCTTGCAGATGGATAATGAACTAGTCATTGAATTAAATAGGATAGTGAATTGGATTGTATATGGGGAATTTTACAGTGCTCTTAATGACAGTTCCTCCCCCCACATGTCCGTGAAACAAAAGAATTTTCATGAAGAATCAATATTCTCCAGGTGATGGTTTCACTTTATAATTTCTAAGTATAGACTACCATAGTCTCTGAAGAATTAAAGTTGCAGGTCACTCCCAAAGGGGAATGGAGTGCATATAGGCTATTGGATATTACTAATGAAATAACTATGTAGAAAAAAGTGTTATGAACAATATCAGTAAACAAAGATATTACCATAAAAGGAAGTGAATTGATCATACAGAGTGAAGGAAAAAAAAACAATGGCCAAATCACATACTTCATTGAAAACTGCATGATATCAAGACATCCAAAGGAGATATCTCAGAACTTTAGAGAAGCCCTTTGTGAAAGACTAATGAAATATCATGGGCTAAAGTAGCACAAGATAAGAAGATTGCATAGTTTGCAATCTTGAAGGTATATGCACATTAACATGATCATAAAACCACTGCAGTATCTTTTAAAATATATCTTATCTACTAGTCATATGCTTCAAACTTCCAACATCTATTATGCTTCTCTTCTTTGTCCTTTGGGTCACTTTCAGTTTTGATTTTTCAGAGATAAATAGTTTTTCAGATCTATATTGTATCACCAGAAGACTACTTCAAGGATCCATAATTTCAGAAGTTTAGGTTTTCCCCAGTGCAAATATAAAAACCCTATATGCCCTAGTAGATAGACCTTAGAAGTTTGTTGTTGTTGTTGTTCAGTCATTTTCATTTGTGACTGAATCTTCATGAATCCATCTGGGGTTTTCTTGGCAAAGATACTAGAGTAGTTTGACATTTCCTCTCCTAGCTTATTTTACAGAATAAGAAATTGAGGCAAATAGGATAAAGTGATTTGCCCAGGATCACACAGCTAGTAAGTTAAGTAGCTGAGGCCAGATTCAGTCTCAAGAACATGAGTGTTCCTGATTCCAATCCTGGCTATCTACAATGCTACCTAACTGCCTCAAAAGTAACTTAGGCCAAAAGATTCATTGATCTCTAGTCAATTTCATGATGAACCTATCTAAACTTAACTAAGTTGATTTTCTAATAATTGAAATATACTGCCACAATGAGTCTGAATTTGCATCCTTTTCAGGTTGTAGGACCAACCTAGAAGAGCTCAAGCTCTTCTAGTATACCCTCCAAGAATCCCTACTTCCCTTCTATAATGTAGTTCATTCAGAAAGATTTTATAGAAATGAGAAAGCAAGCATATTCTCATGAACACCGTATTAATAATATTATCTATAATTTTAATCATGTTATCTTTATTTTTTTTAATATTTTGGAAATTAGTCTCTCAGTTCTTTTGAAATGATATTGACTCTGGCATAGATATATTCTGAATTTACTTAGTCCTGTACCATTGTATTTTCTTATTTCATTTTCTTAAGTGCAACTTCAATCTACTAATATAACATATGTTAGTTCAAATGTGTCATTGTCAAAGATGATGAAAATAGGAAAGTAATTTACTAAAAATCATTGGTGGATTTGGCCCATTTTTGACCCACCAAGTTTCAACTATACATGCAAATGGATGATCTAATTTACTCAAGTTTAATCATGTCTCCAGATTCATTTCCCCCTTCTATCATTCTTCACTGTTTTATGAGGTGCAACTACTCAACTCTTCTACCATCATCTGTAACAAATGAGTTTACATTCTAAATTACCCTTGCCCTTGGCTACCCTGTCTCTCCACTTAGCAAGGAGATTATATTGATTAGCATCTAAGTCAGGTCCTAGGTTTTGAGTCATTCTCGTTCTAGTGATTACATTGATTAAATCTGTAATAAATGATTTGATGTAATGTGATAATCTGAATCATTGTCCTTTCCCTTATCTATTTCCCACTTTAAAACATCAATACTTTATTTGAATGAGTCAGATTTATCCTTTATTCTCTTGTTATTCAGTTGCATCTAATTCTTCATGACCCTGTAGGATCTATTCACCAAAAAAAAAAAAAAAAAAAAAAAAAACAGTGTTTTGTCACCATTTTTGCTGGTAGATTAAGGCAAACAGAAATTAAGTATCCTGCCATGGTCACAAAGCTAATAAGTATCTGAGATTGGATTTGAACTTGGTTCTTCCTAACTCCAGGCCCAGCATTCTGCTCACACAAAGCTATCTCCTTTACCACTATTAATTTTTATCTTTACTCTAACAATTCTGTCTGATACATACAGATAGAAGGAAGGAAGGCAAGAAGCAAAGAGACCAAATGGTACATATGCAGCATGAAGACAATCAAAATTTATTGCACCAACTGCATACAGTGCTCTTTCCACTATAACCCACTCCCAGACTTATTTAGTTGGTATCTCAGCCTTGCTTCAGTTTTCCCACTGTTGCTCTCCACTTTACATCCTCATCCCTCTCATATCTACATGTCAGAATGCTATGAAGACTTAGGCCAAAGGCTATTCTCTAGAGGCCATTTCTCTGGCATCCACAGGCTTTCATTTACATTTCTATTTTCTTCATAGTCTTTATAGTTCCTTCCTGCTAATTATTCTTCATTTTGTGATAAGGGATCTTTCTTAACCTTTTTTACATCATGAACCCTTTTGTCAATCTGGTAAAGCCTCTTTGTAAAAACCCTTTCTTGAATGTTTTTAAATAAGTAAAATACATGGGATTATAAAAGAAAGCAGTTATGTTGAAATGTAGTTATCAAAATATTTTTTAAATGTTCATGGACACCAAGTTACAAATTTTTTCTTGAGCATTTTTCTCTATTTCCTCTATTTCTCCTGGAATCTATTGATTCCCATATACAAAATAAATATAAATTTATTTTACATAAAATCTTATATACAATTTATTTTATGTTAAAAAAAATCACATACGTTACAAGCTTTTCAGGGAAGAAAATAATCTATAACCAATACTATGTGTACTATAGGGAAAAGGACAGTGGTTCTGAAGTCAGAGATCTTGGGTTCAAATTCTGCCTCTGTACCTTTCCTTTTGATGAAACCTTGGAGAGATCATGTCAGATTTCAGATTTTAAATCTGTGAAATGAAAGGATTGGGGTACATGGCCTGGAGGTCCCTTCTAGAATGAAATCTATGACTGGCTTTATTAGATCTCATTTTGTGACTCTGGTGATTCAATAAGACCTATGTCACTGGAAGGATAACAGTTTTTAAAATCCAGTAGAATTTGCTTTTCTCCCCAGCCTGTGAATCCTGCAGCCTCTAAATCACTTATCAAACACTTCTAATACAATAAGCTTTTGCTTTAGATTGAAACTTTGGTAATTTCACTTCTGGGACTTTGAATGGGGATGCCAGGAAGCTGGAAACCAATATCTTGGAAAGCTGCAGCAAAGTACAATAATGCCATCTAGTGCCATTTCCAGGGATGGCAGCCCCACAGCTCGTGGCATTTTGCTGCAGATGAGATCAAACTCCTAAGACAAGGAATCTTCTTAATCGCAATGAAAGTATGATCCTAACTGATCTACAGTCACATTGCATTAAGATAGCCTCCCAAGCTCCCTTAGTAATGTAATTAACCTTTCTCCTGTACCATAAAAAACTAAAGACCAAAATGCCTAAGGAGTTTTGACCTATTCAGTTTTCGTTTTTTTAAATAATCTTACTGACAATACTGAAATTAGTTTTAATGCTTCCAAGATCCTGACACTCAGTTCCTGTATTTGTTCAACTGATGCACATCTGTGACTTAGTTTCACTATGGCTGTAATAGGATAACCCAGGAGGTCATTTTTAACTTGTGATCAGCAATTTCCTCTTATGCTGGTTTATAATAATAGGTCACAAGGCAGCCTATATTCCAATGAGAGGAAAAGAAAAACATTAATTAGGAAAAGACCTACAACAATTTGCTGCAAAGGCATTAACCTAATTTTGGCGTATTGCACAGCAGTTATGGAGCATGAAGGCACTAATCTACTGCAATGGATTTCTTAAATCTCTGGGTCTCATTCTTTTTCAAGCCTACCAGCTATTTAAAGCTTGACTGCCTCTTTGTAAACAAACGGAAAGCTTAGAAGACATTAAAGTCTGGGTGGTTTCCAGATTTGTTCCTTATACAGTAATCTAATTTTTTCAGCACTGCTGACCTGGCCACTGAGCCCCGCTAGAGTGTTTCACCCTTTAATGAGAAAGGCCAACAGGGGCTTAAGGCAATACAGCTTAGCAGAAAATTAGGGTGCTGTTCAGTATGTCAAAAGTGAAAGGAGCATAGGTTCCCATGCCCAAAGCTTCCCTTGGCCAAATTATCCAACAGTGACATCAGAGAAGAATTACAGAATTTCAGATCTGGGGAGTAGTGGGGGAGACTTGAGAGGACATCCTTGGAGAGGCATCCAATCTCTCCTCTCCTGGAACAGAGAACTCTCAACATCCAAAACAAGATCATCCATCATTCATAGATTCATAGAGCTAGACCAAAAAGAGATCTTAGGTTATCTATTCCAATTCCTTCTAAAATGGAGTTGATGAAACTGTCAAGGCAGGTTGTGACTTTGACTAGAAGTAAAACATTTTCCAAGAAAGCCTATTCAATTCTGCAATAGGTTCACTTGTTAGGGAGTTGTTCTTTGTATCGAGACAAAACTAACATTTCTCTAACTTCTCTACATTTAACTCAGTGCTGTTCTCACTTTTAGAAACAAATAGGGTCACAGGACTAGAGGGTTTAAAATTAGAAGTAATTAGAGATTATCTAATCCAAATCTCTTATTTTATCGCTGAAACTCAGAGGTGAAATGTCTTGATCAAAATCATATAAGAATGAAATGTAAGATTCCATACTAAGGTTCTATACTAAGATTCAAAAATTTAATTAGTTTTAATTGGAGATATCGGAGAAACAAAACTAGACAACATTCTTGTGGGGGAATAATATCTGGCATATATAGCAAATTATATACAAACTCATTTTGAGTCAATTGGCTGACATTGAAGTCAGATTTTATGTTATATCAACAGAAAAAAATGTCCAAAATAAAGGAAATGATGCAACCAATCCATGTTTGTCCATTCTGTGTAATTCTCACGCATGCCTTCCTAAAAGTTTATTACAGAGATTATGTATAACACACTTTGTCCTTATCTCTCCTTCCCTTTCCCCTAAATGTCTAGGGTAACAATGGAGACTGCTAGACATCTACTGTCATTCCCCACTCTCAGCCATCTTTAAGTCTTTCACTGTTGTTCTACACCTTTCTTACTGATTTCTGGAGTTCTTTATTGGTTACATAATGTTGCCTACTCACACTAACCATGTGCTTTTCCAGTGTCTGTGTGATATTCAAAATACAATCTTACTTCTGAGTAACAAAAGTGGTATGAAATTCTGACATCATTTGTCCTTGTCAAAAATCCATCCATCCCAACTACTCACTTTTTAGTAATGCAGAAACTCTATAAGTCAGTGAGCTTTCTCCATGCCTTTATGCATGTCAAATTTGGATGAGGTTAGGACAGCACTTAAATTTGATAAATGAAATTGCTAGTATGAGATAAATGCAATCCTTAAAAAAAGAAAATAATAATTAACATAAGTCTGAAGTTAGAGCTTTCAATGAATCTAGAATTAGAAAACACAATTAATAGATTAGAGAAAATTTAATCCATGATAGAGAATCTCTCCAAAGAAGTGATTAACAGATTTGGAACACAAAAACATTGGAGCAAATGAAAATTTGGCAGAAGAACAGCAAAAGTCATTAATGTTAAAGGAACATGTTAATTCCATATGAGACCAAATTAATACCTTTGAAGCTAAGATTCACATAGATTTTAAAGCTCTCCCAGAAGGTCTCCCAGAAGAACATGACAATTTTAAAAACTGAATACTATAATATAGGAAATCAATCATATAAAAAAAACTATTCAGAACTGAATATTAACAAAGCACCACTTTCTTTTTTTTTATTATTATAGCTTCTTTATTTACAAAACATATGCATGGGTAATTTTTCAACACTGACCCTTGCAAAATCTTCTGTTCCAAATTTCCCCCTCCTTCCCCTCACCCCAACCCCTACCTAGACAGCAGGTAATCCAATACATGTTAAATACTTTAAAGTATATTTAAATTCAATATATGTATACATATTTATACAGTTATCTTGCTGCACAAGAAAAAATCAGATCTAGAAAGAAAGAAAAACCTTGAGAAGGAAAACAAAAATGCAAGCAAACAGTAACAGAAAAAGTGAAAATTCTATGTTGTGGTCCACACTCATTTCCCATAGTTCTTTCTCTGGGTGTAGATGACTCTTCATTACTGGATAATTGGAACTGGTTTGAATCATCTCATTGTCCACACTCATTTCCCATATTTCTTTCTCTGGGTGTAGATGACTCTTCATTACTGGATAATTGGAACTAGTTTGAATCATCTCATTGTTGAAGAGAGCCACATCCAACAGAATTGATCCTCGTATAGTTTTATTATTGCCATGTACAATGCTCATTTCACTTAGCATCAATTCATGTAAGTCTCTCCAGGCCTCTCTGAGATCATCCTGTTGGTCATTTCTTACAGAACAATAATATTCCATAACATTCATATACCATAATTTATTCACCATTCTCCAAGTGATGGGCAGCCATTCAGTTTCCTGGGTCTACGTTGGAAATGCCCAGAATATCCCACTCTAATCAGCCACACATGGAGACAAATCAATCAATTTGTCTACTACAAAGAGGGCTGCCACAAATATTTTTGCACATGTGGGCCTCTTTCCCTTTTTTAAGATCTCTTTGGAATCTAAGCCCAGTAATAATACTTCAAAGTGTCATTTTCCAGAAAGAAAAAAAAAAAAAACATTTTAAACTTGAAGACAAATAGTGATTAAATTCAACAATCTTGCTAAACAGAAATCTTGCAAATGGACAGGAAAAATATCCTTAAAAGTGAAGCAAAAAATCTAATACTACAAAATAAGCCTGCAAAAGATTATTTTTCAAGAAATCACAAGAAAGAATAGAATAATATTTTTTGGAACCAAAGGAGCACATTCCTACAAATGACATACCTGCAAACCTGAGCTTAATCAATAATGTAGATTTGGAGGGTAGAACAATTACAACAACAAAAGAGATTCACTTGAAGCATTCCTGAAAAATAAAATTAAAATCAAGACTTGAATAGACTTATAAACAGACCAAATAACAGAAATATGGGAAAGACTGGATAATGAAACCAATTCTCTCATGTTTAGAGGAATTATAAGAGGAAAAGGGAGAGAAGAAGAAAGGGATAGAAAGAAGAAGAGGGAGAAGAAGAGGCAAAAGAAAAACAAAGAGGGATTATCAAGAGTTATAAAAGATACCTAGGATAAAGTTTTAAGTAGAACACTCAGAAGCAATGAAGGTGACATCCCTTACAAGTGAATCTATATGTCTTTTGAGGAATAAAGTCACAGAGTAGAAGTTTGCAGACATGGGGAGGCAGAATATTCCTCCTACTCCTCCCAACAGCTAAGTATTTCTTTGAAAAGTTCTAACATGCTTCTTTGTGGGGAAGGAGGAAGTCTACTTACCGTGGCCTATAGCTTACTTCTCTCCCTTTGATTGATTGATTTGTCTCCATATATAGCTGATTAGAGTGGGATGCTCTGGGCATTCCCAACATAGACCAGGTAATTTCACTTCATGTAGCACTTTAAAGTTTGCAAAACACTTTGCAAATATTATCCCATATCTCATGTAATCCTCATAACAACCCTGAGAGATAGGTGCTCTCTCACTTTCTTTGAATAAATGAGGAAAATCAGGCAAACAAATTAAATGATCTACCCAGAGTCAAATAGTTAGTAAATGTCCAAGGGGAGATTCAAACTCGGCACTTCCAGACTCCAAGTACAGAACTCTATCCACTGCATCATTTCTGTTTCTAAGTTTAAATGTCTTTTTACAGAGCATCACATTTGATATTATATTCACATCTTGTAAAGTTAGGTGCCATAATCATTATTTTTGCAATTTCCAGCTATTGAAATTGAGACGTAGATAGGCTCAGTGGTGGGATCATACAACTTGTGGCTAAATTAAAATTAAAAATGAGTCAAGCAATCTTTTCATTAAAACACCCTCCTTAAAGAATAAAGCCACCACCAAACAGAATTCCAGCAGCCATCTCATAGTAATGTGAGGCCTGGTCCCCCACTTCCAATCACTTGGATCTCTTCTCTGAGCACACACAGCCTCCTATAGTCCCCTTCAGTGATTTTAGTATTTCCTTTCTGTTGATGTTAAAAGTCCTGTGTATCTGCCCGCTTAGGTCAGGATATGCTAAATATCATCTTTCTCGGAAAGCAATACAGACATTTTTTCATGTCTGCTGGGAATACAATCGCTTCCTGACCTTTTCTCTTGAAATTTTGATGTTTTTGTTATGTATTTCTGAGAGCCATTTCATGAGCAGAGAGGAGGTCAGGGCAGCACAGGTGGCCTGAGTCACAAGGCTCAGCTTTGCCCAAATGGAGGCCTAGAACCCAAGTATCGTATTTGTACTGCAGCCATGAAACCTAGGAGATAAAATGACTTTTCCTTCTTGCTTACTTATGCACTGAACATCAGTACCCAGTGTAACAAGAAGAGTGATTTGTGGGTTTGCAAAATGTGTTCTGGGGCAATGTAAGGTGTTGAAAGGTGATTAAGACACAGGAAACGTAATAACCCAAAGTCTATATGAGTAGATATGATTTCAAGAAGGGAAAGCAGCAGCAGCAGTAATAGTAGTAATGGGGCTGACGCAGCAAAAAATATTGTTATTTAGGCACCAGATAATGTACTTTAGAAGCACCAAAAGTTGGGATTCAGTCATAGGAAGAATTCAAAGTAGCCATTCTCTTTGGCAAAAGATAATTTTATTAAAGAGACAAAATGAAGAGGTACAATAAACACCAGAAGTAGTGAATATGAAATAGAATTGGGAGACCATAGAAAGGGGTTTTAATAATTAATGATGAAAAAGGCAAGTTAGTGGAACATGACATTCATCAGGAGAAAGGAAACATCCCATGAAGTTAGAGCATGCCCTTAGTTGGCAGGCCAAATCCTGAAAGAGACTTAGCACCTCATAAATTAGCTAGCTGTAAGGAGGAGAAGCAGGGTTGGGAGGCATAGTAGGGTTGGGGAGATACCACATGGCATAGGGGAAGCGTAAGGGGAAAGATAGAGTGCTATGGTGGACTGATCCAAAGAAGGGCAGTAAATATGGCATGAGCCGCAAGTAGATTTTATAGGGAAAATTTAATTTCAGGGATATTACTGGGATTTCGGGCAGATGAGGCTGCCTAAAATCCCTACAGAGAGTAGGTCTCAAAGATTTGACATAACTTGCATTTCTGACTGGATGCTGTCCCCAGAAAGTTGGGACCATGAAGTTAAACTGATCTATCTCAGAGCTTTCTCCCTGGCTACCCCAGGGATCAATCTTTCAGTTTCTCTCTGCCCACTACACCCACTATTCAGGACCTCATCAGTAGTAGTAATAGTATCAGCAGCAGCAGCAGTAATACTACCACTATTAGTAATGATAGTAGTAGTAGTAGTAGTAATAGTGAGAGGAGTAGGAGTAATAGTAGTAATAGTGGGAGGAGTAGAGTAGAAGTAATTAATAGTAGTAATAATGGGAGGAGTAGAAGTAATAATAGTAATAGTGGGAAGAGTAGGAGTAGAAGTAATTAATAGTAGTAATAGTAGTGGTGATCATGGTGGTGATAGTAGTAATAGTAGCAGCAATTAAATAGCAGGAATAGCAGCAGTAGTGATAATAATATTATTAGTAGTAACAGTAGTAGTAGTAGTGATAGTAGCAGTAGTAATAGTAATGATCATAGTAATAGTAGTTGTGAAGACTGAGTTAGCACCTTAGAATCAGCTGGAGTCAGGATAAGCAAAAGTCCTTGGTCTTTATTCTTGGTCTTTAGGGGGAGAAGTAAAGGAGATGGACAAAAATTCCACAAGCTCTCCACAACCTCCTCTCTCCTCCTTGTCCATAGCCAAAGTGACTCTGGCTTCTCTTACTCCATCCCCTAATCCCACCTACAACTGTCTGTATACACCAAAAGATTGAGCTAGCACAGAATAATGAGAAGGGCCACTTTCCAAGCATATGCTAATAGAGTATTGTCCAATCAGTAATTAGCCTTAAGTGCTCGGTTGTCTGATTCCAGTGCACCTACTCAGAGTTTCAGCCCTTTATAGTAGTAATATTAATAGTAGTAGTAATAGCATAGTAGTGGTAGTAGTAGTAATAGTAGTTGTTGTAGTAGTAGTAGTAGTGGTAGTGGTGGTAACAATAATAATAATAATAGTAGTGATAGTAATCGTAGCAATAGTAGCAGTAATAGTAGTAACATTAGTAGCTGTAGTAATAATAATAGTGATAGGAGAAGGAGTAGAAGTAACGGTAGTAATAGGAGTAGGAGTAGTAATAGTAATAGTAGTCATCATAATAGTAATGATAGTATTAGTAGTAATAGCAATAGTAGCAGCAGCAGTAGTAGTAATAGTAGTGGTAATAGTAATAGTAGTAGTGATGATAGTAGTAGTAGTAATAGTAATCGTGGTAGTAGTAGTAACAGTAGCAGTAGTAGTGGTGGTAGTAGTAATAGTAGATGTAGTAGTAGTAGTATTACTACTAGTAATAATAGTAATAGTAGTAGAAGTAGTAGTAGTAATGGTAATAGCAGTAGTAGTAATCATAGTAGTAGTAATAATAACAGCAGTGGTAGTAATGGTAGTAATAGTAGTTGTAGTAGTAGTAGTAATAGTAGATGTAGTAGTATTACTATTAGTAATAAAAGTAATAGTAGTAGTGGTAGTAGCAATAGTAGTAGTAGTTGTAGTAATAGTAGTAGTAGTAATGATAGTAATAGTCATTGTTGTAGTAGTAGTAGATGGAGTAGAATTACTACTAGTAATAGTAGTAATAGTAGTAGTAGTTGTTGTAGTAGTAGTAGTAGTAGTAATAATTTGTAGTAGTAGACAACAGTAAGTTGTTGTCTCTACACACTGACTGAACCAGTTTGAGGGTAACTGACATGCCTCAAACCTGAGTTAAGGGGATGGGTGCCTGTCTCAAGTGTGTAAAGACAAGCCCTGGAGGAATGAGTGGATCAGAACAGTTTGTTCCAAAGGAACTGAAGGTGCTGATGCTGAAAACTTTGTACAACTCTGCTTCGCTTAAGTCCATTTCAAGTACAAGTCAAAGACACCCCTGTGATATCATTGATCCTCTTCCAAACCCAGGGCAAACAAACAGTAGTAGCAGCAGCTGCTGCTGCAATAACAGCAATAGCTGCAGCAGCAGCACGGTGTGCTAAGCACTTTTTAAATATTATTTCATTTGACCCTCGCAACAACTCTGGGAGACAGACAACTCTGGGAGATATTATCACTTTTTACAGTTAAGGGAATTTAGATAAATAGCCACTTTGATGCCTAAGTTGTAGATGTAAATGGAATGAGAAATATCTTCTTGGTCAAAATACTTCCCTAGTCAGCTGTCATAAACCTGAAATTCTACCATTAGAGATTCTGAGCAATTTCTTCCTCTTCTGAATTATTACAGTTCTTGGTTCCTCCAGCAAACTTTTGACCTTTACTTTATATTGCCTAGAATTGCTAGATATCTTTTCAAGATTGTATAGTCTATCTTCTTCCCATCTGGACAGTCAGTTCCTTGAAGGGAAGCATCATGTTGTATGCTTCTTTATGTCATATTAGATATAGAATTAAAATCAAGAAAGCCAAGGTTTAAATCCTTTTATTATCTTTGTGATCATAAACAAGTCACAACCTTTCACTTTCTCAGTTTCTTCATCTGTAAAATGTGTACAGTATTTGTATTACCTAAATGATAGGGGTTTTTGTGAGGAAAGCATTTTGTAAACCTTAAAGTCCTAAATAAATAAGATATAATTATTACAATTCCTTAAATATAGGAAGGATTCTGTGAATTTCAAATCATCATCTTTTTTTTTTTATTCTGTTCTGAGTCAATTCATTACCTAAAATAGATAATATTCTGGCTTTATAGGATCATCTCTCTAAGTCATGAGTTCCCAATTTTTTTTGCATCATAAACCTTCTTGCTTTAATAAAAACTATACACCCACTGTCAGAATAATGTCTTTAAATACATAAAATGAAATATATAGTATTACCAAAGAAAACTAATTATAACAAAAATAGTTATCAGTTTTTTAAAATCAAGTACCAAGGTTAAATATCCTTGATTTATATATGGTTAAGCACCCTTGTCTTAAGTGATATTTCTCCTTTAAAGCAGTGAGTATTAGAAAAATAAAAATGGAAACAAGAGAACAAAACATAATAAGTATATCATATAAGACAAAAAGGGAATGAAAATGAATAGGAAAAGAAGCCTAATAGAGATTCAGAGGGAGTGACCAAAAAGGTGTGAGGACATACAATGTACTGAAATTCATCTATTCAGTAAAATTAATCACAAAGCTACCAGATGTATTGATGTTTAAGTTTATAAAATAAAGGAAAAATTAGCATGGTGACCATAAAGGACATTTTCACCGGTTGTTCTCCATGTCTAAAATACTCTCCCTCCTTATCTTAGCCTCCTGGATCCCTCAACTTCTCTAGCTTTTAGATAGAGCTAAAATCCCATCTTTTGTGTAAGGCCTTTACTAATGTCCCATAATACTAGTACCTCCTTTCAGGATGTTGCCTCTATTAATTATCTCCAATTTATCCTGTATGAATATGTACATATATATATATATATATATATATATATATATATATGGAGAGAGAGACACAGAGAGATAGAATTTGCTTGTTTGCTTATGACTAAACTGAGAGTAGGAACTATATTTTGCCTTTCTTTGTTTTTCCAGGGCTTAGCATAGCACCTAGAACATAATAGGTATTTAATAAATGCTTAATGACTGACTGACACATATTTACACAAAATTCTATAATTTCCTTAACATAACCTTTGAAAATTCATTTTTAAAAAAGGCAATTTTCAAAGAAAAAAGGCAAATAGTCATATGAAAAATGGTCAAAATTACTATTGATTAGAGAAATGCAAATTAAAATAATTCTGATTTACCAGTTCACAGCTATGAGATTAGCTAATATGATAGAAAAGAAAAATAACAAATGTTTGGAAGGGATGTTGAAAAATTGGAACATTAATTCACTGTTGACGGAGTTGTAAAGTGATCCAACAATTCTGGAGAGTAACCTGGAATTATGCCCAAAGTGCTATATTATTATGTATACCTTTTGACACAGCTACACCAGTACCAGATTTTTATCCCAAAGAGATGAAAGAAAAAGGAAAAGGACCTATGTGTACAAAAATATTTATAGCAGCTCTTTTTATGTTGGCAAGGAGTTAGAAATTGAGGAAATGCCCATCAATTAGGGAATGGCTACAGACACTGTGGTTATGATTGAGATAGAACACCATTATGCTTTAGGAAATGACAAGTAAGATCCTTCCAGAAAATGCTGAGAAGATTTAAATGAGTTGATATACAACAAAGTGAGCAAAACCGAGAGAACATTGTGCACAGTAATAATATTGTTTTGACTATTCACAATATAATAATCCATGACAGTTGAAGTAATTCTTCCTACCTCCAGAGAAAGAACTAATGGAGTCTGAATGTAAATTAAAGTATACTTTTTCTTTTTTAATTTTTCTTGGGTTTTTTTTGAGGGGGGGTCTATATTTTTTTGCAAGATGGCTAATATGGAAATATGTTTTACATTTCTGAAAATGTATAATCTCTCTTGAATTGCTTGCTCTTTTTTGGGAGGCAACTGGAGTTAAATGACTTGCCCAGAGTCACATAGCTAGGAAGTGTCTGAGGACACATTTGAATTCAGGTCCTCCTGACATCAGGAAATAAGTACTCTATCCACTGCATACTCTATTCATTGTGCCATCTAGCTGCTCCTGAATTGCTTGCCTCTTCAAGGAGGAAAGAGTAGAGGAAGGCAAGGAAGAAGGCAAATTTGGAATTCAAAATTTTTTAAAGAATATTAATTTTTACATGTAATTGAGGAAAAATAAAGAGAGAAAAGAAAATTCAGTTAATAATCTCTTCTGATGAAACAATGGGAATAAGATGACAGTAGAAAAGAGATAAGAAAGAATTCATGTTTTAGATAGATAGATAGAGAGATAGATAGAAAGACACTATATTAAAACTTTAGTCCTATTATTTTTAGTTATTGAACAGTGATCCTTGGAGTCGCCCAAACTTCCTCCTGGGTCTTCAGAACCAAAAAATGCTACCAACAGAGAATACCCCAAAGAGTTGGAGAAGTAGACGGTCAGAGAAAAGGAGAATTGAAAGAGCTATTTAGAACTGTTAAGTGTAGAAACTTAGGGAGCAGAGCAGGAAGAATTAAGCAGAGAATGCCATGAATATGCGGTATTTTTCAAAGGTAACAACACAATAAAGTTACACTGTAGTGCTAATCTTGGATCTGGAATAAGGCCAACCACCTTTGTGGTGAAATTGCCTTTTATCTCAATAATTAAAACCCCTCATATTTCACTCACCACAAATGTCTACTCTGTGTAAGTCATGACAGCAATAGAGTTATAATGGATAAAGCGCTAACCTTAGAGTCAGAAAGGCAAGTTGAAACCTTGGCCATGGACATTTACAATCTGGAAAATTCTGAACAAGTCATTTGGGCAACAGGATGGCATAATGGAAAAGCCTAGGGGTTTATAAGTTCTTTCACTTATTACCTGTGTAACCTTAGACAAGTCATTGTACTGATCTGGTCCTCAGTCTCCCCATCTGTAAAATGAGGGGACTGAATTAGATGAAATCCATTTTCACTCTAATTTGATGAATCTATAACTTACTTAAGACATAAAGTGATTGTGATCTGAGCTGGTAGAGGAAGTCCCCATCCCAAATCCCCTACATTGAGGGAAAAGCATATCTTTCTTGTAGTCTCATACATACCAGGTATGGAGGGCCCAAGAAGAGCTTTCCTTATACCAAGTTTTGCTACCCAGTTAACTGAAATATATTACCAGTAAGTGGTACTTAATTAGATATAATGGATAGAGCACCAGGCCTGAAGTTAGCAGGACTCATCTTCCTGAGTTTAAATTTAGACTCAGATACTCACTAGCTGTGTTACCCTGTGCAAGCTACTTAATCTTGTATGCCTCAATTTCCTCAAATGTAAATTGAACTATAGAAGGAAATGGTAAAGCACTTCTTTAACTTTAAAGAAAACCCCAAAAGGGTTCAAGAAGAATTGTGACTCTATTGATCAGAGAAATCCAAATTAAGACAATTCAAAGGTACCACTACATACCTCTCAAATTGGCTAAAATGACAGAAAAAGATAAAGATGAAAGTTGCAGAGGATGTGGGGAAATTGAGACACTAATACATTATTGGTAGAGTTGTGAACAGATTCAACCATTCTGGAGAGCAATATATGCTATCAAATTATGAATACCAGGCAGTGTCTCTACTAGACTTGTATCCCAAAGAGATCATTAAAAAATGGAAAAGGACCCACCTGTGCAAAATGTTTGTAGCAACCCTTTTTGCAGTGGCAAGGAAATGTAAACCGAGGGGATGCCCATCAGTTGGGAGAATGGCTAAATAAGTTATGGTAAATTAATGTTATGAAATATGAAATATCATTGTTCTATAGGAAATGATCAGCAGGATGATTTCAGGGAGTCCTGGAGAGACTTACATGAAGTGATGCTCAGGGAAGTGAGTAGAAGCAAGAGAACATTGTACACAGCAACAAGATTATGCAATGATCAATTCTGATGGATTTGTTTGGAGGTGATTCAGGCTAATTCCAATGGTCTTGTGGTGGAGAGAACCATCTGCAGCCAGACTGTGGGAACTGAGTATGGATCACAATATAGTATTTTCACTTTGTTGTTGTTTGCTTGCATTGTTTTCTTTTTTCATCTTTTTCCTTTTTGATCTGATTTTTCTTGTGCAGCAAATGATAATTGTGGAAATATGTAAAAAAGAATTGTATATGTTTAATTGGATTACTTGCCAAGTAGGGTAGGGGATGGAGGAAGGGAAGGAAAAAATTTGGAACACAAGGTTTTGCAAGAGTGAATGTTGTCATGTATACTTATTTTGTATTTAATTTATACTTTAATATACTTAACATGTATTGGTCATCCTGCCATCTAGGGGAGGGGTGGGAGGAAAGAGGGGAAAAATTGGAACAAAAGGTTTGGCAATTGTCAATACTGTAAAATTACCCATGCACGTAACTTGTAAATAAAAAGGCTATTAAAAATTTTAAAAAAATAAAAAAGAGTGAATGTTGAAAATTATCTAAGCATATGTTTTGAAAATAAAAAGCTTTAATAAAAAAAGAATTGTGATTGAAATATCTAAACAACAATAACAAAATTACTAATAGAACATGGGAGCATTAAAAAAGGGGATATGCTAGGGGCACATACTAAAACTGATAAAGGAATCCCCAAACTCGCCAAGAGATTGGCAAAATGGAGACTTTGGCAAAAAGAAAAAAAAAAAAAGAAAGTTAAGTAAATAGTCCTGCTCTTCACATGACAATAACTAGCTTCGGGTAAGATGCCTTTAAAAGAGAATGATTTCCCCTCCCTCCCCCAGAATATAAAACAGAACCATTTCTTCTTCATTTTTCCATATTTAAAATGATGTTCCAGGTACTGGCAAACATTGGGTGGGAGGGAACCAGGAACAAAGAATTCACTTTTGCCAGCAGCATTTTTTATGCAGCTGAGTGTTCTGTTTATGAAAAAGTACTTCCACTTCAAATTCTTCAATCCTTTTCTCTAACTGCAACATCATCAATATGCTCATCTTGGCTACGAGCCAGTTAAGCAGGCAGATTTCTGGAACTCTTCCCATTTTTAACCAGAAGCATAGGAAACCAAGATGTGTCATTTTAGGAGTTTAATGATGTGTTTGTTTGGGGGTTGGAGTTTGTCTTTTGGGGAGAAGCTGATTATATGAGAAAATGTGCAAAGTTCAGGTTCCCTCTGCATTTTTTCTAAAATTCTCACAATTAAAGCAAGTAATTAGCCAGAAAACATGAACTATTTTTGTATAATAGAAAAGTAATTATTTATACATATTTGTATATGTATTATTAGAAAAGTCTTCAGTATGGACTCCCTATCTTTCCAGAATATTTGAAAGTATGAGAAAGTATTTACTATTTAAACAAGTTTTTAAAAAGACAAAAGGAAGCTTGCCATAATATATAGAGTGCTAAGTTTATTGTCATCAAGACTTGAGATCAAACCCTTAGTCCCAGACATTAACTAGCTATAAAAGCCTAGGCAATTCACTTAACATCTCTGTGCCTGAAACAATTCTCCAGGACTAATCTCTTAAGTTTCTTGTTATTGTGACTCCAACTGGAGAAATCCCAGATTCCTAGGTATTTGGATAGCTTTCTTAAAACACAAAAATCATTTCAGAGCCATTTATCTCTATAGTCACCTCAATTTCAAATACGGCCACCAGAACATTCTGAGAAAACATAAAAGAACAAATCTATTCTATGGCTGGATATTGAAGCAGGCAATTATGAATTTCTGGGATCTTTCTATTTTGTGCATTATTTTTACTTTCTTAGTCAAGATTTCTATCATTCCCTAATCTCATCATTTATAAATGACATTAAATATATTTTAAATATCTATAGATAGATCTACATAAAGCTCTATCTATATAGCCATTTCTACACGTAAATATAATTATATATATATATATACATATAGTTATAGTTATAGATACTGAAACAACCTATTTATGGCAGTCCATATACTAACTAGTTGTGTGAAGCCGAGGTCTGGTTTTGTTCCTTAACTAGATAATCTCACTGAAAGCACTTGGTGTTTATTGCCTTCTCACAGAAAATGAGCGTTGGCAAACACTGCCATCATGTGGCATCAAATGGTAACTCCCCATTATAAACTAAAACTATATGGCTCACAAAGGTAGCTTATCGCTTAAAAACGCTATTACACTTAAGAAGAGATTTAGTATTAATTTGCTGAGTCCCACTGGTTTCAAAGATTGGGCCGTATTAGCTCTGTCATTAGTTTTGATCAGGCTCTTAGGAAATCTTTTTATTTCATGTATTTATCTACCTTATTAATGTTGCCTTTGATATACATTGGAACCTGATTCCACGTGTACAAAAATGCTAACTGGTTTAGAGTTTGGAGAGGATCTGATGTCTTCAGTCATTTTAGAGAAAGCTGCATCCTGAAGAAAGGGACTGCTTAAATGACTTGTGCAATGTTGCAGAGAGCTGGCAGGGGAGCAGTTATATAACTCTTTCTGAGAGAGAGAGAGAAATAGAGACAAAGAAATAGACAGAAATACAGAGACAGAGATACACAGAGACACACAGAGAAAGGCAGAGACAGAGAAAAAGAAATAGAAAGAGACAAGAGAGAGAGGGGGGAGCGGAGAGGGGTAGACAGAGAGAGCATCAAGTATCACCTGAGGGCTGCCCCACTCTGAATGGCTTTAGGCTGTGATTAAAATAAAGCTCATGAAACAGTGTTTCATCTTCACTGAACTCACTATATGTAACATCTGTTTGCTTTGCTACAATTTGGTCTAAATGATAATTAGAAGGAATGGAACTGAAATTTGTGCTCATAGTTATTTAAAATTCAAGGCTTCCTCTAAAAAAAAATTACCATCCTGGTTTGTTAATATCAACTTTAACCAAGGAATATGTATCATTTCATTCCCTTCCCCATCGTTTTTCACACTTAGCCTGTTTTGGAACTAGATGAGGACTTTTTCCTACATGTTAACATATTGGTGAGGGAGGGAGAATGCACTGAGCCTTCTCTTTGAGTTGGTCTAGAGGCCCTCAACCTCAACTTCGTTTTCTGCAACCTTCTGTCATTCTGTGTATTAGTGAGTTGGGAGAAGGCACCACTGGAAAATGGAAAGGAGCTGGAGTAACATTCCAAGACAAGGAAACAGAAGAGGCTTCCTTTTCCCCTCAATAATTGCACTGATATTTTCTTTAGTTTACTAATTTCACCAGCTTTGGTTCCTGAATTGGGGCATTATGCCCAGACCCCTCCCTCCCCACTCCTCCTGAGTTTCTGGGTAGAGCAATTGGCTCTGCTTGATCCCAACCTGAAGCCCCACGGATCTCTGAAAGAGGCAGATCTTCTGGTATATCAGAGTATTACGGAGCTCAGAGCCCTCTGATCTAGAGCTAACTCAGTCTTAATTCTGAGGCAAGAGCACTGTACTGGTAAACACCATGGTATTTTTTGGTTCTTGACCATTTCTGATCCCCTAGAATTTTCTGATTATCTAGAGGGCTTGCTTGGGGAGCCTAGTAGGCCATTTCTGGCCCCATCTGGAAACTAATGCTACAATAATTATTCACTTTTCTATTGTTCTTGAGCTTCTTATGTGAGTCTAAAATTGAAGAAAGGCAACTAGATGGCACTGTGGATAGAGCACTCAGCTTGTTGTCAGGAAGACTTAACTTCTGAGTTCAAATCCAGCCTATAACACTTGCTAACTGTTTGACCCTGGGCAAGCCATTTAATTCTGTCTGCCTCTGTTTGCTCATCTATAAAATGAGCTGGACAGAGAAATGGTAAACTACAGTATCTTTACCAAGAAAACCCTAAATGGGGTCATGAAAAATCAGATATGACTGAAAAATGACTGACAAAATGGCAGAAGAGATCACTTAGTATAGGTTCTTACTGGATTTTATAAGCATTAATTGGTCTGGTGGGAACTTCAGGGAAGGTAGAAGGGAGCTGGACAGCTTATTTCCTGTTCAGACAGTTATTATAAGAGTGGAACAGGAAATGATTTTTTATAACATGTCATATCTTCAGTCCTACTTTTTAAAATTGCTTCTTGATTGACATTTGATTCAGTTTTTCAAAAATAGCTTCAACAAGACTTTCCTCCAACAAGGTATCTCCTATGCTTATATAATGGCTGTTACTCATAGTTTCGCTTCATTACACATGCATTAAGATCTTGCAAGATTCCCTGACAGCAACCATAGAGATAACTGTTCAACAATACTCTAATTATGAATATCAACTGAGGCATAAAACCAAGGAGATATATACTCACCCAAAGTTTCTGCCACTGCCAAGAAGGATATCCTGAACACAGTCTAAACAGAAAAAAGATTACCTATAAACTGTGTCATCATCCAGTTTGTGGATGATTCTGTGCTGATTAAGTCAAGCCTCAGAATAATATAGACATTCCTCAATGAAATCTATGACGATTCAGATTGTATCAGTATAAAAATCCATACAGTAAAATCCAAATAATAAAGTCTGGCTTTTATCCTGATGATGGCATATATGCCAATGCATCATTTCTATTTGTGGAACTCACTGAGTTAGTGAAATGGATATTTATTTTATTTTAGCTGGATGATGACCTGGGACCAGAATTATATAAAAGAAAAGGAATAGACTTGTGAAAAAGTATACAGAACTACTAAAAATCTTACACTGTTCCCTGCAACAAAAGTCCTTGCTCCACCAACATTTTTCCAAGAGTGACTGTGAACTATGAAACACCATAATCATAGTTATGTTAGGAGGACATAAACAAGGAATACTCAATCTGCAAAAGAATGGGTGAGTTATAATTTGCTCTGTTAGAGGGAGTGTCTATATTAATGAGATCATGAATTCACTGAGATATTAAACTACTGGAGCACAGGTTAAAAATGCATAAAGCTAAAAGAACACAAGAATTTATTAAATAACACCTACCTAGGTGAATAATAAAATTGTAAACACAGTAACAGAAGACCTTGTCAATAAATACAACATCAATATTATCAATCAAATTGATGTGATGCAACTGTAGCAATGCACAATGGAAAATTTATACTTTAGCATCTATATTAAAAAAGGTTAACACAATGAGTTAAATGGCATTTAATGAAATCAGAATAAGAGCAAAATATTAAGAGCTTTTGTTTTTTTCTAGGTAAGAATAGAAAATCCACTGCTCAGAAGTCAGGGAACCTTGATTCAGATCTCATTGATGCTTACTATCTGTGTGTGATGTGGGACAAGTTCCTTAAAAAACAATAGCTCGGATTCATGTAACACTTTGAGGTTTGCAAAGTGCTGTAATATGTTATTACATTTGATCCCTACACATCCTTGTGAGTTAAGTGCTATTATTATTTCCATTTTACAGATGAGGAAATTGAAGTTGAAAGAGGTTAGGTAACTTATGATCACTTTGTCACCTAATTGCCTCATTAACCTTCTTGTGCCTTGGTTCCCACATCTGTAAAATAAAGGGCTTGAAGTAGATTGCCTTTAAGGTCTTTTCCAGGTTTGCATCTATAATGCCAAATATGATAAAATTCATTTTTAAAAGCTGTTTTTTTAAATTCCACTAAAAAAGTCCACATCAAAAATACAAATTCAGAATATTGACATTTTAAATGAGAAAGAAATAAACAAATGAAAATTTAAATAAGAAAACTTTCAAAGTTTAATTCATATCTTTAGGCTGAAAAAAAATTAGAAATTTAAAGACTTGGATGAAAAACTACAAAAATGTAAAATGCCCAAAGAGGAACCAGACAACCCAAAGAGAACAGTCTCAGAAGAAATTGGATAAGTGTTAATTGATTACCACATAAAAATGCAATGGTACCAGATGGATTCCCAATGACCCCTTCCAAATTTTCAAGGCATAAATAATTCCTGTTATTTCTAAAAATAGAGAAATGTCCTATTATGCACAATTTTTTCCAAGACTGACAAAGACAGAAAAAGAAAACAATAAAACAATATAAATGAGTGATTAGGCAAAAATATTCAATAAAACTTCAGCAAGCTCAATAAAAAATTATATGTTAAATCTGATTGATATATCAAGAATGCAATAATGATTCAATATGAAGGAAATAATCATTATAATATTAAATTAACAAAAAAATTCATTACTATATCAATATAAAAAAATCAACTAAAACATAGCATCCTTGCATACTAAAACCAAACATTAAATAACAAAGGAACAGAGGATTTATTCATAATATGATTTTTTTTGAAGTGTAATTAGTAAGAAACTAAGTTAGCATTACATGCAAAGATTAAGTATTAGAAGCATTCCCACTAAGATGGGTATAAAACACAACTGTGCTAATATTTGACAAAAATTTAGAAATGTTATGCAGAAAGATTAAAAAAAGAAATTAAGGGAATAAACATTCGCTATAAAGAGCTTAAAATATCTCAAATTATAAATGGCAATACCAGGGCTTAAAATAAACAGACAAAAATCATTTGTATTTTTATACATTATTAAGAAAAACAATAGAAACTGATAAATGAGAAACATCATTTACAATAATAACAAATATACCAAATGCTTGTCAATAACTTAATTGAGACACATGAGATTCTTAAAAAGATAATTACAAAATAACTTTAATAGGATTAAATAAAATCTAAATAACTGAAAGATATCCCATTTGCTTGTTTAGACTCAGGGAATATAATAAAAATATCAAAGCTTCTCAAATTAATTTATAAATTTAATGGAATGCCATCAAAATACTAATAGACTATAGAATTAAATATATAAAAAAACTATTTGGAAAACAATGACAGGAATGTCAAGGGGAACTTTAGGAAATCCACAAATAAATGATGAAATAGTAATTAGCAAGATAATCTGGTATAAAAAGAGGTCAATGTTACTCAATAGAGAATACAACTTTAGAATCCAAAATACACAAGATAAGCAAAACAAAAACAATAAAACCATAGATTTAAAGCTAGAATGGACAAGGAACCAATATTCAAGAAACTCAAAATTTCCAAACACATTATTATTCAGTAAAGATTGTTACAAATGAGTTGTCATTTTGCATCAACAGAGTTCCCAGACTAGGAAATCTCTAAACTGATAAAAATCATGGGTCAGGACCCCTTGCCCTCCAAAAAAATATTTAGGAAAATTGGATAGCAGTATGACCCCTGCCTCCCATAAAATAGACACTTCCCAAATTCCCCTTGGGATCAATTATTAACAAACAAATTATTTTTTCAAAGATTAGTAGAAAATGATGTTTGAGAGCAATTGGGAAGAAAAACAAAGAACAATAGAACTAAAGCATAAGTCATTAGAGACAAAAATATGTGGATTTCATTGTTTAACACAGATAATTGGGATCTCCCCATGACAAATATATCCATCCCAAAAAAAAAAAAATCTTTAAAGAAATAGATTGGGAAAATTTTCTTTTTGACATGCAGAATTTTTAGGAATTGATACAAATTAATAATAGTAATGACCATTTCTCAGTGACTAAATGATCAGAAGTCATGAACACACAAATCTTAAAGGAGGAATCAGATAACTGTTAATAACTGCTTGAAAAACTATATGAGCCACACAAATTAAACCAATTGTGAAATACCACTTTGCATCCATCAGTTCAAAATCAACTCAAAATCAATTCAACACCTCCATATCAAGAACATTCTGACTACAGTACAAGAAACTTATCTAGGCACTGGGAATACAAAGACAAAAACAAGTCTTTTCCCCTCAAGGGTCTTTCAAAAAATTTTTTTTGACATGCAACCTGGCCAAGTACAATGTGTTACCAAACTATTTTTATCTTGAAAACTGATTCTATTATTGAGACTAGATCCTAAGAACATTGTTAAAAGAGGATGTGGGGAAATCTATCTGTGCCCCCAAAATTGTATCCTTAGATAAATCTGTAATACAGCTTAGCACTCTACTATTCTGTGACATTTTCATAAATGTCTTTCTCGAAAATCTACATCAAGGTCCTCCTCAAAGTACTAAAAGTAGCTCTCTAGTACTTTTAACATCTTAAGAGATATCAAATAACAATCAGGATGAATGAATGAATGAATAAAAAATCATTTAACACACACTATGTGCTAAACACTGCTAATTTCTAGAGACACAGATACAAAAGTAAAGACATTCCCTGCCCTATGACAACAGTATTTGTAAGAATGAAAAGGCAAGAACAATCTATGAACATCCCATAAACAGGGCAATGGTTAATAGATCAAAGAAGTGGTGCTGAAAAGAACTTCAGAGACCACAGTTGGGGAAATTAAGGCTCAGAAACATTAAATAACTTTATATTTAAATCTTGTGGATTCCAGAGTTCTTATCACTAGATCATATTGTCTCATATGAGATTTATTCATGTAATAGAATTTTATTGTGCCATAAAAATGACAAATATGAAGAAGATGAAGAAATACAGAAAAATGTATAATAATTGGAAGAAGCACAGGAAGTAGGATCACTGCTTTAGTGAACAACACATATATTTTATTTCTATGTGAGGAAGTGATGATAATGAAGAAGAGATTTAGAAGACCATCCAGAGAAGATTCTTGTTGGAAGAGACAGCTTTAAAATTTAATTTTATTAACAAGTTTCTTTTTTCTTCTCATCTCCACTCTTCTGCATGGAACATTACAGAGAGAGAGAGAGAGAGAGAGAAAGAGAGAGAGAGAGAGAGAAGAGAAGGAGAGAGAGAGAGAGAGAGAGAGAGAGAGAGAGAGAGGAGAAAGAAGAGAGAAAAAGGAAAGAAAAAAGGAAGGGAAGGAAGGAAGGAGGGAGGAAAGGAAGAAGTGAAGGAAGAAAGCTGGGGGAGAGAAGGAAGGAAAAAGAAAAAGAAAGCTTTTATAACAGATATACATGGTCAAGCAAAGCAAATTTCCCCATCAGCCATGTACAAAGATATATGAGACAAAATTTTGAAAGCCTTAGAGGAGTGGTCAAATTTATATTTATATTTATATACACACATATACATATATATATAATTTTACTATATATTTACATATACATAGAAACACCATATGTATGTGCATACACATATGCACATGTACACATATGCACTTACATATGGTACGTCTGTATATATGTGAATACATAGTAAAATTTATATGTGTGTATATGTAATTTGGCTCGCATCTTTTAGGTAGGTTTATAAAATATGGCTTACATTCATAGTAATTCTGCACTTGGAAGGATAGTTAAAAATATTTGTATTTATATCCCAAGTTAGAGTGCACAACATGGTCTGGGAACTGAGCTCCCAGCCTGCATCTAGTAAAGAACCTTCTCTCCTTTGTGGCTCATTGTGCCTCCATGCCATAAACAAGAGAGAGAACCATCAACACTGGGACACGGAGGTATATACTGTATGTAGATACCTGTATATCAACCACAGGCATATATGAGAAATAATATTGTCTGGAAAATGTATTTTTAAGAGAATAAATTTTTAAAAGTATAAGCAGAAATAAAACTGGAGCAGGGAAAGGTCGATCCTTCCATAACTCTCTCAGATGACTTTTTTTCCACACCTTTGCTACTGAAGTGAGCACTACAGATAAAACAGTCACACATACTTGTCCATTCAGAGGTGTCATCTCTCATAGCCTTAGAGAAGGGAATTGCAGATGTGGCAGATACCAGTTGCCATCTAGGTTTCAGTGATAATCACTACTTCCCCCTTTTCTCCTAGAAAGTTCCCCAAACTCCCAACTGTTCCAGGCGAGGTGGGGAAAAAACACCTCTGCTCCTCTAGCCAGGAACCAATCTTGTGTTAGTTTTCTCTTTTCCCAAACTGCAAAGAACTACAAATCCCTGGGATTTTGTTATACATACACATACACATGTATGTGCAGCAAATATAGTTATATATGCTACTTATGATTTTATATGTTATATATATATATATATATATATATATATATATTTATTTATATGCTATTATATATGTATGTGTGTGTGTTTGTGTGTGTGTGTGTGTATTCAATCAGTCAAAAACATTCTTTAAATGCCTACTATGTACTAGGTGCTGGGTTTTAAATAAAAATAATAAAACAATTTTATCTGTGATCAAAAAACTCAACATTTTTATTACTTTTACTACCTCCAAAGTGATCAAGAAGATATAAAAATATCAATTCTCTTTCTCATCTGAAAAATCTTTACAAAATTAAAGGTACATTTATCCTTTGGAATTAATCCCAATCCAAAAAGAGGATGAAACAGGCAGAATTTAGCAGTGATTTTCTATAATAGACTACATTTTCCCAGTCTCATGTTTGACTGGAAGATGTAGTGAATATAAGTTCCTGTATTATCTATTTTTGTTGATTCTTTTTACAAAAAGCATTTGAATCAATGAAAAAAATACACTTTCAAAATCTCTTTTAAATGTGTCTTCCATAAAAATGTCAAAATATTATTAGACTCTAGGACAGGTGTAACTATGGAAATAGTTTTGTTCGATTACTTACTAAGTCGCAATATCAAGTAAGGTATAAAACAGAGAGACATATGTTCACCCAAGGTGTTCTTCACTATCATAGAGGATCTTCTATGCAGAGCCCAAACAGAAGGACTCCCTGTTGATTCTCCAAATGTTCCTTTTAATAGCTGATGCTGTGTCAATTGTATCAAGTCTCAGAATACTAAAATGCTTCTTCGGTGAAATCTACACTTCTCCCAAAGAGACCTGCTTTGAAAAACTGGAAATAGGAAAATTGGGAAAAAAAACTGGAAAAACATGGTGGATGAATTATATATATTGTCCAGATTATGAAATGTTAACTGGACAGACAGATGTTTGAATCAATATAACCAATGTAATAATGAATTCCCAGAAAGTTATATTATTTGAATTCTCACCGTAATTTTCCACTAGGCTAGAACCTATTACCATAATCTAAATACTTATAACTTTGAATACTACAAACTGAATATATATGACTACTTCAAGAATTCATACTAATCTTACATATTCATACATTTATATTCATACCACTTCAATTATTCACACTAATTGGAACCTAAACAATTTTCTTCCTAATCATATAGCTAGAGATCACCACTAAAGATTTGAGGCAGAGTGTTCTGAGTTCAGGTTACCCAGTTATTCAGATCTATGAGAAGTTATGAATTGGAAGATAAAGTTTATTTTCTTCCTACCAGAAGAGAGAATCAAATGATGATACATCAATTTTATACTGATACTTTTAGAAGATGGAGCCTTTTATTACTTAATAGTTTCTTTGAAGCTGTCTTCCACAGTTAATACTTTGGAACCATTATTTTGTTTATCTTGAACAGCTTAAGGGAAAAGAATCAAAATCATTCACAAAACCCAACTTCCTCTAGGACAGAGCAATAGACTGAAGGGGTACTTATAGAGAGACTACTCCTAGACTGATTACATTGATGTCTGGCAGAGCTGGGATTCAACCCTTCCTCTAAGTCCAATGTACTCTTAAAAATTGTTTTACATCAACTCCCATCCACATCTTGTAACAGATACCTGACTGATGCTGGCAGTTGTGATGGAGAACTCACAGTTCTACAACTGTGCTGCTAAACCAGGCATTTCCACCCCCTATAGCCCAACCTTTTTGACAGTTCCCTGGCCTCTGCAAAGCAGAGGTAATGCAGAGATAAAGTTGGGGATCCCTTAGGAGCAGTTTTCTGTGCCACTTTGAAAGAGAATTACAACCTCTCACTATCATAATTCTTCTAAAAAGCCTTTTTCACTGTCAGAATGTTTCTGTCTTGCTATTGACTGATTCTTGGGTAGTTGGAGAGTCATGGACTCTGACTTTATCTCAGGATGAGTTATCCCTCAACCTGATCTGGTTGTGACTTTAGATAAATCATTTCTTTGGGTCTCAGTTCCATTATATAGAAACCAAAGGGATTGAACTAGACAATCTCTCAGATTCTCTTCCAGGTCTAAAATTAATTTCCTATGAGCCAAGGAACTATAATGGCAGACCACAATGACAGATCTCATTAGCCACAAACAAATTCTCCCCAAGCTTCTTTTTTTTAACTTCATAAATACCTTATTTTTTATTAACTATAGAATTTCATATGAATATCCTCAACGTAAGATTTATGTGTGTGAGCATGGCACTGTACTAAGCAAACCCTACAAAACATATGGAGTAAATTTATCATTTTTGTCTTCAAAAACCATGATGACAAAGTATTATCCATGATTTTTAAGCAGTAGCTTTTCTCAATCTCTCTTAATTCTAGTGTCTTCACTCTATTAAATATTTCTTATTCATCATGCATAGTGTATTGGCACATTTTTGTTTTTGTATATTGTCTCCTCCATTAGACTGTGAGTTCTTTAAGGGTATGAACTGTCTTGTGCCATTTCTTGTATTCCTAGCACTTGGTAGAGTGACTGGCATGTAGTAGGAACTTAGTAAATAAATGTTTACTGATCCACTGACTGACTCTTAATACTGAATTGCACTGTTACTGGCAATGTAGTTACTGTATTAGCATGTCATGTAATTGAATACGCTGGTGCTCAAGCAGAGATTTTGCTCAACTCTGGAATATTATCATGTAAATCTGAATGACATTGATTTCCCTAGCCCCAAATAAATGCTGCCAACACATCAATTGCTTCTCCTTTGGGAAGACACCTTTTATTGCAACGTAACATCATCAAACCCCTAAGACATACATCAGTGCATTTTCTTGTAAACACAAAACACTACCCATTAGTTTTTTCAAATAGTACAGTACATACAATAAACAATTTTCCTTTCACATTAGAATCCATGTCTTAAGTGACATTCACAGGACATCTATACCTACAAATTTAAGTGCACTTGATGGCTTACAATTTCATTTGAAGGACTCTAAAGTGTGTTCTTTCTGGATTCTGGAATATTATTATTCAAATGAATTCTTCCTTCTATTCAAGGGAGAACAGAGGGAAAGAAATATAAACAATATCTATCTCAAAGTTTCACAAGCAGAATGTTTTCTTGGAATATTGATCCCTTGGTCAATGAGAATTCTAGCAATGGCAAGTGCCAAACCCAGTTGGGGCAATCCTAATGATCTATCAATCTTAGTGGCACAGAATGGTAGAGGCAGCAATGTGTTTGGAGTCAGATGAGATCTCAGTGCCAATCTTGTCTCTATCTGACACTGTAATCTGAGATTGGAAAAATCAGCAAATCAAATTTCCAATTTCTTCACCTGCAAAATAATAACTTTTCAGCCTCACAGGATGGTTGTGAGGTTCAAACAAAATAGTATCTCTATAAGGGAGGAAATTAAATCCCAGAGAATTGAAATGAGTTGTCTAAAATTATAAAGGGCCAGGATCTGAATTCATGTATTCTGATTACAAATCTAGCACTTTTTTCGCTGCACCATATTAAAAAGTTCAAAGACTACCTACCTGTAACACCTCCCCCCCAAATTGCAACACAGATCTCTAGCAATCGACAGAGTCTTCATAGGAGTTCTGGTCACTGATTGTGGTATTTTCCCTTCAGAGTGTTACATACTAAGTCACATGTTAAAAATATGCATTCACATGTGGCGTTTTTGGGGGAAAGGAACATAGATTTAATTTTACTCCAGAATTCCTATGATCTTAGGGACCTAAAGTCAAGCATGTACAGGTATATTAGTATATTTCAATCTCCAAACCATTTCTTGGACAGATAAATTTGAGGGACATTGATCTAGGCAAAGCCCTTCATTCTACAAATAAATAAACTGACATTCAGAGAAGTGCTGCATAGGTAGAAGGACACTAGGTTATCTCCAGCTCACTACTTACCACCATGAGGACTGGGAAAAGCCTTTTTATTTTCAAAAAATAATCAGTACAATCTTGGCTTCCCTTTAGGGTCTGACTAATCTTATAACATTTATAATAAATACCACCAGCATGAAAAAAAAATATTTAATACCAGCAATATACAAAAAAAGACATTAAGAACATAGAACTCTGTTCTATATACAATCTACACTCAAAAGAAGATAAAACTTAAATATAGGCTGAAGGAGATAGACCTTTAGCTTGTTTTTTTCCTTTCCACAGAGACCAGACATAGAAAAACTTAAATCAATTATCCATCTTGCAAAGAAGGTTACCCTGTCATCTGATCCTGGTTCCATGTTGTAGCATCTTGCTCTAAAGAAAAAGGATTGTTGTTTCCATAGAAATATCTTACAGCAGTATCTACAAACCCCCCAATTACTTCCTTCTAGACATTCTATGCAATTCTTCACATTAGTTCTGCAGCAATAGGGAAAGAAGGACTCGATTCTTTTCTATATTTTTCCTCCAAAGGAAAAAGCAAAAGCAAAGTTAAAGTTTCAGTGCTGGAGATATTCAGCATTTTCTTAAGATGAAGATAGGTCTGAAGAAAATGGTAATGGCATCTTGATAAATGGAATAATAATTTTTCTATATTATTCCTTGTATTGGTACAACTGCTTTATTATTTCAAAGCACTTTCACATGTATTATTCATTTGATCCTCATAACAATTCTGTGAGGTAGGTAGGGCAGTTTTTATAAATGAGAAAACTAAAACAGAAAAATTAAGCAACTCTTATGGTCACATTGTTAGCTAGTGACAATGTTAGGACTGGAATCCAGGTCTCTAACTTCCAGTCGAGGGCTCTTCCCTTCAAGAATAAGGAAGTCAGAAACTGGGCCTGCCCTGTTTAGCAGGCTTATTTTCAATTACATCTGTTTTGTTTGATTTCCTCTTGGCAATCTTCTGAACATCATGGATTTCTTGATTCAAGTTTTCTTTATCAGGAGGCTGTGGAGTGAATTCTTTCATCATCATTATGCAATCTTTATTCTCCGTTATTTTTTGTGCTGCTTCTCTATTCTGACTATCCTGAAACCAGAAAGGAGACAACAAAGAATTTTAATTAATTAGCAAAACATATCTCTACCAGAAGCAAGCACATAATTCTGCTCTGAGATATCGCTAAAGTATTTGGAACCATCCCCTTCTTGGGTAAAGGAAAAGTCAGAAGAAATAAGTCTCTGACTCAAAAAATGCACGGTCAAGAGATATCTAGGAAAAAAGATATTGGAAGTCTTTTATGACCTATATGATATCTGTTTTTAAGAATTTAAAGTGTGGTCATATGGAGGAAGATTTAGAAGGGATTTTAGGTTTTATTTCTGGCTTAGTCTCAGAGAGTAGATGTTGAAACAATGTGTGAAAGCACAGTGGGTTCAGCATGAAGAAGAAACTCCTAAAAATTAAAACTGTCCTAAAAAAGAAAGTCCTATCTGAGGAGATAAGCAAATTTCTTCTCACTGTAAGTATTCAAGAGCTGGGTAGCAACTATTTAGCATGAATATTGTAGAGCAGTTTCATGTTTCATGAACTACATGGTTCCTTACAACTCATGGAGTCTATGAGTTTACTACAATGTTGAGTCCCAAATCTTCAGGCCTATTTTCCTGGATTCCATGTACCATCACCCTAGAAGCATCCAATTCCTTTTAATGACAGGCTACAGGAAACTACTGAAGATAATGGTAAAAGCTTTGTGATTTTAATTCCCAAAGGAATTAAACTATAATAAGCCTGTCCAATGTGGTTTTAAATGGGCTTTTATTTTAAACAAGCTTATTTTACTTGGAAATAAAAGAAAATGGAAGTTCTCATTTCAGCATACTGGTTAACATTAAACACTATGCAACTTTTTTCTAAATTAATCTGGGTCTGTATTTGGTTCACATGGTTTGCCTTCCAATTTAGGTCTTCTCACCAGAAAAAACTACTTTTAGAAGGTGAGTAACATTCTCCCCACGCTCATGCAATTTCAAATTTGCAAATAATCCGGGGGTAGCTAAAAACAACAACAATTTTTAAAAGTATGATGCCATGCCAAGTGTCTGATTTCATCATGATCATCATTCCTGGGCAAGTAATTAATTTTGCTGTTGGAACATACATGCGATTGTATTATTGGAAAACAAAGAAAGATTCCAAAAAGCAAAAGCAACAGCTTAGAAACTTCCAGTAACATAGCCATGAGAAGGGAAGGAGGGATAAACCTTTCATTTTCAATCAATGTGCTACTTAAAGGGAGGGAAAAAGGATAAGAGAAAGCCAAATTTGTCTTGCTTTTGTTCTACTTAAAAGACTGCTTTGCTGTGGAATTTTTAATTCATATTTTCAATATTTTCTTTATAATGCAAGGCTTGGGCATTCCATGTGGGCTTTGTTTTGTTTCAGCTTAGTTATAGCTTGTCTAGCTTAGAAAAGATTACCATAAGAATCCTAATTATAATGGTCCTTCTTCACACTGCCTTCCAATGTAACAGAGATTAGGGGTCTAACTCAATAGCCTGCTGCCATGATAAAGCCCACAGTTGTTTTATGAATCAGTCTTTCAGAATTTGGCTATTGCTTTGATAACCAAGGACAAGATAATTAATCCCCCCTTCTTAGAATCCCACAAAATGAAAAATTAATCGGGATACCTTGTTCATTTCTCCATTATCTGATGGTCTGGGTTCATCATCTTGGAATCTCTCTCTGTGACAGCTATCTGCCTCCTCTGAAGTTACCCGACGAGTCACTTTCCCTGAAGGAAATAACATAATTAAAGCATGTAGGGATCTCCCTATAGGCAATATTCTACAAAAGGGCCAAGACTATACTAGTTACCTTGCTGGAAGAATTTAGTCCCACTACACAGTTTCAACCCCCTTTTCTTAATTTGGGCAGTTATAGAAATGCATGCTGGGCAATAAGGAAGAAAAAAAAAGCTAAAGAGTGGGAAAAAAGTAAATAAAAATTTGCTGAACCTTCACTCAGTTCAAATTCTTTTACAAAAGATCCTTCCGATTTCTCCTCCTGTTAGTATCTTCCAACTATGATTACCTACAATTTATTTGATATCACTTTTTAAATACATAGCTATTTCTATGTCACTCTCTGCATTAAAATGTGAGCTCAATAAGGGCAGGGCCTGTATTTGTAGGGGGTTTGTATTCCCAGTGCTAAGTAATGGCTGTCAGTTGTATGTTCTTAATAAGTGTTTTTATTAACATGACTTGGAAATTTCTTTAGCATCCCAAAGTGTGACAAGTCCCTGGATATTTGCAATGAACATCCAATGCTCTTGATTTGTGCCCAGCACACAGTAGGCTTTTAATAAATGTTTGGTTGAAACTTTGAAATATCATCTCACATTTATCAGATTAGCTAAAATTATAGAAGGAGGAAATGACAAATATTGCAGAACATATGAAAAAATTGAGACATTAATAAATTGTTGGTGGAACTGAGAATTTAACCATTATGAAGAGTAATCTGGAATCATAATCAAAGAGTTATAAAATTATATATTCTTGGGATCCAGCAAAAAATAAATAAAATAAATGTTTGATTAACATTAAATTAACAATAAAAGGGAGTTCTTGTTACTTTTTGTGTGCCATTACTGTGCCTGATTGTTCTGTTTTACTAATGAGAGAGACCACCAACTTTTATTATTCCCAAACTTAAGCAACTCATTTAGAAAGGAGTTTGGGAATCTGTTTTGGGTTTTTTTCTGTATTTTTTTAGTAGCTTAATTCAAATGCCTCTGCCTCTGAACCTTTCTTATATACTATGTGACTTTGTGTATTTATTTGTACATATGTAATCTTCATTTTTAGATGTAAAGATCTTTGGGACATGAACAGAATCTAAATCCATTCTTTGTGTTCCTTTTCACACTGAATACTATAGGTACTCAGAAATTACTGTCAAATTAACAAATTAATGCTAATTATTAACCTGAACAAAATGTCTGGGGTTTTCCACTTTGCCTGAAAAAATAATTTTTTAAGGAGGGTGAGCATATTCTTTATCTGCCATTACTTAGATGTGTATCTTTCACTGTAAAAACTGTTAAAGTGATTAATTTGGTTTGGAAAAACTTGATCACAGAAATAATATAAATTTGATCTTTTCAGAAAACAAACTTTAAAATGATTCTGATTTATAGTGATACATTTTCTTCATGACTTGCACTTAAATTAGTCTATATTTTTACATCTTCCTACTCTCATTTTTATGAACTATATAAAATTGTTATTTTCATATGATAAGATATCTTTATGATATCTATAAAATATTTGCTTGAATTTTATTTAAAAATTGATGAAAATTCAATAATGTATTGGAAAAACTCACAAAATGCACAAATATCTTAGCTGTAAATTAAATGTTTACTTAAATGTAAATATGAATTGAATAGATATCATCTACGAAATAATATATGGAACTGCAGTTTACCTCAGTTACCACTAGATGCAGCCATACCACCTTTCAAAATATAACATTATTGAAAATTCCTGCAACTCAATTGTTCAGCTCGTGAGAATTTTCTAGTATTCTCCAACAGACTGTGAGAGTAGATTTAGTGATGGACATGACATGTCATCACTAAAATGAATTAAAACAGATTTTAAGTTACAATAAGTCACATTCATTTGGGGAGGTGAGGGATACACATCTCTTTAATGGAAATTTATATTTGCAGATGAGATGGTCTCATCTACTCAATACTTATCTAATTTTTTCCTTCTAAATGGGGGATTATGAGATATGACTAACAAAAGCATCATTTAAAAGTTCAATTTTTATGCATATTTACTTTAAAAATATGATTTGACTATAATTTATTTTTGGTAATTATATTTCACCTCATCTTGATTTTTTTTTTTATATCACTGAAAAATATCTGCAAGCCTGATTGGAAAGTTGCCAAAGAAAGGATTTTAACATTTCAGCCTATTTGCTTTGTTCTATAATCTGTGCATAACTGTGTATGGGTTCTAAACAGAAAGTTCCAGGCCATCTCAGTAAAGCAATTTGAACAACCTTCTGATGCAGTCACATAAGATTTTCAGCTGTATATGTTATCAATAATCACAATCAGATTAATTTGTTTAAAATTAATCCTTAAACAAGCTACTAAGAGATCTATAAAATATAATTTTTAAACATTTGAAAGCATAAGAAGGACTTTTCCCCAATTGGAAAAGCCATAAAATGTCTACGCCATATTAGCATGTGCACTCAGTATCTAAGAAAGTGGTCTGTTTTACTGGAAGTCTTATATACAATTTTATTTTTACAGCACTTAAGTGTGCAGAAAACTTCCAAAAATAACAGCCTGGAATGAAGGAATAGCCTTATGGCTTGTAAAATCTAAAACAATCCAAGAAAGCAAATCTAAGAATAGCTAACTAATTAAAAGCTAAACTAAACAAAAGTGCCTATGGGATTTACTATTTACAAGTAGGAAAAAGTTCCAGGAACTGAGAATCATTCAGTGAACTATAAGAACTTCTAAGAGACCAAAATTCAGACTGTTTCTGAGGAGGAGAAGCCAATTCAGGGTTGAGTAACTTATTAGAGCTAATGTGTGGCTGCCCTGACAACCCACACATCACCAACTTAGAAAACAACTTAAAATTTCAGCACTAACTAACCAGCATAATAACTACAGAATGGAAAGGGTAGGTTGAGTATACTTAAAATTCTTGCTGCCATGCTTTGGGATAAACAGAAGGTATCAGTCAAACTGGGAACGGAGCCATGATTTACAAAATTAGTGAAAAGCAAAGAATCTAAATTTCAAGCTTAGAATATAAGAAAAACCGGGAGCTTTACTGATCTTAATTTATCCTTTCCCAGACCCAAAGCTGCCTTGTCTTTTTCTGATGGCCTCAAATTGCTCTTTACCAATATTATCTCAAATATTTTTATTGAGACTCAAAGATGAGAGGATAAGGACTCTCACCAAAAGTCAAAGCATCAGATCTGGCATCTAATTTCCAGTTTATCTTCCTCCTACTGGTCCACACTGCCTCCCACTGAGGCGGCAGCCCTTGAAATGACACGAAGTGGAATTATTAGAATTGACAACCATCTTCCTAATTATGCAAAAATTTCTTCCTCCCTACATCATATTATATTTCTAAAACCTGCTTCCCAATTCTTCCCCCTCCTTCCAAATCTATTGTTGCAAAGGAATAAGAACTATTAATGCATAAGGACAGTTGTAGGGGTTGAAGGCTCATTTCTGAACCTTATCAATAACTCTGTATGGTCATGGCAGCTTGGGATGCCCTTGGAAAGGGATTCCAAGCTCTCTCTCCTCTGTTTTTCCGTCTCTGTCTCTATCTCTTTTTAAATTCAATTTCTCACTTCTCCCTTTCTTTCCCTCTTCCCTCCTCCTTTCTCTCTTTTTCTCATTCCCATTTTTTCTGAGTAAGCCACTTAACTATCTCCTTACTATCAAAGTAACAGTAAATAACTACTGCTGCACAAAGTACTAGGATGCCCCATTAACGTTTATAAAGATAACACAAAAGCCTCCTGGATGAAAGGTGCTATAAAGCACAAGATATTTCCATTTTTCTAAATAAACTAAAATGTGCTTACTGTCACTCGCTAGAGGTGAAATGATTTATACACTTAGAAGGGAAACCGACATCTCTGTTTGCTTGGCAAGAACCATAATGATCCCTCCACTAATGCCAAAATACAAAGGTGATATTATCTTAGTCAATTTAAAGTGAAGCAAAATATTAAAGCTTTAATGTTGTAATCACCCCAAATGAAAAAAATAATCCCTCCCCCAAATCTGATAAAACTCTATAACTGCCCCTCAGAATCTATAAATTAATGGCATCTAATTTTATATCTGTCCCAGCTACCTAGATGTTGGGAAAGCAACCAATAATACATTGGGAATGAGCCAGGTAATGCATAAGAGTAAAGTAGTAAAATACTTTTTTTTTTAAAAGGAGAATTTAACTCTATCCAAGCAAGTTCAGTTTGAATCCTGCAGTCATTAAAAATCAGAGGTGTTGAACAAAGCTTCTATCTCAACTTTCAGGAAGTTCTACCTTGTTAAAACAACTCCTTTAAATTTGAATTCTTGTCTCAAACACCTACATTATAGATGGTAAAGATCAGTAATATAAAACACTAGAGACAAAACAGAAAATCTTGGAATTATAAATCTGGAAGGCACTTTAGAGGTCATCTCATCTAGTTCCTTCACATCATAAGAAAAAAATTGTGGCTCAAGCAAGAAATACAATAGGAAAAATTTCAAAGTAGGTAATATTTCTGTGTAGCACCATTTCTGTATCATTCTCCCCTGCTGCCTTTATTTATTTTATATTCTGTAGAAGACAACCATTTAAAGTCTCCTTAAAAACAAAAAAAGAAAAAGGAAGAAGGAGGAGGAAGAAAAGAAGAAGAAAGAAGGAGAAGGAAGAGGAAGAAAAAAGGAAGAACAATAACAAGGAAAGAAGGAGGAGGAGGAGGACAGAGGAGAAAGAAGAGGAAGAAAAGGAGGAGGAAGAGGAGGAGGAGGAGAAAGAAGAAGAGGAGGAAGAAGAGGCAGAGGAGAAAGGAAGAAAAGGAGGAGAAAGAGAAAGAGGAAGAAGAGGAGGAGAAAGAGGAGGAAGAAGAAGAGTAGGAGGAAGAAGAAAAGGAAGAGAAGAAGAAGAGAAAGAAAGGGGAGGAGGAGAAAAAGGAGGAGGAAGAAGAGGAGGAGGAAGAGAAGGAAGGAGGGAAGGAAGGAAAGATATAAACATTTATGAGCTATCATAGTGTGCTCCAGATGCCAGGCACCAATATTTAAGGGTCACAGACTCCATACTTCTCGCATCAGCTTCAACACCAATACTTGTGCCAAATTTGGTAACCCCACAAGCTGGTCCTTAAATTTCAATGAATCAACAGATGTAGAGTCTGCATAAATCATCTCAAAAAGAACCAGTCTGACTTTTAAGGAAACAGTGGAAAAACTTCTGTAAGATTACAATGTGAAACAAAAAAAGGAAAATAAAATTTATAATCTGGGGTACCCAATAATGAAAGTCCTAAATGGAAAATATTTCCAGGGGGAGTCCTGCAATTTGAACAACTCAATTTAAACCTTTACAAGCTCCCTTATCTAATTCATATTTTCCACAGCTAGGTTGGTCAAATCTCTCCTTTAAGATTCTAAGGTAATACTGAGAAATCAGGCATGATTTTGCAATACTATAGCTCAATCACACAGTGGTGTGCTTCATCCTCAAGAATATCAGTTGAAAAATCAATATAGATGGGAGTAATCTAGGTGGTACAGTAGATGAGGTCAAATCTAGCCTCAGATATGTACTAGTTGTGTGATTATGGGCAAGTCACTTAACCTTAGCCTAAAATTTTAAAAAAATCAGTTTAGTCAACAAGCCTTAAATACTTTTTAAGACTGACAAAGAAATGATTGATTAGATATAAAGAATGAAGCTAATGTCTGTGTTTATTTCTCTTGACTTGGTTATAAGGGAGGTGGGTTTTTTATGGGATAAAAATTGGAAAGAAGGTAATGACAGTGAAATAAAAATGATTAGAGCATTTTTTTAATGTTCCCATCTCTCAATCTTTGAAAACTTTCAAGCTTTCTTTTTTCCTTTTTTATTAATTTTTTTAAATTAAAGCTTTTTATTTTCAAAACATATAGATAATTTTCAACATTTACTTTTGCAAAACCTTGTTCCAATTTTTTTTTCCTTTCTTTCCCCTCATTCCCTCCCCTAGATGGCAAGTAATCCAATATATTAAACATGTACAATTTTTCTATTCTTATTTTCACAATCATCATGCTGCACAAAAAAAATCAGATTAAAAAGGGGGGAAATGAGAAAGAAAACAAATTGCAAGCAAACAACAACAACAAAAAAGTGAAAATACTATGTTATGATCCACTCAGTCCCCACAGCCCTCTTCCTGGGTGTCTGTCTCTATCACAAGACCACTGGAACTGACCTGAATCACCTTGCTTTTGAAAAGAGTCACATCATCAAAATTGATCATCATATATTCTTGCTAATGCTGTGTACAATGATTTCCTGGTTCTGCTCAGTTCACTTAGTGTCAGTTCATATATGTTTCTCCAGGTCTCTCTAAAATCATCATATTGATTGTTTCTTATAGAACGATAATATTCCATGACATTCCTATACCATAACTTATTCAGTCATTCTCCAACTCATGGGCATCTACTCAGTTTCCAGTTCCTTGCCACTACAAAAACGGCTGCTACAGACATTTTTGCACATGTGGGTCCTTTTCTCTTTTTTATAATCTCTTTGAGATACAGGACCAGTAAAAACACTGATGAATCAAAGAGTATGCAACAGTTTGAAAGCCCTTTGGGCATAATTCCAAATTGCTCTTCAGAGTGATTGGATCTCCCAACAATGTTATCAGTGTCCCAATTTTCCCACATCCCCTCCAACATTCGTCATTATCTTCCTGTCATCTTAGCCACTCTGAGATGTGTGTAGTGATATCTCAGAGTTGTCTCAATTTGCATTTCTCTGATCAATAATGATTTAAAGCATTTTAATTGAAAACATTTTTAAAATATTATACAGAATGGAACAGAATAAAGTTCAGAGAAACAGACAAGCAATTCAATTTTGCATTTTTTTTTTAAAAAAGCAGTTTTTAGAAAGGGGTATTTATGAAGGCAGTAGAATGGGAACATTTGGTACAAAATATCAGTAACACACTCTCCCACACTCTACAGAGAAAGTGGGCTCAGGCTTACAGGGAATGTGCTGCAAAGAGGCAACTCACAACTACTAATTTGTGTAAGGCTTTCTCACCCCCCCCCCCCCATTCATAGAGTAACCCCCTTCCAGTGATAAATCTGTATCCATCTTTGTTCTTGGACCTTAATGAAGACACTAGAATTATCTTATGGGAAGAGCATTTTAAGACATCCCTGGGGAACCTGGAACACAAACACTGGTGGACTCTTTGTAGCTGTAAGGCCCTCCTCTAATCAAAGGAAGTACAGGGATAAAGGCCAGGAGAACCGCCAAGCCAAGGCCTCTCCTTTCCCTCTAGGCAATTAGATCCCAGCCCAAATACAAGAAGCTTAAACTAAAGTGTAGGTTTAACACTTCAAATGAGTATTTGTTATTTAAAAGGAAAGCTAGTTAAGTGAATTTGGAAGGGAGGAGAAGAATGTATCTCCAAATAGGAGATTCTTCCTTCAGTCCAGTACAAATTTATTCCCTTCTCAATTTGGCTGGTCAAGAGCAAAGGGTTATATAAAGTTGCTATACTCCATATCAAGAGTTGTCTATTCTACCACTACACACCTGTCAAACTGGTTAAAATGACAGGAAAGGATTATGATAAATATTGGAAGGGATGTGGGAAAACTGGGACACTGGTGCATTGTTGGTGGAATTGTGAATACATCCAGCCATTCTGGAGAGTGATCTGGAATTACGCCCAAAAAGTTATCAAACTGTGCATACCCTTTGATCCAGCAGTGTTACTACTGGGCTTATATCCCAAAGAGTTCTTAAAGGAGGAAAAGGGACCCCCACTTGTGCAAGAATGTTTGTGGCAGCCCTGTTTGCAGTGGCTAGAAGCTAGAAACTGAATGGATGTGATGGGGGGAACCCTGAAACTGTGCTCTGACTATTATGGGGAAACAATGGGGGTGAACTCTGAGAAACTTTCCTGGGGAGAGGTCTGCCTCAGGGAATCAGGATAAAGTGCCTTCATTCTGTTATCTTGTGGGACTGGCTGCACCCTCTACTGAGCTGAAAATTAGCCCAGGATCACTCCTGTTTAACTTAAGCAGTGTCATTTTACTGGAAATCTAGGCCTGGGGGCAGTAATTTCATTCTATTGAAACTTCAGTCTCATATTTCCCATTAAAGGGCAATTTTAAACTCATTTCTTTGCAGAGGCCCAAAGCAGGACAAGGAACCTCTCTCTCCTTGGCATAGTTGCCAGTCAGGATCCCTGCCTACTGTGAAGACCTTCTCTTCTCAGTGTTAACACCTCTGTTATTTCTCTGCCAGGACTTGGCCATTGAGGAAGTCAGTCTCCTAGCAAAGCTGACTTCTGCAGTGCCAATAAAACTTCCTTTTGCCAGTCAAACTTTTTGGGGTCGTGAATTCTTTCACGTTGGCCCTGCGCCGGCCAGAAGGAGATTCTCACACCTCAGCTTTCTACACTGCCACTAACCACATCAGATGCCCATCAGTTAAGGAATGGCTGAAGAAGTTGTGGATATGAATGTTAAGGAATATTATTGTTCTGTAAGAAATGACCAGCAGGATGATTTCAGAAAGGCCTGGAGAGACTTCCATGAACTGATGCTGAGTGAAATGAGCAGGACCAGGAGATCATTATATACTTCAACAACAAAACTATATGATGATCAATTCTGATGAACCTGGCTCTTCCCAACAAAGAGATGATCCAGACCAGTTCCAAGGATCTTGTGATGAAGAGAGCCATCTACACCCAGAGAGAGGACTGTAAGAATTGAATATGGATCACAATATAACATTCTCACTCTTTTTGTTGGTGTTCACTTGCATTGTTTTCTTACCCATTTACTTTCTTTTCTTGATATGATTTCTCTTATGCAGCAAGAGAATTGTATAAATATGTTCATACATATTGGATTTAACATCTATTTTAATATATTTAACATATATTGAATTGCTTGCCATCTAGGGGAGGGGGTGGGGGGAAGAAGGAGAAAATCTGAAATACAAGGCTATGCAACGGTCAATGTTATCAAATTTTCCTTGCATATCTTTTGAAAATAAAAAGCTTCATTTAAAAAAAAAAGAGTTGTCTATTCTAGGGCAAGTAATCCATGCTTTCTTAATTTTTTCATGTACTGAACATAATAAAAGAAGGTGTACAGAACCAGAACTGACCTCTGAAGTCAGAGGTTCAAGGTTTCATTGGTGAAGTGACGTGTCCATAGTCACACAGATAGTAAATGCCAATGGTAGGATCTGACTCTCACTATTCTATATTAATTAAATTTTTATCTTCCCTCTCAGAACAATAAAACCAAAATGTATACTTTTCAATTTTACTTACTATAGGAAAGTCTTGGTTCAAGTTGAATCTTTAGCCAAATGTTCACCCTCTGGCCCCAGTCTCCTGGAGCCTCCACCTCCCACAGTCGATCCTGTTCCTCTGGATAGGCCAGTAAGAACTTATGGCAAACTGAAAAGGAAACCCAAGGGGGAAAAATTAGATAAGTATAAAATAAATAATAATAATAAAACACTTCAACAAAATTGGGTTATTTTTATTCCAACAGTATTTCCACGGGCTACCTTAATTTCACACATTACCTCATTTCCCATGTTCTCTTAATTTCAGGTGCATACCAATAGGAGTTAGTTAAATCTTTGACATATATTTAATTATGTGACCCTGAGAAGTTACTTAACCTCCTCGTGTTCTAGGCAACTTGCAAAGGTGGTAGCTACCTTTATTGGCAGAGAAAATTGCCTTATTAGACAGTTCCCTCTATCAATGAAATTCCAGGTTGAATCCCTATTTTTATCATCTTAATTTAGGTTTACATTCTGCTGCAGCAGCCTTCTAGCTGACCACCAGCCTGGAGTCTTTTTCCTCCTCCAAACCATACTACATCTATCTGCCACAATTATTCCTCAAATCCCATTCTCATCATGTTCCCTTGCCCCAAAACCCCACAGTGGCTCATGAGACTGCTTTCTAGTCTGTTTTCTTCAGAGTTTTCCACTGCACAGTCTTAACATCTGCAAGTTGTCTGATTCATACTCAAGTCTCTTCAGTGTATGTTTGTTACAAAACTCTAGGTTTTTAGGAAAAGGGAAGAAGACTGTGCCATTTAGTTAAAAGGTATTCCTTGAAGGCCCCAGATCAGTGCAGAAGAGAGTGATTGCTTCACTGGCTCATAGAATGATTAAATTTAGCGAATTCTCACAGTCATTCAAGTACAGTGTAGACTATTCTTCCATACTCTTCGAGTTCACCACACACTAGAATACTAAATGCTTGAGAAAAACATTTCAAGTCCCCAGAGACATTCCTCAGAATAGCTATAACAAGCCAAGTCTCCAATCAGGAAGAAAACAAAATTAGCACCAAACAACTCTGAATAAAATGTCATTCAGGCTCTCTACCCTGTCACCCCAAGGTACAGCAGCCACCTTGAGAATGGGTGGGACCCTACAGTACCCACAGGGCTTTCTGACAGTGAGCTCTGGCCAAGCTCTCTTCCCGTCATTCAGCCTTTCATTCCCTTAGAGGAAGATGAAGAATGTTCTTAGTAGTTGCTTTGCTTTATTGAAAGAATGAACTTCAGGAAGTGTGAGAGGAATGAGTGTCCAGGCCTACTCAAATAATGATGTCAGAATGGAATGAGAATGAGGAGAGAGTCCTCAGGGAGAAAGTTAGCAATGGTCTCCTGGTTTCTGGCACACACTGATGCCATAAAGTGAGCTCTGCACTGCAGAGAGCCTGGAGCTATATTTGAAGCAATTCAAGGAATTCATAGAGTTTAATAATAGCCTGAGAGTCAAAAAATACAAAGAAATAAGTAAAATCACTTGGGAAAAAATATGAATCCCTGTTTTACCTCCAGAATCTTTCCCTTAGGACTTCAAATTAATGACAGGTCTTTATTGTCTCATTTTTCCTTCCTCATTGCCATTTGTCCTATTGTTTTGAAGGCATGGGACCCCAGAACATAGATTAAGAGATGGAAGAGATCATGGAATCCAATCTCCTCATTTTACATATGAGGAAACTGAGACCCAGAGAGGTGAATCTATTTGCCAGGGATCACAGAGTAGTAAGTATCCAAGGCAAGACACTAACCTGGATCTCACCAGCTCCAAAGCCAATGCCTTACCATAACGCAATTACAATTTTAACATGGAACCCTGGAAACAACAGATGGGTCAATTTCAAGTCTTGTCTTAATTTTTCAGGTTGGAGAGATAAAGAAAACAAAGCCCAAAAGCCACCAATGAGGACTTTCCATCCCCCTTCCCAAACACTGCTATCCACTTGTCAAGGTTAAGAGTTACCAAGCTAAGAGGGAGAGGTCCACACAGGATACTCAGCCTACTAAGTACTCTCTCATTTCTGTTGTTGCTTATTATCTTTTCTTAAGCTAAAACAGCTATTCTCCAGTGATTTCTAGTTGAAAGGGCAAGTTAATGAACTGTAAGCACAAATGAAAGATCAAAGAAGTTCTGACATTCCCTAAAAAGCAGCAGTGCCAACATGCTATAGTAGGGACAACAATGGTTTCCCTTTTTTTTTTGGGGGGGGGAACATTTTATTTTTGTTGGGGGGTAATTATTCTTTATAATTTTTCAGTTTAAAAAGGAGTTGCCTCTTTTAATCAAATGATATTTGAAAGGAACAGTAGAGATAATTAAGGATGAAAGAAAATTTAAGTGGTCACCTACCCAGAGTAGGTAGACTTGATTCCTTGGGAGAGCTATTAGAAAACCTGATGATGAAATATAGGGACTATCACTGATGGGCTTCTGAATCTGTTTACTAAACTAATGAGTAGTGTAGGGCCACTGAGATTGCCCTGACAGATGAAGCACACATCAATGATTCATGACCCCTTACCCAAATGTTTCTGCATCCTATGCTTTACCTTGGTACATAGCCGTAGAAATAGGGCAGCTGAGCCCTAAGGCATCTTCATTCTCAAAAGTCTGACAAAAGTCAAGCAGCATTTTCATCCCAAGACCTTCTCTTCGGTGTTCTCTCCTGACAAATGCAGTGTCCAACACCGGTAGCATGTAGCACTCGCCGGAGCTCTTGCCACACAGGCTACCTAGAAGGAGAAAATAAACACTGCTAAATCTCTCACAGGTGTCGATGGGTACCAGGATTGGGCTGGGCTGGGCTGGATCCCATGTAATACTGACCTAGCAATAACCCTGCACAGCCATTCAAAGCTCCAAGGGAATACTCAGTTCACTGGAAATCCACCAGCAATTTGCATTAGATTCACAAACTAAACTGCTCAAGATGAAAACAAGAGATCTTTTCCAACCAACATGTGAACCAAGTTCTCCAGCAAATTTTTAGCAGAACCATAAGTTGCTGCTAAATTACTGAAATACACATCTGTCACTACAGTATGGATTTATACAAAAGAATACACAAAGGAATCAATGGCTTCATTCCCATAGGGAACTTCCAATGCGAGAACCCCTTTTACTAATGCTCAATACCCTCTATGACTTAGAAAAAAAAATTAATGACTTAGAAGAGAGATTCTGAGTCATATAAGTATCACAGGCAGGATTTGAACTAAGGTCTTTTTAACTCCAAGCCCAACAATCACTTAATCAAGAAACTTTTTTAGCACCTTCTACACAGTAGTGGCAATACAAAAACAAAAATTTAATCACACACTAAGCCACACTGCTTCTTTTTTTGTTGTTCAACCCTTCAGGAACCCATGAACCAAACTTTCCATGGGTTTTTTTTGGAAAAATACTGCAGTGGTTTGCCATTTCCTTCCCCAAGGTCATACAGCTAGTAAGTGTCTTGAGGCCATAGCTGAACTCAGGTCTTTCTGACTTCAGAGCCAGTGCTCTGATCCATCTAGCTCATCTACTGCCTCTCTTACTGAAGGATAAACTGAGATTCAGAGTGTCTCAATAGCAAGTAATTAAGACCAATTTCTAGTTACCAATATCTAGTAGAACAGAGGTATATACTGTAGGCTAGTATGAAGAATCAGATTTTGAATTCTAAAACAATGTATTCTGAGGCAAAAATCTCAAAGAGGTACAATAATTCCAGATTTCCAAATCATTCATAGCATAGATTCAAAAAATGTTAAAAGAGCTTAGCATAGTTCCTGGCAGCAGTAGGCACTCAATAAATATTTATTGATTAGTTGATTTTTTGAATGATTGAAAAGAACCTAAAGATCTTTTCATCTAAGTTCTTCATTTAACAGATGAGATAAACCTAGAGAAGTTAGGTGACTTCATTATAGTCACAAAGCTAGTGGAAGAACCAGACCTCTAGATTCTTAATCTAATGCCTTTTTTTTAAGAGGCCTCACTTCCTCTCAATGTCATAATCATAAATTATGGGGTTTTTTTAATAGAAAAGGAATCCTGGGGGAAAGGATTTGGAAAAGAACAAGATTAGGAGGAGATAGTATTCAACAATGGCAGATGTGAATTTCTGGACTGTGAGATGACTGATGGTCACCAAAGGTCAGCAAATTAACAGATATAATGACATTTCTATTCTAAATTCCATGGTAACTGATGGCCTTAGCACTTCATTCATTCATTCAGATCCCTCATCACATCCCCTCCAAAAGATAAGAACAAAGATCCATCAAAGAGAAATTATAATCTTCTGTTTATAAGTACATCAAAAATGTACAATTAGCCTGAGGAATAGAAAGAGCAAAGAGAGCACAAATTTTTACTTTGTTCAGGTTAACAGGATGTACTTTTATTGTGCTAACACTCTCTAAGAAGAAGAAAAGGGCTAAGTTAAATACATGAACCACTGAGTTGAAAACAGAAATGTCAGCACAAGAATAATCTACTTGCTGATTAATGATGGATATGATGTGATGTATATTACTTTGCTAAGGAACAGGGCTAAAGGACAGTAAAATAGCTATGAGTGATCACAGGAAATAAAGGAAGTAGACAATCTACATATGTAGTAATAATAATACCAACAATACTGGCTAGCATAATGGTACTTTGAGATTTGCAAAGCACTTGTTATCTCATTCGATACTCATGACAATCCTGAGATAGATTCTATTATATCTTCATTTTACAGATGAGAAATTCAGTGACTTGTTAAGGATCATGCAGGTCCTCCTGACTCCAGTACTCTATCCACTTTGCTACTCTGCAGTCTCCAAGGACTTCAAACATTCCAGAGATGACCAGAGAAACCCCTTGTGTCACACAGTCATGTCAGTAGCAAGAAAGTGCTAGGTTCGGGGTCTTATCCACAGATTGGGAGATAGAACATCCTCAGATCTTCCCAAAAAATTCCCTTTACAACAGTCCTGCTGAGGCTCCTAAAATTCTCACCTTATCTGCTTCTTTGAAGTTCAGATATTCAAATGAGGTTGCTATTTGTGAGGAATTGTATATTCAATCAAAGCCAACTATAATTTATCTAACTGATCTTAACAAATCAGAATGCTAAAGAAAAAGAAACACAACTTTTGATAGGAAAAGAGTCAAGAGAAGTTGCAAGGTGTCCCCTTGGTGCCTGATAGAGGGCACTGGATGTCTGGGGGCCAAGGAAGATAAAGATGAAGAAATAACACTATAATATTATTTGAAGAGCTCTAAAGATCAATTTTACCTACTTTTTTTTTTGGGGGGGGGGGAGAGGAGTCCAGCTGGTGAAGAAAGTGAGAAATCCTATTAATATGTCCATGAGAAGTCAATGTACAAATTTCTCAACCATCAAATACTTTGTAATCAAAACACACATACACATAATGTATGTATATATGTTTACATACATATATACTACATATTACATGTATATGTGTATACATATATGAATAAGACCTATGGTTTCTTTGACATTATACAAAACTATGTTTACCCATAGAGTTTAGACGATTCTTCGATGTAAGGTATTTCTGGATGAAATAATTCTATCAAACCAGGCTGATACTTCTTCTATAATATATTAAGATCACATGGCTCAAGGAATAATTTCTTTAAGGAACTCCTAATTAATAATATTTTAAAATAAGTTTTTTAGCATTGTATGATCTTAATTTTTTAAGCTACTTAGGGACATTGAGAGTTATGGACATGCCCATTAATAACCGAGATCTTCAAGACTCAGAGGCTGGCTCAGAAAGTCTCACTGTTCCTCCCTCTCCCTCTTTATCCAACTATCTCTGTTATTTGTTTTCATTGTTTGTCTCTCTGCATCTCCATAGGCATAGACTATAGAGATAGAGTTGTCTTAAGCACAGAAGGATTAAATCACTTGTCCGTGATCAAATAGTCTGAAAATAGTAGTATGAAAGGCAAAATCAGAATCTAGGTCTCACTGACTTCAAATCTAGTGCTCTTATTGATTATGCCATAATGACTAAATAGTCATGAATAGATACCTTACTATAATGAATGGTATCTACTTCATGAAAACATTTCATAAAGAAGTATCTTTACAAGAGACTGTTCATTTAAGTAGGTTAAATATGGCCCTTGAAATGCAATTTGTTCTCTTATCAATCTACACACAAGCCAAGTAAAAAGGTAAACATTTGTCTGACCTAGGATAAATTGTTCTGAATCAATGAAGCCCAGTTTAATGACTATATCACTGAATATTTCAATAAATCCAGTGCTAGTCCTCCTTTCTCTATCAAGTGGCAACTCTTAATTTGACCTACTATCAAAACAAAACTCAAGGGGTGGCACCATGGCTTTGAAAAAAAAATAGTAATTATGACAGATTTTTTAACTATAACTTCCTCCTGAAGTCAAACTAAATGTTTCTCTGATTTAGAGGGTGGGAGCTGAAGGGGTGACAGTGAAGATGGGTTGGTGAAAATTTTATCTAGTTTAATTCATCTTAATGCTACTAATTTCTACCATTATTCATTCTAAATAAATATTCTCTTTCAACCTTATAAAAAGAGAGAAAAACACAGGGAATATATTTTTCATTATTTTTCCAATAATAGTATAGAGCAGCAAATAAAGGATCTCTATCAGATTAGAAAGTCACATTTTCTCCCATCACTTTTTCATATTTAAAAAGAATGGTTCATATGAGTCTTTTTGTCATGAAGAAGCTTCATTTTTTAGTACATTATATATTGCAGAGAAGGTACCAAACTGTATTGGTAGGATGAGTTACCTCACCTAGGAGTTTCAAATACCAAAGAAATCACAGGAAAGAAGGGATGGGGGAAGAGGAGAGAGAGACAGAGACAAAGAGAGAGTGCAAATCCATATATATATTTTGTGTGTGTGTGTTCAAATATAAATGTGTAATATACATATGTTACATATGTTATATCACATTAGTATGCCACACACAATGGTAAAAAAATTATTTTAAAATGTCATTAATTCTTAGGAGTTCCTTAAAGAAATTATTCCTTGAGCCATGTGATCTTAAGAATAGAGTCAATCTTTATAGCTAAACAAAACAAAGAATAAAGCATTTTCTCTGAATACTTCTGAAAAAAAATTACTGCAACAATATAGCATGAAAAATGTTTTCATCACAGTGTAGCTCAATAAAAACAACTCTGTTTTGATTCTTGAAAAATATTTCAAATAAGAAACAGGATACACAGACAAAACAAAAGAAAAAGTTTGGGTAGACAATCCATGAAGAATTTGTTTTCTTGCTCTAATTCTGAAGGAAGTTAATATATATTAATCCATTTAATTTGTTCTGAGAATGTTACAAATAGATTATTTTTACTTTATAAAATGAATCTATTCAGCCAGGATGATGGCAGATAAAGAGAAAACTTTTAAAAATCCACAAAAGTCACCTTATAGAAGCAGAGAAATATAAATGTTCTCTTTAGAGCCTCCTCAGTTTTCTCATCTGGGAAATAACGGGAGCAGACAAGATGATCTTTTAAGGTCTTTTCATCAGCTATTAGGTGATTCTATCATCCTAGGATTTCACTCAACTTGGAAACACTGTAGTATTGCATAGAATATGTATCCTAGACCCTAAAAACAGCCTCTTCAGTGGCAAAGATAGCTGATGACACAGTGGATGGAGCACTAGACTTGGAATCAGGAAGAGCTGAGTTCAAATGTGCCTCCAATACTTATTAGCAATGCAACCCTAGGCAAAGTACTTAGTTGACTTCAGTTTGCCTCAGTTCCTTCAACTATAATAATTATAACAATAGCACCTACTTAGCAAGGTTGTTGAAGGACCAAAGGAGAATATATTTGTAAAAAGCATGTAGCACAGTGTGACTGGCACACAGAAAGTGCTATATAAATGCTTATTCTCTTTCCCCTTCAGGAAATCCTGAGCGGAGGAGGAGATGCAAATACAAAGAATGAAAGAATTCCTATTCCCTAGAAGTTTTCATTTTATCAGAGAAAGTCATCTTCAGGAGAACATGCAAACACTAAAGGGCATCAAGAGCCATTTGAAGTGCCATTAAAAACAGAAATTGTTTGTGTGGGACAAAATGAAAATATTTAAGTCCTGCCTTATTAGGGTATGGCTCTCTTACATACAGGAGCTGAGTATGGTTTTGAGGTGGTTTGTCTATGATAACCTGCTATTAAAAATATCAAACTGAGCCACATGGAACACTGATCTTGCTGGTGAAGTACAACAAGGATGAAACTTGACAGTCAATAAGGGGCTCAGGAAAGTAGAAGCACATTCATGTTCTCTTCCTTTTTAAGCATTCCACTGTACTCCTTTGTTCTCTTCTTCCAATAATAAGGATACGTAAAATCAATGTAACCAACACACACACAAACACATAAATGAGTGATCAAACAAAGATAACCAAAGATAATGATTTCAAGCTTCTCCAGTTGATCCTGGCAAACAACTAAAATGACTTCCTGGGTGGAAAAACACCAAAAGTATAATTGAGGGATGAGGGGAAAAAATAGTGAGAAACTAAATTTTATACAATTCTGAGCAACTGGAATGTGTATTCATTGTGAACATGGCTTAAACTAAAATCAGACTTTAGATTACCCTAGAGAAAGATTTAATTCAGGTAACATTATACCCATAGTTGTACACAGAGGAAATTTATTTTTATTAAAATTTAAATCTTTACAGAATCTGAAAGGGTGCACTTTGGGAAAAACTGAGTCTAAGATTTGTTGACAAAGAATCTAAACAATTACACTGAGAAATCAAGCATTTTAAAATGAAGATTAATCTATCAAATTTATTTGGAAAAGTACTCATGTTCCACACTTTTGCTAGTCATAGTCCCTAAAAATAAGTCAGAACCTCACATCCTAACCTTCTTGCCACAAACTAACTCTCTTCTGAGGTAATGTCTATGAATTTTGGCATGCCCTAGCTTTTTCTGCATCATATGTCGGGTATTAGTAACAGCCTTTCTCCTGACAGCTAATTGGTAATGTTAAAGAAAAGAAATATAATGAAAGATAATATTTACATACTCACTGCAATCTTGAATGCTAACAGATAAGAATCAGATGTAGAGAATCAAAGGGATGACGTGTTTCATCCTACCTACAGGTGATAAGGGAGCTAAAGAAAAATGGAATCAAGATTATATACACCCCTCCCCCCAAAAAAAGATTATATACACCCTTGATGAATACATGATAATCATCCTGATAGGAAGTTTTCTAATAATTCAGTTGAATATTCAAAGTTCCTCCAAACCAATTTTTGAACAAAGTAACATTTCCATATGACAGCATCCAAGGTAAACACCCAAAATGATTTGCCTTCTTACCCAGGACCAATTATAGCCAGCAGTGGTACCTTAAGCATGTGACTAATTATTTCACCTTTCATCTTGGTGGTATAAAAAGCAATGGCGGCTCCATTCCTCCACAGAATTTTTGCATGCTCCTTAGCAGAATGAGGTAAAAAAAACATATCATCATCCAAATTTCTCTCCAATTTTCCAAAAATAACGTAGTTAAGAATAAAAAGTACAATCCTTTCTCCAAAAGACTGGACCTTCAAAGAAAAAAAATAGGAAAGACCAAGTGAGACTAGAAATAAAAATGAGACATGAAAAATGTTTGTATTTCAAATCACAGTCCACACTGGGCCCATGTCTATTTTCCATCATTATACGATTCCTTTTAGGCCAAAGGCCCAAAGGTAAATTACAGTTTCTAAAGAGGAATTTATTATCTTGGCCTTTTCTTAATGGTATGGCTTTGAGGAGTGAAAGATAATAACAGATAACAGCTTCCTTAGCCTTTATGGGTTGTGGAGATGTATCATATATAACTTTAAAAAAAAAAATCACATTTTTCACTAAACTGGAAATTACCTCATTGAAGATGAGGGCAAAGTGTTTTAAGATATTATAAACTGCATTATAAACAGTTTGAAAGAAACCAAAACTTTCCTCTTTTTTTTCCCCTAAAGACACTAAGATCCTGTCTCCAGAAATCTTTACACTATGATGGAGAACAATTTTGATCTTATATTTATGTTTAGTAATATCTGGAACAAAACATTAACTTATGCATGAGCCTAAGTCTAATTAATTGCTATATAGATTCCTTTGTTGTAGGAACTTTGGTAGACAAGAACTGGAGAACTTGGGCCTTGACTCCCAATAATTCTTTAGGCTTACAGTAATCTCCTGTAGTTTTATTTTGTGTGTGTGTGTGTGTGTATTAAGAACTTTATCAAACAAATTGATTTTAAGGGTGAATTTCTTAATATGCAAAATTCTATACAAGAAACAAAATGTAATAAGAAAAAGTAAATTTCAAGGCTGAAAATTCTAAAGATGTTGATAGACATATATTATGAGATAATAAAACTAATTTAATGTAGTTACTGAAAAAGAAATTATGCTATATATGTAATTATAGAAACAAATTATAGGTATATACTACTTTAAAAAATCAATATTCAAAAGCATTAAGTTTAGAAAAAAAAACTTTGGAAGCCTTGATTATTCATGTTACCAAATGATTCATCACAGATTTCATTTCAATCTTAAGCTTCCCATGGGCACTTAGAATATGAATCAACTCACACACACAACTATTCAGAATAAATATATCTATCCTGTAAAAGAAGGAGTATCTAAAGTGAAAGGATGCAAGAACTTGAACAAGAAAAGGACCAATAGTATGTTAATCCCAAACTCCCAAATCAATTTGTTACTTAAATGAGAGTAACTACCCCCAAAATCTGTTTGTTATTTGTCTCTAACAAAACCAGTTCAGACAAGAGCTGGGTCTATGTTTTGTTTCGTTTCCTTCTTTTACTAACCTACTCTACCAGAACAAAACTGGCCCATAAAAAATAAGCCCCAGAAGCCTGAATAAAGTGGTTATTTTATTCAAGTGCCATCCTTGGAATGGACTTTGAAAAAATATCTCTTGCTCCTACCAATAAAAGAAAGCACTACAATATCATACCAAAATGAAGTGTATGGGGCAGAAAGGGGGAAATCTTATTTTGCACCCAAAAGGAGTAACATTTAACTTCCTTCTCTCCTCTACCCACCCTCAAAGGTGCTATCATTGTGACACCTGTGCCAAGTTCCCTAGGAACCAAAGGGTCTGAACAGTGATAGCCCACTATTCTTATTATTCTTACTCTTATCTTCTTCCTCAGGCTCCCTTTGTTGACCAATATGACCCTCTAACAACCTCTGCTCTGATACCTTCCAGTAGAGTGGAATATATTTTTCCTTTGACAAAAAACCAAAATCAGCAAGCAAGAATTTGCACAGTAACAATTAAGGAAATCTGCTTATTTCTGACCTATGGGAGGAGCAACCAGGAAGGAAATTAAGCAGAAAAACCCCAACATGCAAATCATAAATACAAAACAACCTTATGCAAATGGCCAGATGTCTAAAGAGTGAAACAGCAGAAGCCAGATGAGTAGAAAGCAATTCATTTCATTCATGTTGTTACCAAATCCCTTCAAAAGATAGTAGCTTGATTTAAAGAGCGAGGGGGAAAATATTTTGGTTAAATTCTTGTTCACTTGACATTATGCTCTCTCACCTGTATCAGACCTTCTCTAGAAGAATCAGATGTTTTCATTATCTCTTCTATGGACCACCAGGATTTGTTCAGATAAACAGCTAAGACTGAAAAGAAAGCAAAGATAAATTACATAAAGGCAAACAGGTATTTCAGAGGTATTTGGAGGAGCCAGAACCATTAGAAAGATAACTAACAAATAGATACTCAGGTAGATAGAGCACAACACTTAAGAATCAGGATGGACCTCCATTCAGATCCTGTCCAGACATTTCCTAGTTCTGTAACTCTGGGCAAGTCATGTAACCACTTTGTGTCTCAACTTCCACATTATTATAATGAAGGGAATGGATTTCTAAGGTCCCTTCCAGCTGTATCCCATGGGGAAAAATGAGTGATAAATTTGTCCTGAGAACAACTCATCTTGGAAAATACATACCTAATATCTTATTATTAAGTTGTGAATTCCTAGCACCTAGAACTAGAAGGGTTTCTTGACCTCATCTGGTTCAAACTCCTTATTAACAGACAAGGAAAGTGGGACCCAGAAGGGTGGAATAACTTGCCAAGGCCAAGGAGATGGAGTGAAATCTCAACACAGATCTTCTGATTCTTTTTTCAGAACTCTTGCCCCCATCCAGAGGATAGAGGAAGACTTCCAATCCATCTAATCATTAAGAGGCAGTGAGGAATGTTGTGAAGGAAGCCGATCGTGGGTCCTAAAGACCAATATGATCATATTAGTGAAGCATTTAACCTGTTGCCTGACACATAGCAGGTGCTTAATAAATGTTTATCCTATCCCTTCTTTCCTCTCCCATAACAATTACTGTCTAAGTAATCCAGACAACTTGCTAAGATTACATTACAAATTGCAAAGGAGGTGCTAAGCTCTTATTTGGTAGAAAGATTTTCTTGTAGGGAATTCCCTATGCCAGGGAAACTACAGCTCTGTCAAAAAAAAAAAAAAGAAGAAGAAGGAGGAGGAGGAGGAGGAAGGGAGGAAGAGAGGAAAGAAAGAGGAAGGAAAAGGAAGAAAGGAGGAAGTAGGAGGAGAAGAAGAAGAAGGAGAAGGAAGAGAAGGAGGAGGAGAAGAAGAAGAAGAAGAAGAAGAAGAAGAAGAAGAAGAAGAAGAAGAAGAAGAAGAAGAAGAAGAAAGAGGAGGAGGAGGAAGGGGAGGAAGAGAAGGAGGAGAAGAAAGAAAAAAAAAAGCTCAAAAGACAGAACTTTAAGCACCTGAGACTATATATATATATATATATATATATATATATATATATATGTCTTATAAGTTATTTTTCAGGGGTTGGACTGAAATTACATTTTTTTAGATTCAGTCATCACCACCAGTTGGTATTTTCTATAGTCTTTTCCTCCTTTTGCCAGCTCCACCCAGTCCCTTTGATCCAGAGTTTTGCTCAGGTGTGTCCAAGGAGATAGGAGTTTCCAACTTTTCCACCCTGCTGCCATTAGAATAAGCACACAGCACCCCTCCCCACCCTCACCCTTAGCTCTCACACATACACTTCCAAATTCTCTAAGGGAGTTGACTGCTAATAATAACAGAAAAAAAATGTAAAGCAGATTAAAATAACAAACCAAAGCAAAAACTCAGCCCTTTCCATCTTATTTCAGACTCTAATAAATTATTTTCTCAAAGTGCCCTGAACTGTTTTCTCAGAGGTCTAGTTGAGCAATTAGATAAATCAAATTGCATAACAGCTCTAAAATCTGCCCTTCTTCTGTCTACTGATATGGCCCCCTACCTAATGTAAGTCTTTATCTCCTCTCAGTTAAACTACTGGAAAATTATTCTCCTTCCCTCAATACCTCTCTTTTTGCTAATTCATCTTCCATCAAATTGCAAAAGTGATCCGGTTTACAAAGTGCTTAGCCGATCCCATTTGATCCTCACAACTCTGGGACATAGGTTCTATCCTTACCTCCATTTTACATTTGAAATAACTGAGGCAGAAAGAGTTTAAGTCTCTTGTCCAGGATCACACAGCTATCAAGTGTCTAAGGCTGGGTTTAAACTCAGGTCTTTCTGGGCCAATGCTCTAATTCACTGTGCCGCCCAGATGCCTGCAAAAGTTTGATTGTGTTACTCTTATGCTCGGGAAAGTCCAGTGACAACCTCTTGCCTCTGTGATAAACAATAAAATCCTGTTTGGTATTAAAAGCTACTCTCATTCCTTCTCCAATCTACTTTTCCAATCTCACTACACATTAATTCCCTTTGTACTCAATATGTTCCAGCAACACTGGTCCAGCTGTCAGACTATGTACATGACATTCCAACTTCCATCTCTTTCGCTTTGCCCAAGCTATTCCCTGGGCACCAAATGTACTCTCTCTTTACCTCTATTTCTAGAGTCCCTAACTTCCTTCAAAATTCAGTTCAAATGCCATCTTCTCCACTGAGCTTTTCCTCATCCTCCCCAGCTGCTATTTTATCCCCTACCTCCGCCTATTTACTTTGATCATAACTATGTTTTCTTTTACATATATACTTCTTTTTAAGTTGTATTTGTATTAATATCGTTTGCACATTTTTGTACATTTCCTGATCATCTCTTCCCTTAATCCATAGAGAGATCCCTTAAATGACTAAAAAAAGAAAGAAAAAAAATCATTCATCAAAAATCAATCAATATAACAATTTTGTGTCTGACAGTATATATACTACTTCACATTCACAGTCTAACTTTGCAAAGAAGGAAAGGTGATGCATTTTTCTCAAGTCTTCAACGGAGCCATTTGGTCATTTAATTATATAGCATTTAGTTTCTTGTTCGTTAGCTGATCTTTGCATTTGCATTATAGATAGTGAGCATATTATTTTTGTAATCCCTCTTACTTCTTCCAGCATCCATTCCTACAGGTTTTCCCACACCTCTTTGTTCTTTATGTTAATCATTTCTTACCAGCACAATACTATTCCATTATATTAATTTACCACTCTTTGTTTAGCAATTCCTCAAAAGATGGACATCTCCTTTGCCTCTATAGGAAGTGTGTTGTTAAGAACATTAATCTCCTTTGATTATAAGGCAGGTAGTTTTTCATTTTTAGCTACGTATACCAAGTGTCTAGCATAATGCAAGGAACACAATAGCAGTTTAATAAATGTTGTGGATTGATTTACTAATTAACTAAGAGGACTCATAAGTGCAAAGAAGAGAAGCTTTCTAATATTGGTCATTTCCAAGGATGAAATAATAAAGGATGGTTTGTTGAATCCCTGTGTTCAGAGGGGTACTGAGGCAGGCGTTCATTACTCATGGTGACCTGACAAGAATATTTATTCAGTATATTTCAGAAAGCTGTCAAACTTGACAACCACTTCTCACTTCTAGTGATTCATGTGAGGATAAAAGAAAGAATCCAAAGAGGACTGCTATAGATTATGAAGTCCTGGGCAAAAACCTAAAAACCTCAAGGGCAAAGGCAAAATTTTCTTCACAGCTGTCAGTTGAAGGTGGGGGTTTCAGAAGAAAAAGGCAAATTTGGGATGTGATTAACCATTGGTTAAGAAGATGGTGTCTGAGAACAGAACTTGGATTTTTAGTTCAGGGCTTAAGCTATATAAATGACAAGTTTGTGGCCAAGGAAGAAGTGTATATATAATGAGACTTAGTTTAAAAATACATATATACATAGATATACACACACACGCATACACTCATACACACATATATACACACATGTATATTTATATCTTTGTATACAAATAAATAAAACTATATACACATATAAGCATATGGAATTGTGTATATAACTATAAATATATAATTCATGTAAATAAATGTATATATAGATATGTGTCTCTATACCTGTACACATACATGTATGTGTGTGCCTAAGGACTTTCAAATGTAATCAGGACTCTTAAATTGAAAACATAATGAAAGGGAGAAAACTGTCTAATTACCTTGCCCACAAAAATGCCAAAATATATACCACAGAAGTAATTACAGCATTGGAAGAGGAATATTAGCAGTGAGGTCCATTAAGAAAATAACCAATAAATGGGGCAGGACTAACCATGTCCATTGCCTTAGATGTTTATACCTAAAAATATGCAGAGCATGTTTTAAACAAAGTGAACACGAGATCTCAGTGCAAGGAAATTACCAATGAGCCTGCCATTTTATTGATCAATCAACAGGCATTTTTAAGCACCTTCATGGGGAAGGCATTGTGCTAGGCTATCATTGATACCTGGTATGTAATCTATGATATATGGCAACAGAAGGAGATACGTTATCCCAAAGGAACAAATTAGACAAAAGAGCAGTGAAGAAGTACATAGAGAAGACATAATCATGTAGAGGAAACCACAAACTGGGAGAGAAGCATATTCTGGTGAGGTTAAATGGAAGGATGCAAAAGCAACATTATAACAGGAATATACTATACATTACCAGACTAGAAGGATGAAATGGATGAATTCATAAAACCCAGCATGGTAGTATAATATAAAGTGGTAGAGAACTTTATCTAAATACTTGCTGAAGCAGTCTCTTGAAAAAAAATTGAGCCATAAATTGTCAAGTTCTCCTAATAAAAAAAGCAACCAGAGAAATTGTGTTTCTGCGCTTGAAAAGCATGAAGAAAGTATCTGTTGAAGTAGAAATAATGGGAATCTTAAGAGGAAGTGATTATCTTAGAATTTGTGATTAAAAAAAAATCCAGGACACATAAAATGGATCTCACTCCTCTGCAGCTCCCCATGGCTTCTGCAAGGACAGTGGGAGAGTGGGAGAAAAGGTGGGCAGAGGGTACAAAGAATCTATCAGTGGCACATTAGATAATCTCTGGGAATAATTACACAATGGGTAGAGTCCTCTAGGAGAAAAGGTGCTATAAAAATGCTTCATTTATTAATTTTTAATTTCACCCACTGTGATTTATAGAAAGCCTATAAAGCAATGATAATGATGATGTTTCTGTTTAATGTGAATCAATAAAAGGTCAATTTATTAATATAATCATTTCTTTGGATAGAAAATGTATGAGATAGCATTACTCATACATGTTAACGTTACAAAATAGATTTATCTTGCTTAAAAAGTCAAATCTTTGTTGAGTAATACATTGTTAAGTAAATACACAATGATGAAATTAAAATATAATTTTATTGAACAAATGCAAAATAAATCACACAGCAGATCACCTCTTGAAAAGGGAAAAACAAATGTCTTGAAAAGCACTTGGTCAATAAAGGATATCACCTAATTAAAATAAAATAGAAATAAAAATGGTTACTTTATGATTTTGGAAAGCTGAACACATTCAAATCTTCAAGTTCCTGACAACATGAATCCTTGAATATGGAATGAATGGAATGTTATCAAGATATCACTAATGATTTATTTTAAAAGGGGAGGAACAGCACTGAAGAAAATAACAAGAAGTCTAAGATAGTTAAAGACCTATATCAATGAAGCAAATTGAAATCATAATTTAAATCTTTAAACAAGCTAGTTATATCTTTACATATTAAAAAACTCTCTTCAACAGCACATATTCCATTCCAATTGGATCCACTATTTCACAAATAAGTACCATTGGTATAAATGGCTTAGAGCAAGTCTATAGGAAAACACCACAAATGACATATTTGTCTATCTGGTAGCTAATACATATTAAAATTATGAAGTGCTGTAGCATGGTGTCCACTTTTATTAATTTATCTATGAAGGACTTGGTTAAAGATACTCACTGTGCTTTAGATACAAAGAAAAACAAAAGACAACCCCTGTTCTCACATGAGTCTAATAGGAGCAACAACATGAAAATAATTCTTTCCTAACAAGCTATGTATACAAGTTGAAAATAATCAAAGGAGGGAAGGCATTAGAATGAAGGTCATTGGGAAAATCATGTATTCTTAGCATTTAGAAATTTGAAATATGCATGTAAAAAACCTGGATCAAAGTTAGAGAACTGGAACAATATTGATTAAAGAATGGAAATTAGGTCCATTGAGTGAACCTATGAATAGGGTTAAAGGATTTGAGGCTATTACTGGGAAGTATGTTATTATGGGTTAAATACTAATCACTTCATCTTCATCTCCAGAAAAGTTTTTTTAGAAATTGAAAAACAGTTAACCTAAAAAAAATAAAAAAGATCAAGGAGAGATTATTTAAGAATTATTGGACTACCTGAAAGCCATTATAAAAATAAAAAAAAAAAAAACCTAGACATATTTCAAGAAATTATAAGGGAAAACTGCCCAGATATAATAAAACAAGAAGACAAAAGTATAAATTAAAAGAATTCACTGATCATCTTCTTAAAGAGATTCCCAAAAGAAAATTGCCAGGAATATTACAGCCAAATTCCAGAGCTCTCAGGTCTAGGAGAAAATTTTAAAAACATCCAAAAAGAAAAAAAATACCATGGGCCAGTAAAGATCATACATTTTTACAGCTACCAACTTAAGAGAAGATTTATAACATGATATTCCAGAAGATAATAGGTCTATAACCTAGAATAACCTATCCAACAAAACTGAGTATAATCCAATAGAATAAAAAATGGATATTTAATGAAATAGAAGACTTTCAAGATCTGAACGAAATATAAAATCTGATATTCAAACACAGACTTGAAAAACATAAAAAGGTAAACATGAAAGAGAAATCATAAAGGACTTTCAGTTACACTGTTTACATATGGGCAGATGATACATATTTTGCTGAGAACCTCATCATTATTAGGGCTATTGCAATAAACTACATAGACAAAAAGCATGAATGTAAGTCTATTATGTTGAAATGATCTCAAAAATAGAATGAATGGTTGAGAAAGAGTTATGCACTGGAAGAAAAGGGAAGGGAGAAAAAGATTGGGAAAAATTATTTCACATAAAAGAGTATACAAGGTAGAGTTTTTATTTTAAAAAAGGGGGAAATAGGAAGAAAGGGTAAATTTTCATCAGAATGGGTTCAAAGAGAGAACTATATACATACCCACCCACCTCCATGCAAACCACATCCAGTTGAATATAGAAATTCATTTTACCAATAAAGAAGTAAAAAAGGAAAGAGCTAAGGAAAAAGGAGTGTTATGAGACATGATAGACTAAGGGAGGAAAAAGGATAGGACAAAAAAGAGAAGGATAAATAGGAGAGAAGAGGATGAAAGGAAATACTCAGTTAGCAATCATAACTCTCAATGTAAATGGGATGAACTCATCCACAAAATGGAAGCAGATAGAATAGATTAAAAACCCAAATCCAACAATATGTTGTTTACAAAAGACAATCTTCAAACAGGAAGGCATACATAGAGTTAAAATAAGGAACTGTAGCAAAATTTACTATGCTTTAGTTAATAGGGGCAACTATTAAAGTAGTTAAAGTAAAAAATACAGAAGTAGTCAGGGTCTCAGACAAATTAAAAGCAAATATATATCTTATTAAAAGGAATATTCAAAAATATTGTTTTCTAAATTAACATGAGAGATCTTCAGGGTTCCTAAAATTTAGTTTAATATTCTCCCTCCCCCATTTCTATTTGAGTTTGATATCACTAGTCTAAACCCATGACTTCACTGATTTAAATAAACATATACATGAAATACTTTTTAAGCACAGTATATGTGCTAATAATAATCAAGAGATACAAAAACAAGCAAAAATAACAGTCATAACCTCAAGAAGCTTACATTCTAAAGGAAGAAAGTAAGCAGTCAGGCAACCCTTACTGGCTGATTGACATAAAAGGGAGCTGGAAAAGAGGAAAGGTAAAAGTATAGGTTCACAAAAGTAGGGGACATGGAGAAATATAATGTGAATAACATAGCTGGGAGTGAAGTGAGCACGGCTCAGATACTTCATGAGATGGAGGTGTGGGTTGGAGAGAATACTGAAGAGAGAAGGCATCTTTGGAGTAGGAAGACTGTTTCCAAGGAAATTAAAAATTTGGTAGAGCCAGTGATGAAGCAGTACTGAAGTGAACATGGCCTGGGCACTTCATGACACAGGGGTCCAGACTCACAAACAAGAAGAGAGGGACATAGGGCAGAGGCAGAGGTAGCCCCCAACCCGACATGCAGAAACTCCATCTACCAATGTGTGTTGGTACCATCTCTGCAACCTACTAATGTTTAGTTGGGTTTTTTTTTTACTACATTGTTAAATATACTATATCCTTTCCCAAATAAACTATATATAACAGCTCACATTTTTATATACAATCCTCTTTTTTTTTCCTTTGTATATTGTAATGTTTGTGATTGTTGATGATTGTTGAGTCTGTAATAAATAAAAGAAAATATTTAAGAAAATTGAATTAAAATGAAGGAACTGAAACACAGGGGTTAAAAGACATGCCTAAGGTCATTCTGGCAGCATCAGAGGAAGGTGTGAACACAAATCCTCTGACTCTAAAGCCAAAAAAGCATTTATACAGAGCCAACTATGTGCCCCTGACGCTGTGCCAAGCACTTTTACAAGTATTACTTCATTTGATCCTCACAATAATTCTGTGAAGTAAATGCTTTTATTATTCCCATTTTACAGCTGAGGAAATTGAGGCAAACAGAGATTAAGTGACTTGCTCAATGTTACACAGCTAATAAGTGTCTGAGGCCAAAACTGAACTTGTCTTCCTGATTTCAGCTGCAGTGCCCTGTACTGCCACACTGTACCACTGATCCATTGTACTAGGTTTGGGCTATATCAAAGCTCTTCTCTCTCCTGAATTGCTGTAAAAAAAAAAAATCCACAAAAAACAAAATTTAGCACAAAATTCATATCTCTTATTAGCTTTTTTTCCCCCCTCAATCAGAAAAAGTTCATTCAGGAAACTATGTCACTCATTTCTTGGTCCAAACTGATCTCAACCTCTTATGATGAATTTTTTGCCCCTTTTTTCCCCAAAGAATCAATAAACATTTTTATCTAACTAGCCTAACCAGCTTAATAAACTTTTTTTTAAACCTATCTCTGATAGGAGACTCCTTAAAAGAGCAAACACTTATTTCTTCCAACCCTTGGATATTTAAAAAAACATATTAAGACAAAACAGAAGAGTTTTTGAACAGTTATTCAAGGGTTTCTTCAGAGCTGATTCCTTGGACTAACTGCCTACAAAGAGAAAAACTAAAAAATTAGCCACTGCCTCTTTGTACGGAAACAGTGACTAGACTTTATGACATGTTAGAACAAATGATGTTTTCAGATTATTTGCATCCCTATGATATTAGTGCCTGAGTCAGTCACTATGGCAATTCCCTTTCACCACAATTTGCAAGGCTCAGCATCCACCATTGGGTCCCCCATCTCACAAAAATTGACATGGCTACCTCTTTGTTGATTCTACCTCCTACTCCCTCAGCACCACAGAGAACAAGATTCACCAATTCAGTAGGCCACAATTGGAAGGATGCCAAATGTTCCCCCATATTGTCTTTTTCTACTTATTTCAAGAGTTTGACTTGTCACCCTAACTAGATTAAAAACTCTCTTTTGCTATTTTTATTTTATGCCTCTTCTGAACATTCTTAGCATCAAGCACAGCACTAGGAATATAGCAAGAGCTCAAGACATTGGATCATATCATTGTAAACGGCAACAGCAAGATTATATGATGATCAATTCTGATGGACGTGGTTCTCATCAACAATGAGATGATTCAGACCAGTTCTGTGTGATGGAGTCACACACACACACAGATGGAGTAATTTGTGTGATGAAGAGACATTTGCACCCAGAGAGAAGACTGTGGGAACTGAGTGTGGACCACAACATTGTATTTTCACTCTTTTTGTTGTAATTTGCTTGCATTTTGTTTTCTATCTCATTTTAATTCCCTTTTTGATCTGATTTTTCTGGAGCAGCATGATATTTTTTATTAAAGTTTTTTATTTTTCAAAACATATGCATGGTCAATTCTTCAACATTAGCCCTTGAAAAACCCTGTGTTCCAATTTTCCCCCCTTCCTTAGATGGCAAGTAGTCCAATATATGTTAAATGTAATATATGTATACATATTTATACAATTATCATTCTGCACAAGAAAAAAAGAGAAGCAAAATAAAATGCAAGCAAAAAACAACAGAAAGAGTGAAAATGCTATGTTCTGAACCATACTCAGTCCCCATACTCCTCTCTCTCTGAGTGTAGATGGCTCTCTTCATTACTGAACAACTGGAACTGGTCTGAATCATCTCATTGTCGAAGAGAAACACGTCCATCAGAATTGATCATCATATAAACTTGCTGTTGCCATAAATAATGATCTTCTGGTTTGAGCAGCATGATATTTGTGGAAATATATACAGAGGAATTGTACATGTTCAACATATATTAGATCATTTGCTGACTGAAGGAGGAGGTGGGCAAAAGGAGGGTAAAAAATTAGAACACAGGGTTTTGTGGGGGGGGGATGCTAAAAATTATCCATGTATATATTTTAAAAATAAAAAGATTTAAAAAAAAAGAAATAGGATCATAGAATTTAGAACTAAAGAAAAGTCTCAAAAAATTGTTTCAGTTCAACCATTCATTTAACAGATAAGGAAACTGAGGCTAAGATTCTGTACTTTCCCCAGCGTCTCACAGAAATAAGCAGTACTATCTAGATCCAATATGTTCTTTCTCCCCTGCCTTATTGATAAATTTTCCCCTTGCAACAACTTTAAGATTCTCCCCAAACAAAACCTGCTTCTACTCCATGACAAATTCAAGAACTATGTAGCTACAAATCAACAACAAAAACCCAGGGCTAAAACAAAAGTGACATGACATCTTCCCAAAAGCAAAATACACGTAGGGAAGAAAACTGAAAACTTCTGGCAGAGGACTGCACATAAACACATTCCAAGGAATTGCATGACTTTTATGCAACATTTACTAAGCTATTCAATAATTTAAGGGGAGGGGAAAAATACACCAGTTGACATAGCAACTGTCACATCAAATTACTCGGGCTACCATTTCTATACAGATGTCTTCCTTAAAGGAAACCACTTTCCCAGATACCAAGTGAACTTATGTACCTCTCCGCCACGGTGCCAAGAAACATCTGTTTTACAGTACTTATATCCATTTCATTGTGTTATTGAGGCCTTCTTTTCTTCTTGCAAAGCAGAATTTTTCACAAGTTCCTGCAAGCCTAGGTGCCTACTCACTCTCACCTTCTCTTTACCCACTGATATAATATGTTATTAGGAGGGGAAGAAAAGAAAATTTCTTGTTGCAGAGGTCCTGGTAATAGTTGTGGGGTAGTTACTGAAAAAAAGCTCTCCTGTGAGATGATCTAAATTGTTATTCGATCATGTGTTACGGTGTGGGCAAAGACTCATCAGGCAGTGAGTATCAAGAACGGCTGTCTACAAGTAAGTAAGCTACAAGAACAACTCTGGAAGAAAATCCAGGGCTCATCTTGGACCCCCAGGAATCCCTTTGACAATATTCCCCAACAAGCATGTTGTTGAATCATGAAAGGGTTGCAATTTACTAAAATTTATTACTCTCATTTTACAGTTGAGGAAACTGAGGCAGAGAGAATGGTTAGATGACTTGTCTGAGCCTACAAAGCCAGTATATGTCTGAGGCCAGATTTGAACTCAAGGTTCCCTGACGCTGGACCTAGTATACTATCTTACAGATATAGTTAAACTAGATGAACAAGTGGTTTTTTCAAACTCTTTGGTCTCAGGTTCCCTTCACACTACTAAAAATTGTGGAGAACTCCAAAGGGCTTTTCTTTATGTATATGTATCAATATTTACCATATTAGAAATTAAAATTAATTTTTATATATACATATTTGTTAATTTTATTATTTTTTTTTTCTGAGACAATTGAAATTAAGTGACTTGCCGAGGGTCACACAACTTGGAAGTGTTAAATGTCTGAGAGCAGATTTGAACTCAGGTCCTACTGACTTTAGGGCTGGTGCTCTATTCACTGTGCCACCTAGCTGTCCCTTTGTTAATTAATTTTAAAAAAATAAAAATAATAAACTCTTTGCATGTCAACATAAATTTTTTGCAAAAAAAATTTTTTTTACCAAAAAAATATATTTTACCAAAAGGTGATAAGAAGAATAGTATTGCTTTTATATATTTTTCTAAATCTCTTTAATGTATGGCTTAGGAGAAGGCAATTCATATTTGCTTGTTCACTGGAAACTATCATTTTGATTGAAATGCATGAGAGAAATCTGGTTTTATACAGATATGTAGTTGGAAAAGGGAGGAGTATATTTTAAACAGAAAAAATGACTTGGTTTTATTATTCTTCACAGTTTTGTTTGTTTGTTTGTTTGTTTTTTGGTCTTCACAGACTTCCTTCTGAAAAGATCTTGGGGATTCTGAGAGGAAAGTTGAGGATTATTGGAATAAATGATGGCTAAAGTCCCTCCTGCTCTACCATTCTGTTCAAATAAGCAAGTTACAGAAAATGTGATGGAAAGGAAGTTTTTATGGAGTTAGAAAATCATCTCAAATACCACCTTTGTCTATGCACCTTTGGAAAAGTTATTTAACTTTGGGGATAAGGGAAACTTCAGTTTCTAAAGTGGGGGAACTGTACTAGAAGATGAATTGTATGATGCTAGTAAAATTGAGTGTCTATTATGTCACTAGAAATTATTTTTTATAAATTATAAGGTATTCATCCTATATGCATCAAAAGTTAATCATAAAAAAGGGAGCATAAACATCATGGCTTCAAGGATAAAGAAATGTCCTCTGAGGCAGTAAGAAGACTTTAGTTCTACCATATATGGGCTAAACGATCGTGGCCAAGTATTTTATCTTGCACTTACTTCACAGATTTGTGTGGATACGATTTAAATATATATATATATAGAGAGAGAGAGAGAGTGTGCTCTGAAAACTTAAATATACTACATGAATATTCCCCAGTATTATTTTTTAAATACAATAAGGGAAGTGATTTTAATCATAATTTTTTTCAATATAGTAAAACCTCCTTAATTGGGAATCTACCAATTTAGTATTTATAATGAATTATCATCATTCATTCTAGACTAAACAGCAGTTTATTATTACATTATCCAGGGGGGAAAAAAAGATCTGCTAAGCATTTTAATAAAATCAACAAAACTGTATGAGGCATGTTTAACCTATTAAAACAATAAACTCAATTTAAGGAGGTCAGTACATTAATTGCTCACATGGCAAGAAACATTGCTAATTACAGATGAGATTCTGTACTAGGAATTCTGCTGGATTTCTGCTTGGAAATACTTAGTTGGTAGGTAGTTTGAACTAGTGTAGGTCCTTAAAAATTATAGTACCTGAAATTCTTCACAAATGATTATTTAATTGGGGATTTTACTACTCTAAAATAACCTTTCTCACCCCAAATTAGGCTGAATTAGTGAATGTGAATTAGAATTTTATCATCCTGTTTAATATCCTCATCCTGACAGAATAAAGTCTGACTAAGTTGTTCTATATAAATATAATTGCTCTGGGTCTAGGGATCTCCATGATGACTAGTGTCTGATTATGGAAATAGCAGTGCTTGTAGATGTGACCTACCTCTCAAACAGAAATTCAGCCATTTCTTCCAATTTTTTGGAAGAAAAACTTTTTTTTCCTCTCTGGAAACTGGGTAGTACATCCTAGGTACAACAGTATGCTACTTGTTCCCATACCAGAGCCCTCTAGGAATGCTCTGCCAGTCAAGCACATGGGAGGCTGGCAGAGGCCTGTTCCTAGGTACACATGATGGAAGGTCCCCTCCACTATCCCCAATACCTCAATTCAGAATGCACAAAAAATTCTCTGATTGCTTTCAGTCAGCCATGATGGCTCAGGGCTCATTGTTTTGACGAGCTTCTTAACTGGATCTTCATAGTTCATAGATTAGTATTAAAGGGGCTCAGGCTCCTCTTCCTACTAGCTTGGAAGTACAAGTACCCCTCAGTTGGATGGAGATAGACACTTGCCCCCATCCAGCCACCAGCCACAAGGTTACAGATCTCCCATGTAAATTTATGTCTAGGACAGGATACCTTCAATTTGTGTACTTGCCCCAGAACTTTTCACAGTTCCAAGCACATAGTAGAAAATAAATGTTTATTGACTGACAGCCTGACTCTGATAAAGAGATTTTGTGAGATCTCAAAAGGCAATTGGATATTTCTTGGGTAATAAAGCAACAGAGGAACAACTATGAAACAGAATCAATGAGTCACCCCAAAATAAAGAGAAATCATCAAAAATAAGAATCCACTTTGTATGGCGCAGGACAGTGGATACAAAATGGCTTATCACTAGCCTTTAAAAAGAAATGTCCTAGGAGGGAAGAAAAACAAATGAAATGTACATAATTTTGTTCTATAGTAGAAAGGAAGAGCAAGTTACACATAGTAGATTTGTGTTTTATGTACAATCATCTTTTTTTACTATACTATGTTATGGAAATGCTTATTTTATTCCATAAATTAAAATTTAAAGTTTTAAAACATTAAAAATTAAATTTAAAAAAATGTACAAACAAGGCCTTTCAATATTAGCCTCTCAACCAACTGTACAATTAGCCTTAAGTTAATGAATTCTATTCTAAGCATTCTTAATTTTTTATTGCTCAGTATTCTCTTTTCTTTATGGTAATAAAACTTATCTGCTTCATATATAATTTTGTGATATATTTACTTCCCATTAGGGTTACAGGAAGGAATAAGGATGGGAAGAAAATGAGAACCCCTGAACTAGAGCCAAAGATGGGTTTGTTGAGTAGGAAAGGAATGAAAAAAAGTTCTGGATAGCCCAATTCTCTAAGAACATCAATCAATAAGCATTTATTAAATGCCTACTATGTTTCTGGCACTGTGTTAAGAAGACAAGTATCCCCAGGGTAATGATGCCAGGGCAAATTGAAAGGGCAAGTAAAGGGCAGGGATGAGCCCAGATTACCTGGCCCTCTGTGCTAAAACAGAAAAATAACCAAAAAAAAAAAAAAAAAAAACCAGCCAAAGGCCCCAAGCAAAATAAAAAGTATGATACTTGAAACATCACCCTTTTGAGACATTAGTATCTTCATCTATAAAAACAAGGGAGTAAAAATCAACTGTCTCTCAAATCAGCTTTAATTTTCTGTGATTCTGAAAGGTTTTCTCCTTTTTTCAAATCAAAAGATCAAATGAGACAGTATTTATAAAGCTCTTAGCACAGTGTCTGACACACAGTAGGTTCCATTCCTTTTCCCTTCCCATTTTCTGGTGGGATGCAGCCAACCCACCAATCACCCCACCTCTACCCTCCAGCTTCACCAATCTGGTTCCTAACACTTGCCCTTAAAAAATCAATATTTCAAAAGAGTCTACTTGGCCCCCTTGCAAAGTTGTAATTGTGCCACCCCTGTAACCCCAATAACTCAATGCCAGTCAGTAAAAAGGCAAAGCACTCCCACAGTAGTTTTAATTCCTGTTTAAAGTTTGGCTTGGCTGTAGTTGTCATTTCAGGCCTACAACTTGTATGTTTTTCCAGGGGAAAAATATTTTCTGATTCCCTGCTTGTTTTCCAACAGGGTACATGACATGTAATTACCAAAAACCGTAAATAAATTAACAGCCATTTGAAGTGCGAATGTTATGCTTGGTCACCAAAAAAGAGCTCTGGAAGCTGGTTGTTGGTCTGAAGGCTTTAAAAAGGCAATCATATTGGTCTGACCTTGCTTTTTGCTTTTTATTTCTGTTGCATCTCAGCTTTGCATGTACATATCCACTGTCTCCTTTGTTCTGCTTTTCTCCCATGCAGTTAGCTAATAAGCATTTATTGAGTAAAAGAACTATGTAAATAAAGAGCCTTTCTGTAGATATTATAGTGAAATATAAAAGATTTAGGAAGCATGATTCCTGTCTTCTGGGAGTTTATAATCTAGTTAAGATCAAACGTGTGCATGAACATTGTAAACAATGAATGAACAAGAGTAAAACAACAGTACCTTAAAAATTGAACATGTAAGAATGACAGCAAATGTGGAGAATGGGATCAAGGAACAGTATGTTACTAATCTGGGAAGGCTTCCAAAAGGATAAAATTTTAACTTAGATCATGAAGGTTGGACATGGACTTGGTAAAGCAGAGGGACAGAACTTTTGAAGAAGTACCTACCTCTAATAAACAAGGAAAATTTTTGTGAAATATTTCAATTTAATTTAATTTGCTTCAATAAATACTTAAGTCTCTATTATACACACAACCCCATAGTACATTGGATACCTATAGAGAATTTATGTAAATCTTGGACAAAAATTACATAAAATGAAAAGGTGTGGATAGAGAATAATTTGTAGCAACAGTACTCTGGGCAATGAGATCATGGATCCATGACTGTCTCTCAATAGGGTGCTGTAACTCAACCCAATGAACTTCTTACAACCCTATAGAAAGCTAATAACTTCTCTAATAGCACTTTTCATCTATTCTTATTTCTATTTCACATATACCTACTCATACATTTGTTATCTTCATTAAATTATAAATTCCTTGAGGGCAGGGACGTTTCTACTTTTTCTTTATATTCTCTGAACTCAACACAGTGCCTGGAACACAGTAAGAACTTAATAAATGTTTACAGACTGATTTTCCTGTTCTAATCCTTATGTTTCAAAATTATACCCTACATGGCTAAACATGCCTTTCCTTTGCCACCTTTCTGATTCTCATCTTGCTCAGTCTTATAATTCTCCAAACCCTGACCATTTTTGCTATCTTCTTTCACTGAGCCCACTGGACACATCCTCAACCAATCAGCAAGCATTTAGTAAGCACCTACTGTGTCCCAGGAACACCTATACCCAGACATTCATGCACACACAAATGGTTAACAAAGTTCCCTGCATCCTCAAGTTCTTACATTCTTTCCATCTTGTCACTCACTGAAACTCAGCATTCTCCTAAAGAAACCTTCTCCCTTGCCCCCTTCTTCAATCAATAAGCATTTTTTTTGTTGTTCTGGCATTCCCTTCATTCTCTCAATACATAAGACCAATAGGAATTGACTCCCATTAGCACTTTTATTCTTCTTTCTATACCCCAATTCTCTACACAGAAGACCTTGGGTCGATTTCTTTTCATTTTTTCTCTATATAATCTCTATGCGTGATTCTACTCAGTCCCACAAGTTTATAATTCCTCTACCAATGACTCCCAAATTCATACATGTACCTATACACATATATACACATATTAAATATATATATACACACATGCATATACATACATACATATATCTACCCCTAATATCTCTCCAGTCTCACATTACCAGCTCTCTGCTATATCTCTACTTGAATAACCATCTAGTATCTTAAAGTCACTATGTCCAAATGTGAACTCAAGGTGCCTTCTCCCAAGCTGTTCTACTTCCCTAGAAGTAAAGCTCAAAACCTTCGAAATATGTGTGACATGGTTGCCCTACATTTGTAAATTTGTATGTGTTTATATATATATATATATGCATGCATGCACAATTAGCATAATGATTATGCTAAATTTGGAACAATAGAGAAAATAAGCCTGGCCCCCATCCTATTTTTTGAGACATTTAGGTGGTACAAATAAATAGAGAGCTAGGTTAGAGTCAGAAACACCTGAGATTAAATTCAGCCTCAAATACTCACTAGCTCTGTGACACTGGACAACAACTTAACCTCAGTCCTGCTTCAGTTTTCTCTGTAAATGTAAAATGAGGATACTAATAATTAGACTTACTCTTTTAGATGTGTTGGATCAAATGAGATAATATTTGTAAAGTGCATAGCACGGAATCTGGCAATAGTAAGCACTTAAATGCGATAAATTAAATAATAATATAAGTAATAATAAATACTAATTGCATATTAATAACAATAATAATTTAATATAAGTGAAAATAATTTCTTGGCTCTTTTTTCTCTCTCACTAACATGCTCACCAATCACCATCACTGTCAAAGTGATAACCCACAGGCAATCCAAATGCTCCACTAGCACTATCTATTCAATACTTTAGTTGGAACCCATAAGGAAGACAAAGGACCCAGTCAAGAAGCCCACAGAATTGAGAAGGTATGAATGGATTGTGATCTGAACTACTGAAGGAATTATTTCCAGTAATAAGATCACAGAGCTATTGAAGCATGAAAGAAGCAAGAGATGGATCAGAGAGGTACGAGACAAGAAGCAGGCACAGCATCAGGAAGTCTATTATTATGATCCAAGTGAGAGGTAATGAGGGTCTAAAGGAAGGTGTTTGGCAGCATTAGTGGAGAAAAAAGGGACAAATTAGCTAGAACTGCAATAATCCCATCTCCACTACGGCTGCTCAGAATCCTAATATATCTCATATCATACCATTCTCAGCAACATCATTCTGAAAGTTATTCTAATGGATTAGAGATTTTTCTCTAATTCTGTAAATATGGAAATCTTAAGGGCACTAATAAAGTACTCCAAGCTGCCAATCTATGACATATACATATACATGTAAGTAAATGTATGTATATACATATGTATATGAATATATGTGTATATTATTTTCATGTGAACTAGGGAAAAACTGGAAATAGCCCAAATAGGACAGTAAATAGACTATGGCATCTCAGTATGTCAGAATACTAGTGTAACATTGAAAATATATAATACACAAAGATATCTATGAATTGATGTCACATAAAGAATATGGGATCAGAACAAAATGTACATTAACTATACTGATGGATATTTTATAAAATAGTTTTTTTCTCCAAAAAAAAAAAAAAAGACCTTACTACATCTGGATCCTACCCTCTTTAGTACCTGAGTCTGGAACAATGACGTTCCAGACTAGGAAAAGCACCTGGATCTAACCAAATACTTAGATACTTCAGCGTATCTGTGATCTCTATCAATATGGATACTCCTTCCAACCATGGAAACTATAAATCTTGTCCAAGTCTTCTCGTAACTACTTCTTCTTGTTGCCATGGGGGATTCCTGCTAGGAATCTTCCTTTAGATCTTTTGATATTGTGTAGATATCTGTAACATACTGGGGCTTTCCAATAGCAAAGTCTCCATCTCATTATAAGACTGGTCCACCTCCCTTACCCAACACACAACTCTGATGATATTCTTTATGCCACTTTTCCTATACCATTCATTGCTTCCTCTTCATTCCCATCATACACTTTTACACTGCCTTCCAGGTGACCCACAACTTTAAATTTCTGAAGACTACAATATTCTGTGAGTACAGTTCCTGGATAACCTGTCATTTGGTCATTTTTTCATTCATTTTCATTTCGTGTCTGACCCTTCATGACCACAGATGAGGTTTTTTTGGCACTGAAAATAGTTTACCATTTCCTTCTCCAGTTGATTTTACAGATAAGAAAACTGAGGCAAATAGAGTTAAATAAGTTGCCCAGAGTCACACAGCTAGCAAATGCCTAATGCTAGATCTGAAATCAGAATGATTTATCCACTGTGCTACCTACCTAGCTACCCCATCTGGCCATACAGTATCACTGTAATAGTACCACTTCTTAAAAAGGTGAGCCTTTATTTCAAGGGAAATATTGGGAGTCATTATAAACAGTACAATTTCCTAAACTCAGTCCAATACTCTTTTTCCTATACAATTCTTTATCAAATTTATTTTCTAAACAGTTAGACCTGGTCTCTTTGTTGCCCTTCTCACTACTTATTTAGGCAATCACATAAACCATCCTCTCTACCTATAATATATTTCCTTTTTATCTCTGCCTTTCAGAATTTTTATCTTCCTTCCATGTTCATTTTGGAAGTCATCTACTCCATGAAGCCTTCTCTGACTTCTCTAGCGAGAAGTTCTTTCTCCATCCTTAGATTTTCCTCTGAGCTCTCTGCCTGGATATTTCCTTTGTCCTCATCAATTAATGAAGAAAGCAAACAACAAACATTTATTAAATGCTTATTATGTGCAAGGCACTGAGAACACAAGTACAATGAATGAAACAATCTATACTTTTTATTTCATTAGGCTATAAACTCCTTGAGGGCAGAGACCATGTATTTTTTTTTAATGTTGGCATCCTTAGCACCTAGCATAGTGTCTTGAGAAAATTTTAATAAATATCTGTTCAATTGAATTAAATCGGCACTAAGGAAACAAATAACTTTTAATCTAATAGAAATAAAAGTGCACAATCATGCTACAAAAAAAGTATATGATTCACATAAAGAAAAAGCCCAGGAAAGTGCTTGAGAAAAGTGGGATCACCTTCATCTAGGAAGGATCTGAATAAACTTCTCAAAAAAGGCCACCTGATTTTGGGACTTTAAGTAAGAAAACTATACTATAGCAAGTAAAAATGGAGAATGAGACAATTCCAAGCATGGAAGAGTATGGGCAAAGGCAAAGGGATAGGATGAGAATGTACAGTGGGAAGCAACCCAGTGTGACTGGAACACAAAAACAAAGTGGAATAGCATAAGATAGACTGAAAAGGTAATGTGGTGTCAGATTTTGGAGTGGCGGAACTGAGGGAGAGAATGATCACGTCATATTAAGATTCATAATAACTGCGTAAGTGAATACAAGCCCTAGGAAAGCATATAATCTAGACTCTAGGGAAACAAATCTCAAAATGTTCAGAACAGTAACAGTTATAAGGCTATCATCAATGACTCAAAAGATGACTAAAGCTTCAGAAAGATGGAAAGTCTAAAAATTGCAATTCTAACAAAAAGATCATAGACAATTCTGATGAATAGTAAACTCAAGATTCATCTGAATAAAATAAAACAATGGGACTACACACAACACACTAGGCTCTGATGAGCTCAGACTTTAAAAGCACAAATACAAAAGGTGAAAGGAGGGACATATAACCACTAATGAATACAAAAACAATAGCATGAAACTATTAGAATAGTGTCAAGAAGTCTAAGGTACAGAATGAGTTCAGGCTTGCAAATTGAATGCAAATAACTGACCTCAGAAAGGTCAGTCTTTAAATATGTTTAGAACAAGAATAAGGCCCACTGCTGGGGGCAGATAACATTATATTAACAGAGAAAGCAAGGAAACAGAAGAACACAATTCCTATTTTGATTATTCTTTCTTTACCTAGGAAAAAAGTTGTTGTATTAGAAAGGGTGGAATAAATCTGGGATAAGAAGGCATGAAAGCCCAGTATAGGTGAGGAAATAATATATGAGCTGCATTGAACGAGTTCCAATATCCAAATCCAGATAAATTACATTCCAGGGTCCTGAAAGAACTTGCAGATGTGATCAAGGAACCACTCACTGTTGAGAATTTTTTGATAAAGCTTGAACAAGATCCCCATGAAATTTCAGGGCACTTGAGGAAAAAATAGTTTCGCTTAGCTTTTATTAGTCAACAAGGCTCATCACTACACATCTAAAATATTATGCCCAGTTCTTGGATCCACATTTTAAAAGACCATTGAGAAAACTAGAATTGCCAAAAAAGGGCAACCAGGATAGGTTTTTTAAAATATCCATTTTAACAATCTCTGACAGTATCTCAGTGCCGTTGACTATGAATAGAATAAACTGAGGGAAGACTTCTCATAAGAATGTGGCCTTGACATAAGCCCTAACTTTGACTTGAGATTGTAATAACAAGTTTAACTATAGCTAAAAGCTGCAGGTGTTCAATTATCTTAGATATACTTACATTCCCCTCCTGCCCCTCTCTCCACACATTTTTCATTAAGTACCTAATCATTGAAGTACCTAATAAGGTAAAAAGTGTGTTATTGACTAGTATTCTTTGCTTCTGGGGTAGATTTTTAGTCTCTGGGTTAATTAGAATGTAAGCTTAGACTCCCCAGCCAAAAGGATAAAAGGATAAAAGGTGGGACTTCTGATTAGGGTCTATATCATCCTGTGTTTGTAGCTTATGCTTTGTACTTCTCTATAAGGATACCTGGTCTGCTGGGAGTTGCCCTTTCTCCCAACATATAATAAATCCTTTTTTGTTTTTATTTTGAGAGTCTCTGATTTTAATTTGGATAAAGGTCACTGTCCCACACAACTATTTTATCCTTATCAACCCCTCTCTCAGGACTGGTTTCTCTTTCCATAACTCCTTACCTCTCCCTTCCCCTTGATTATAGCAGAAAACTCAGTTTCATATTCCACTTAAAGTGAACTCTTCTGACCCTGTTCCTCTCTAATCCTTCCCTCTAGTCACTCAAGAAGAGACAGCTAAGACAAATTTTGGTACACACACATACACACACACACACACACACACACACACATATATATATATATATATATATGTATGTATTTTTTTCGGGGGGGTGTATATATTACACACACACACACACACCCTTTCTCCATCATTCATTCCTTCAATTCCGACTACCTTCTCTCCATAGACATATATATTTCTAGTCTACCTCTCTTCTAAATATAGACAAACAATTTCTTCCTCTTCAGTACTTCCAGTGGAAAAGGCAGTTTGGGGCCTCCAAACCAGCCTTCATTGATTTCAACAAAATTGCTAAATTTTATTTTTTCAGTTATCAATAATTTTTTTCCCTCCGAACCTCACCCTCAATTAAAAAAAGAGAAACCAATATAGTACAGTAAAATAACTTCCCATACACAAAAACAAGTCTCTCATTCATTAGTCCATCAGCTCTGTCAGAAAAGTGATCATCAGTCCTTTGGAATAATAATTGCTCCTTGTATTGATCAGGATTTTTATCCTTCAAAAATTTAAATATTTACAATGTTGATTTTATAGAATAAATTATTCTCCTAGTTCAATTTACTTCATTCTGCATTGATCTATAAAGATCTTTCTAGGTTTCTCTGAAATCATTTCTATACTGTTACTTTACATAAGTATGCTATGATTTATTCAACCATTCCTTAATTAATAGGGATGACCTTAGTTTCCAGTTTTTGCCACCACAAAAAAAAAAAAAAAAACTACTATAAATATTTTCGTACCTTTAATACTATTCCTATTTGTTTGATTTCAATAAGATACAGGTATAGGAGTTATATTTCTAAGATTATTTCCTTGCTATAAGATTCTATTATTCTAAGTGTAGACATACTGGGAGAGATTTCTGGATTAAATGACAAATCCTGTTTGGTAATATTTTGGGTATAATTTACAAATTACTTTCCAGGATGGAAGAACCAAATCACACCTCAATTGATAATTCATTAACAGGTATGGTTTCTTCCCTCCAACATTTAATTACCCTTTTTTGTCAATGTTGCCAGTCATCTAGGTGTGAAGTGGAACCTCAGAATTGCTTTAATTCTCATTTCTCTATTAGTGATCTGGAACATTTCAATTCATTTGAAAGAGAGCTTAGTTTTCTTCTCTAGAAACCTGGTTGCTCGTAATCTTTGACTATTAATTGGAAAATAACTCTTATTCTTACAAATTTGAATAAATTTCTTATACATCTTGGAAATGAGACAATCATCAGAGAAACTTGATGTAAATTTTTTCTTACTTAACGTTTTCTTAATCTTAGTTGTCCTGGATTGGTTTGTACATAAAGTCTTTAATTTTGTGTAATCAAAATTGTGTACTTATTTTCTATGATTCCCTCTATTCCTTTTTATTTTCGTCCTGAACTATTTCCTAATTCATTCTTTTAATTTGTTTATGGTTAAGAACCTTTGTATTTAGTTGTTTCTACACTTGAAGTTTATCTTAAATGTTAATGTAGAGTATGAAAAACTAATCAATCTAATTTCTGCCAGATTACTGTACAATTTTCCCAGTTTTCCTCAAATAATGAGCCCTTATCCCAGGACCTGTGGTCTTTGAGTTTTTAAAATACTATGGATATTAGGTTTATTTGTATTAGTATGTTGATTTGTTCCACTGACCTATGGCTTTAGACATACAAATTACAAATTGTTTTGATGATTACAGCTTTGTAGCATATATTGTAGTGTGTGCATTCCTATTTTATTTTCAGTGAGATTCCTGACCTTTTGTTTCTGCAGATGTTTCATTATTATTTTCCCACCCATAATTTGATAAAATAATCTTTTGGTAGTTTGATTGTTATGGAACTGAATAAGCAAATTAATCAAGATAGTATTATCATTTTTATTCCATTTTCTAGGCCTAGTTGGAAGCAATTAACATTCTCCAATTAATTAGGTCTGTCTTTCTTTCCTTAAACATGTTTTATATTTAGAGTTATATATTTACTGTATATATTTTAACGGACAAACCCATAAATATTTTAATCTAAAATAATTTTATCTTGTTAGATTTGACTTGTCCTACTCAAAAATGCTAGTGATTTTTTTGTGGATTTATTTTATATCCTGCAACTTTGCTAAAATTATTTAATTTTTAGTTGCCTTTCTGGGGATTTCAAAGTATACCACACATCATCTGTTGAATGTGATAATTTTGTTTCTTATTTATCTTTGTTCTTTTAATTTCTTTTTCTTGTCTTATTGCTATAGTCAACCTTTCTAGAATTTTTTCAAGTAGTCCTGTTGACAATGAACATTCAAACATCCTTGCTTTATCCCTGATTTTATTGAAAAGGATTTTTATTTATCCTTATTGTACTGGTTCTTTGTTTTGGAAACATATAATTTATCATGTTAAAATAGGGTTTTTTCTGTGTTTTTGACAGAAATAGGTGGTGTATTTAAAAAAAAAAAAACTTTTTTCTGCATCTACTGATATAGCCATGTGTTTTTTTGTTGTTATTATTAATGTGATCAATAATATTTATAAATTTATAATTTTTATCAATATTCATAAGGGATTATTGGCCTATAATGTTTCTATTTTGACTCCCCATGGTTTAGATATCAAGACTATATAGTATCATCCATTTCATTTAAGCCTTTGATTTTATTGGCATTTAGTTGAGTAAAACAGTTTCAAATAACATGCTTTTTTCCTTCATTTGTTATGAATTCTCCATTTTCATCTTTTATATTGCTTATTTCTTTTTTAAAAAAGCAAATTAACTAATGGTTTGTCTTTTTTTATTGTACCTAACCATTAAGTCTTTCCTAATCCTAATTTATCAATTTCTTCCTTATTTTTCACGATTTCTATTTTGGTGGTTGTTTTCTTTACTTTTTTCCCCTTTTCAAAGTGTTTTCAATTATACAATTCATTGATTCGTTTTTCCCCTTTGATTTCATCAATAAAGTTTAGAGAAATAGACTATAATGGACCACTTCGCCTACATCCTAAAAATTTTGGTATGGCATCTCACTGTTGACATATTTAATTAAATTATTTATCATTTTTATGATTTGTTCTCTGACTCAATAATTTTTCAGATTTAAATTATTTAGTCTCCAGTTCAATTTAAGTCCTTTCTTTAATGGCCCTTTATTAAATACAATTTTCATTGCATTGTCAGTAAAACATGTGCTTAATATTTCTACTTTTGGTTCTGAGATTTTATGCCCTTAATACATATTCAATTTTTGTAAAGGTGTCATGCCTAAGAAATATTTATACTTCTTTCTACTCCCATTCTATTGCCAGAATTATCATATCCAAGTTTTCTAAATTTTATTCAGGTCCTTAATTTTTTTTGTTGTTTAGTTTTTGGTTAGATGTGGCTACCTCTGAAAGGGTACAATAAAGTCTCCATCTATTACAGTTTTGCTATCAATTTCTACTTGTAACTTTTTTTGCTTTTCCTTTATGTATTTAGTTGATAAGCCATTTAACACATATATGTTAAATGCTGAAATTAATTCATAATATGAATTATTTCATATTTTTTCAGTAAAATGTAATTTCCTCATTTATCTCTTATAAACAAGTTTATTTTGGCTATTTCTTTATCTGAGAACCAAAAGTAGAAATATTAAGCACATGTTTTACTGACAATGTTACTACTTCCAGCTTTTGTGACTTCAGCTGAACCATAATACTTTTTGCTCAGGACCCTTTTTTTAACTGTGTGAATTTTTATGTTTGAAGGGTTTCTTGTAAATAACATATTACTGGATTCTACTTTTCATCTCATTCATATCTGTATTTGTGATCATTAATTGTGTATTTGCTATTTTTATATTTTTTCTTTTCTTTGCTTTGTATATGCTCTCTACATAAATTAAGAGGGGTGTGAAAAGGAGCATGATCAGCCCCACTGTTCTAGGCTTGAAGCAAACAGCTTTCATTTTCCTGCTCCTTTCCCCTTCTCCTCATGCAGACCCCAATCTGCCTCTTAGCCTTACTTTTTCTTCTTTTAACTGCTTCTTTATGATCCCCACTTTGAACTTAAGTTTGTTTTGCTAATGATTAATTTTTCCTTAAATGTACTTTTTCTTAACCACCTCTTATCCCCACCCACTTCCTCTCTCCTTGTTTCTTACTATTTCTGGTCTATCTACTGCAGTCTCTGTGTCTTGTGTCTGTTCTACACTCTTTGACCAGATCAAATGAAAATGAGATTTAAGTGACCACTATATCCCAAACCCCTCCCTCATTTTTAATAGACTTCTACTTATCCTGCAATTATGATACATCTCTCCCTCCCCCAAAAAAAGAAAAAAAAAATCTTACCTTTTTTTCTTTTTGGTATCCTTTCCTCCTTACCTTTTCTTTCTTCTTTTAAAATCATCAAAACACAACAAATCTCTCTCCCAGGTCAGTCATCTTTTTGATTCCCTCCAGGACTCCTGATTACATTAGCGTTTTTTAGGGATGCTAATAAAATCCTTCCTTTTCCCTATTGGAATTATCTTTGGTCTATTGCCTTCAATTTCCTTATCAGTGCTCAATCTGGAATTCTTACTACATCATTGTTGGGGGAGCTGAGTTGTACTGCTTCCTTCTCGTCTGCCATCTTGGTTGATCTTTTTTATAATGCTTTTCTAATTGGTCTCTCTGTCTCTAAGGCATCCTCCTCATAGCCAATAAATTAATATTCCTGAAGTACAGCTGATATACCTAAGACATTGATTATATCATCCTACTATTTATCTTCAAGAGCTAACAGTTAACTTAGCCTTGCATTTAAGAACTTCCACAATCTACTTCTTTTTCTCTTCTTTTCCCCAATTAATTCATAGTATTCTTCTTTCTGCCTTCTCCATTTTATTCAAAAAGATCTGCTAGCCATTCCCCATATATGGCATTTTATTTTCAACCTCTCTCCTTTTGCACAAGTGCCCCACTCCAAAATGTTTCCTTTTCACTTTCCTTTTCACTTTCCTCCTCACTTATACTTTATACCAACCCTTAGCTTCCTTCAAAGCACAACACAAGAACTTTTCTCAATCCCCCAAATTTTTGTTATGTTCTCTCTCTGAAATTTACACATATTTCCATTTATTTATCTATGTATACACTGTATCTTCTCAGTACTCCAAAAAGCAGGTGTTACCTTTGTTTTGTATTCTCCATTGTGACTATAGTGTCTTGCACATAGTAGGCAATTTTAATAATTTTTTAAACTGAATCTTGATCAATAAGTTCAAGACCTTTTAAACAGACAATGTTATTTAAAAAAAAAAAAGGTAATGATGGGGTGGGGCACAAAGTGAAGAGAGAATATGATGAAGTGAAAAACAAATTAAAAAAAAAAAGAAAAATATATACACTATAGATCAACTTTATGGAATCAGTACTCAAAATTCTTAAAAGGTCAAGTTTTAAGTGCTTCATTACTTACTTACATCCTGACTGCAAAGTCAGGCTAATGTTTACTGCTTGTCACAAGGGAATTTGTAATTCAAGGATGTTTTTCATTTGCTCATAGGACTATCGGAAATTGCCATGATGGATGCAACCAACTTATCAATAATTAACTCTTGTGCACATTCCACTTACTTATCAAATGGCTTCTGGTTCTTTTCATATCCTTTCTACCTCCCCACTCCCCAGTACTTGTATATATAACTTGTGTACTAAAATTATAAAAGGAATAGCAATACATTTTAGCAATATCAAAGTTAAGCTTCCTGAAAAACACATAGGACATCAATGTGAAGGTCTGTACAATAATAAAAATAATAATTTCTAACATTTATATAACACCTACTATGTTCTAGACACTTTGCCAAGAACTTTACAATTTTATCTTGGTTAGACTTCACAAGAATCCAGGAAGATTAGTCCTATTATTATCCCCATTTTACAGTTGAGAAAACTAAATCAAGAAATTAAATGAGTTGCCCAAGATCATATAATTAATTGGATTCCAAGGCTGAATTTGAACTCAAGTCTTCTGGACTCCAGATTAGGCATTCTATCCCCTGCCCCACCTAGCTACCCTATTAAGTATTCAAAATAGTTATAACTCAGAGCTTTCAGACCACAGGGCATGGTTCATGACAAAGAAATAATTTGTTAAAATACAAATCCATGCTTTTGTTAAGGACCAAATTAAAAAACACTAAGAATGTTAAAATATGTTTGTTATTTCTAAGTCATGAGAACTCCAGGCACCCAATAATGCTTCAGTAGAGCCCACAACGGTGGGAAAACATGTGGAAACCTTAAATTCTTATTGTATAGAGCCTCATATTCTCATACACTGTGAAAAAGTCCAATGCGAGATTTCTTGGAGCTTATGAATATGTATTATACATTCTTAAAAACAAAAAAAGCTTCAATATAAATAGGAAACACATTTATGAGCATGGGTAAGTTGTTTACATTATGTAAATTCTAAAAAGATTCATCACTAGAGTTTTGTTAAATGCTTCAAGGGACTGCAGTTCTGAAAGTTGGAGATTTTAGTTAAATGACCATATTGTTTCATAATTTTAAATATTTAGGCTTTAAAAAAATGATATTCCCAACGTTTTGTAGTTTTGTAAATTCTAAGTTTAAAGAGAACAAATTTATTTTTGGTTTTATAAATCCAGGGTGAGGGAAAAGCCATTAACTAATACCTAACAAATATTCATTAAGTGCTTACTATGTTGAAGGCAAGGCATGATGCTAGGCTACAAAAAGCTTTCCTGGTTTTTCCCTTTGGGGGAAACAAAGAGTCTTTCTCTTAACACATACAATCCCCAAGCCCCTACAAGAAGGAGTTTCAGAAGAAAATGATTCCCCATGCACTGATCAGAAAGAAAACTCAGGAATGATTAAAAAGTCCATATTAAATCTATTTCTCCAATCTAAAAGGGAACAGTTAGCAGGCACCTAGTATTCCAGGAGTCAAAAATTATGGTCCAAATTGATGAGATCCTGGATAACTAGGAGAAGTTGGCAGAGAAAGCCTGATTGAGCAAGCAGGGAAGGGCCCTGATAGGGATCAGTCCCATCCTCTGGAATTCTTGGGTAGCCTCTTAGCTGGATCCAATCAGAAATCCAAGTAACGTTAAACCCCTGAGGTTAAATTTCCCCTATAAATCTGTCCATGGCTCCCACCATCACTGAATCCCTTTTGGGTTCTCCCCCCATGGCAGCATTCTGCCTTATGGGGTCTTTCTCCTTCTTATACCTAATTCTTTTAGAGTACTAAAATTCCTCTATTAATTTAGCTGCCAGTCAATGCCAATGCTAGTCACACATCACGGCTTCTTCTTTCAATGGATTTTTCCAAACTCTTTTCCTTGGTAATTCTATTGTCTTCAAAATCTATTTCATATTTACCAGTCCTTCATATTTTGTCTGTAATCTCTTCATCTAAATAAATCCATTTTCTGCTAAAGAGAATGGCTATTGTAAATTCAGCACATAATGGAATCCCAACATTTAAAACCAATTGTTCTCCTAATTCTCACTAGTTGGTACCCGAACATTAGTCTTATCATTTGGTGCTGAACCTCAAACACATCGAAATGAGTGACTATTGAATAAGCTATGTTTTTTTTTAATTATGTGTGTGATATAATTGCAAGCATACCATCATACAAAAAACCAAGGAAAGAAATGTCTGTATAGTATTAAGTAAAATATCTATTTATTGTATATTTTGAACCAAATGTCTTATAGATATCTCAAACTCCATATGTAGAGAACATAACTCATTACTAATTATCCAAAATCCAGTCCTCTTCTGGGTTTCCCTATTTTTGTCACAGGCCCTATTAGCCTTCCAGTTATAAGGTTCACAGCTTCATTATCATATTCAGCACCTCATTTTTTCCTCATCTCTCACATTCATTCAATAGACTTCAACTCCTTATAGTCTCTAGGTCTCCAAAACCTATCATACTGTATGCTTCCTCTTCTCTCACAGCCCCCACTCTACTTCAGATTCTTGCTTAGCTTATTGTAATAGTCTCCTAATTTAGTCCCCTCTCTAATTTATATTCCACATAATTAGAGATATTTATAAAACACAGATCTGACCAGGTCATTTCCCTAATCAGAAAATCCACTGGCTCTCAGTTACCTCAAGGATCAAATATATAAACTCCTATATCTGTCATTCAATGTCTTCCATAACCTGGTTCTAATCTACTTTTCAAAGTCCTATTGCTGCACTCTATAAGAAAGTAAGGTAGCCTTCTTCCTGGTTGTCCTTAGGCCTTTTTAATTATATTCACTCTGCCTAGAATCTACTCCTTCCTCACTTCCAACTCATCCCGTCCCTAATTCCTTCCAGAAAGAACCAAAGTGCCATCTTTTATCTACATGGAGACCTTCCAGGTTCCCTCAGGAATTAGTACCTTCTCTCCATAAATTATATTGTATGTATTTTGTATCTAGTTTCACACATACACACACACACACACACACACACACACACACACACAAAATGTAAAATAATGTTTTCTAGGCTCAGGACACTCTCATAGTTTCAATATGGAACAGATAAGATACTTATCAGGCATTCAAAAGTTAATAAAAGGAGATTTGTTAAAGCCATTACAGGAAAGGGATATTCAACTATGATAAGTATTTAGAATACCAGAAATTGATTCAGTTGAGAAGCTGACTTACCTAAGTTGCCAATTTAAATTCACCATTCAAGCTTTTTCTAAAGCTCCTCATAACTGTCCTATACTCAGATGACCAGGAAGTACTATCAACAGCCTTAAGGATGGCCTCACTGCATTTCAAGGAAAAAAACTAGTCTAACTTGCATAAAGTCAGGGTAAATGAAATTGTTCTCACCCCACAAAGCCTATTTCTCTTTAAGCTATACATCCCAGCACTCAGTACACAGTATTGGTACATTAAAAAATACTTATGGATTGTCTAATTTATTTAATATGCTACAATGCTTTTGCTTGCTTGATATATATATATCTAAATTTTGTAAAGATACCAGTACCAGTGGCCCATTCTGTGGTACTACATATATAATATATTTCAGTTCATTCTTTTGGGCTAAATATATAGTACTTTTAGCTCTTGGGCTCTTTACTGCCCAAATAGCCTCAGAAATGTTTGAAAGGTTATCATGAAAAGTGACTGCTAACATTAACCATATACACAACAAGGACACATGATAAAGATCCTTCTAAGAAATAATGAGTTGTCTGACTTGCAAAACTTCACTGAGTGCAAACAAATTTAAATTTATACACTTTCACTAAACAATAAACTAAACTTGGAATATCATGAAGTCAAGAACAAAATTTCCTTTATTTGATAACTTGACATAAGATACTCACCAATTTTGAGGGCTGCTCTTTTATTCTGCAGACCCTCCAATTCTAGAAATATACACTGATTATATTATAGTACCTTCATTTTTGACTATATTACATAATCTTAAGAAATAGGCACCCACAGACATAATAATACTTTGTACAAAACAGAGCAAATGGAATGCCTTCCTCCAAAAGATTTCATCTAAAAAGCTAAAAGGTTTCTACAAATGGACTTTTTACAAAGCTGAGGGAGCTTAAATTACATACTGAGTTAGAGAGAGTCAGTCATTGTCCAAACTAAAAGTAGAATTGAGTTCTTGACTTCCATGACTGCAGAAGTCATTTTCCTGAATTACTACCCTTTGAATATTGTCATTTGGGAGGAGATTGCTGATATGAATCCAATACAAATATTGACACAAACATCAATCGACAGGCATAAAGGTATGCCACTTGGTTCCTAAAAACTCTGTAAAACATCAGATTTGCCTTACTGTTCTGAAGACAATAAAAACACCCCCTTCATTTTCCACTTATAACATTAACACAGGATTCTCGCTTCAATGCTCTATTAACAAGTACTAACCTGTCTTTCTGTCCTGGGGATTAACCAAAACCAATATTTTATATTTAGGTTCATCACGGTACATAGGAAGGAAGCAAACAGAGGCATCTTCAAGTTTAACCTAAAAAATTAAAAAGAAAATTGTTCTTTCATTTCAAAAAAATGCTTTGCTAATGAAAGCGTATTCATCAGAAGTACTGATAGGTTAATTTTATAGAACAACATCCAACTTTATTAAAAAGACAAGTAAATATCCCTTACTTTACTATACCCCGTAGGCAATTTATAACTTATCTCCCCTTATGCACAAACGTATCTCCCTCTCTCTCTTTCTTCTCTACACACACACACACACACACACACGCACGCACAGAGTTATGTAGAGAGAGAAGAGAGGGAAAGAGGGAGAGAGAAAGAGAGTGAGGGAGAGGGAGAAAGAGAGAGAGAGAGAGAGAGAGAGAGAGAGAGAGAGAGAGTGATTTGTCTTATAATAGTATTACTATTATTGCTATTTTATTATTTTTACTTTTGCCATTATTAACTATATCTATTATATTGTATTAGAATCCTGGGGGACAGGGACTTTCTTTTTGCTTATTTGTATTCCTGGTGCTTAACACAGCACATAATAGATACTTAAGGACTGTTTACTGATTGATTGAAAAAGACAGAAAGATAGAAATATGAAGTTTAAGAACTTTAAATGTCAAACAAAGCTTACACTTTATTATAGAGGTAATAGGTAGCTATTGGAGTTTATTGAGTACAAAGGTAACATGGACCCAGATCTGTACTTCAGGAAAATAATCTTCCACAGCCCTGTGGAAGCTCCAGTGTATACTAAATGGAAAATAACCCAGGGCTTTTCTCACTCCCACTGGTCCCAGAATAAGATAAATGCCTTAAGCTGTATCTCTGGCTTTATTCCAGGCATAGAATCCTGGGAAAGTCACATTCCTCCTGGTGCCCTGCAGTATTTAGATTTGCCTCATAGGCTGGCACTACCAAGAACAATATTCCTGTATTTTCCCTTGTTTTGACTATTAGTACTAGACAAAGACAGGGCAGTCTGTGCAGAGTTCATTACTCTCTTTGAGAAGGAGAGACTCTTTCTTAAGCTTCCACATCCAAAAAATATCATTATAGTTACAGTGGAGTCCACTACTACCCACTCTGAAGTTAAGGGTCAGAGCTCTTCATTATAAATTCTGTTTTGAGAATTGAAGATTATAAAAAAGATAAGGGGAAACCATAATAGCTACAGTGAACAGCAAATGGTTACAAGAGTTTCCTCCACCCTATCAGAGCAACAGAAAAGTCAGAGCCCTCCTGTTGTTTTTTTCTGCTTTGGCTTTTTTTGGTGATTAAAAAAAAATAAAAAATAAGATCCATGAAATTCTTAGTTATTTCATGCTATTAAAGAGACTAAAGGGAAATATTCAGAGTTTCAAATCCCTTTCAGTAGAAACTATATTAAGTTGCCTTGTGGTCACTTAAAGATCAATTCTGAGTGGACAATGTCAAAATTGGGGAAAATTCTTACTAAGAAAGCAAAGGCAATCCAGAGAGCCAAAATGAAGAAGGCTAGAAGAAAAACATTTTCCAGGACTTGTTCATTTGTGACTCTACTCTGCATCTGCTATTCTACCTGGTTTTCACTACAAGGAACAAGATGGCCCAAGTCAGCAACCCCCTTGAATCTCCTTCTCTCTCCTCCATCCTCTCCTTTCTTTATGAGTTGTCTCCCATCCCCTTTCCCCATTAGATTGTAAACTCCTAGAGGACAGACTTTCTTTTTTATTAATTGTGTCCCCAGTTGTTGTTTTTTTTTCTAAGCACAATTCCCAGCTGGATTAGAGAGACAGAGTTTTGTAACTTGACTAGGAAAAAGTTTCACAACATATCCTTGAAAATTCTTAATGTCAGGAAACTCATTCACTTTTCCTCTTTGCCTCCCCAGCATATGGCACATTTCTTGCATGGCAAAGATAATTAATATAGGTTTTCCAAACAGAACAGACAAAAGCCAGGAGTTTATCCCACATCCTCAAGGTCAAAGTAAAGGCCAAATCCTTTTACCAATTAGGATACTGCAAGCTTCGAGCCATAGATGGTATGAAATCAAATGTCTTTTTTTTTTTTTTTTTTTTTTTTTTTTAAATCAAAACTTCCCTTTTGGGATGGGACAGGGTAGTTACAAAACTCTGAAGGCATTTTCTTTGTTTATGTCTTAGGAAAACAACTGGCTGGGTGAGCTGTATTTTTTTGTAGGACTGGGGCCTGAAGACATAACAATAAATAACATTCAGAATGGGAGGGTACAGTTATACTTTTAGCCACAGATAGAAGCGAAATCCTAAATGAAGGCTGAAACTTCCTTCAAATTATCCCAAGATCTGATTTTTTTATCGTCCTACTCTTCTGGGCTGCCAAGAGTCCAATCTAACAAAACCAATCCACAACCTCCTTACCCTCATCCTTTAGGACTAAATCTAAAAGGATAAAGGCATCCAAATGAGACCGGGATTCTGCCTTCGGACTATTTTCTTCCCTTCCTACCTTGCCACGTTATCTATTTTTCCACTAGAGGGCACTAAATGAGTGTTAAGTCTGGGACCTCCCTCCACAGGCAAACCATATGAAAGAACTGGCTTCTGGGAATGACTACAAAATATTTGTCTCCAAAATCTCAAGGAAGCCACACTGTAAACTGCACAAACCATTGTTTTAATTAACTCTGGAACAGCTCAGTACAGTGTAATAAACTACCTCTTCCTCAGCCAAGCCTTTCAGCCGATTGGAAGGGGCCTCAGCTGTGAAAATAGCCAGTATTTGAGTTCAGAAGTTGTAAATCTGAATTCTCATACGTTACAAAATGTGCTTTGAAAAATAAAATCTGAATTCTCATATGTTATAATATGTGCTTTATAAAAATAAAATTTCTGCCTCAAAGATGAAATGATGTTGGCTTACTTATGGGTACTGGGTAAGAGGGTAAAATGGCCCACATTTATTTATGATTACTGCCACAAAAGCAGTAAAAGAAAATGACGATTTTAGTGTTAGAAGACCTTTAGGGACAATTTATTTTGATAATCCCATTTGTTAATCCCAGATAAGGAAACTGAGGCTCAAAGAGAAGTAATAATTTTGTTAAAGTCACAAGGTTAATCAATAGCAGAGCCAGAATTAGAATCCTCTTTACTAACCTGGACACTTACTCTGTAAGGAAAAAGTTAATGTGTTAGCTAAACTTATTTCCTGCCTGCCCCTCACTTTGCACAGAACTCTGTAACTCACAGGTGCTTAATAAATAATTGTTACATTAATCTAAACTCAGGCCAAATTTCTGTCTACTGCCCCAGAACAACATAATGCTGAATTATGTGGATTTTTCTAACAAAGATTTCTTTTTTTCTTCTCCTATTATGCTAGTTTTAAACATTAGAAAATCTGATTTCAAAACAAATGACTCTTCTATCTAAAAAAAAAAAAAAAATCCATGTTAACAATCATGAGGTGCTACTGTAAGAAATGAACAGCACAAAATTCATTAAACATTCCAAGTTGGAAAAAAACAAAGTACTCTTTACCTATCTTTCACTGCTAAGAAACTTGTCACATTACCTTTTCGCCAGTAGGAAGAGAATAGTACTGTGGAGAAGTACCAGCTTGTATCCCAAATGTAGAATAGTAAGCCACAGATGATTCCTGAACCACTTCGGGGTTATCTTCCAAAATGTCCACAGGGTAAAAGTGTGCTAAAGGAAAATTACAAGAGCTTAGAATGATTTGAGTTTAAGGAGAAAATCTCAAATATTAAAAAGGATTTAAATTTCACACTCCTATTTCTGCAATGATGCTCATTTGTAATGAATAGGAGCAGTAGCAGCAGGCACTCAGGGAAAATAGAATACAGTCATGATGGTCGGGATGCACCAACATTGATGGTTTTGAGTTAAATATGCACACTCATGAATGCCTGCAGAAGACTGAGCATTCTGTTCAAGAGACCAGGTTGCTAAAGACATCCAGGAATAAATTACAGAGATTTCCATTTCCATCACAATTTCTCATTTATAAATGTTTGTTGAATTGGATTGAACTGAATTTATATTAGAATGTGGGCTTCCTTTTCTATATCTATACTTTCAACATTCTCTCTGTAGCTTCAACAGCTACCAGCAGTGGCCACATTCATGAACAAATCACTTGAAGGCTTATGTTTCTTTGCAAGGAAAAGTAGCTGGGGCTAATTTGGTAATTCAAATTCCAATATGGATTATAGTATCTTTACCTCTTAAATTCACCTGATAGGTTTCAAGAGGATTTGCTACTTCCTGTCCCTGGTCGTACCATTTCATTAGGGTCTGCAAATCTCAACATAGCAATATGCTTTACCTTAATGGTTAGTCCAAATTCTCCATCAAAAAAGGAACATATAAATGTGTAGGCGAATAGGCAGATGGACTAATATACCACATATACAATGTTTTTTTTTTCAAAAATTTATACCTTTCACATACTTTCTCTACTATTACATTTTGAAAAGAAAATCAAGAAAATTGTTTTACTGTATAATTACACCCACCCACTCAACACACACACACACACACACACACACACACACACACACTTCAACTATTTTCTCTGGAACAACAAATTCCTTGTTAACAGAAGTTTCTCAAAACAGTCAAAGCAGATTGGCTTGCCTTGACAAAGGTTTAATTTAAAGGAAAGGGTGAAAATGTTCCATTCCATCAACTAGAATAAGTTCTGTCTCTCTTTCCTGGACCATGGGTATAAAACTATAAGGTGATTAAAGGAATCTCCAAAAACATCAACAGGGATGGTTAGGGCTCCAATCAATATCTGGTCCTTCTAGATCAAAAGTGTATACAAAATCCAACCTGAAACTAAAAAGAAAAGATCTTAGCATATGTAAATGCAAGGTTGTGTGTGTAAGTGTTGTGTGCACATATACATGCATATAATATGTGGGGTTATGTGTGTTCACATCAGTTTGTGAAAATATGACTGAAAAGGAAGGATGAATCTATAGTCTTTTCCATCCACTCTTATCCAAGGGAGACTGCTTCCTAGCAATTTAGGTGGGGAGAAAATAAGCAGGAGACTGGCAGAAGAAGATGGTCATTCTCTTCTCCTCAGTGAAAGGGTACCAGACTAGACTTTTATCTATCAAATCTCCAAAAAATAGTCTTGGGAAAATAATTTTTTAGGTTCAAGCTGAGTTCCTGATAATTATCCCTTAATGGAAGTGCATTCTAAACCATATATCACTTTTACCACGTCAGTTACACAGAAACTACATATAGTAAACAGCAAATGCATCCCCTTATCTAAGCCAATATAAAACCATATCAGATAATATGGATGAAAGTATACAGAATGAATACAGAGAATACAGAGTGAATGAGCTTTCTCATTGGGAGCAAGACACATCAATTCAACTGAGAGAGAGAAAGTACCAGATCTCAAAAGGAAATCCTCTGAAATTACTAGTATTGTAAGCTGGAGTGATTAAGATTCCAGCTCCAATCTCTACATGTTAACTATTTCCAATAGAGTCTTTCTTTCTCTTCGGGTACCTCTCTCTGCAGAGCATCTGAAACAACATGTCTTCTTTTTTAAAGCCAGAAGCCAGAAGACCCAAGTATTCTATTCTCTCAAGATCTGACTAAAAGTGCCCCACATACAGGTGAGAAGCATTAATCAATCTTATACAAATGAGTTGTGAGCTCTTGTTCCATTAACACCCTTCTAGTCATTTGAAAATCACTGCCCTCTTCTTATTTTTCTCTTTTCTCAGACTTAATAACGTGCATTTTTTTTTAAAGTAGAAGAATGTTAAAGGAAGAATAAAAGTTTAGGATTCCATTTTCAAATTTTATTTAAATTTTGTAATTGCTTACAGTATTGCTTTTAGGTCTATTTAGGTCTTATAGGTCTATGATATTTAATTTCAATTATATTTTGAGCCTGTGAGCACTAATAAATTGTATGGTTGTACTGTACTGTAGTACAGTAGATGACACTTACTTCCAAATCTCCCTTGGTTCTTCATTGTTTTCTTCCCAGTCACTATTTATGATTGCTGTTGTTTGTTCTTCCTTCTCAAATATGATCCTGACATCAGAGAGGTTATGCTAAGACATGCAAAGGAATTGAATTTGAGTGAGTGAGGGCTGTTCAAAGTTACCTGTCTCCCTTTTTCCTCAGGAACTATAGAAATAGTTCCTCAAAGCCATGCCTAGATAATTAGCTTTCTTCCTTCTTTCCTTACTTCCTAGCATTAGGTTCTTGAGCTGTATTTCTTTCTTTTCTTTTCATTAAAGTTTTTTATTTTCAAAACATATGCATAGATAATTTTCAGTGTTCACCCTTGCAAAAACTTGTGTTCCAAACTTTTTTCTCTCCTTTTCCCCTACTCCCTCCCCCAGATAGAAATTAGTCCAATATATGTTAAATATGTGCAATTCTTGTGAACGAATCCAACCATTCTGGAGAGTAGTTTGGAACTATGCTCAAAAAAGTTATCAAACTGTGCGTACCCTTTGATCCAGCAGTGTTACTACTGGGCTTATATCCCAAAGAGATTATAAAGAAGGGAAAGGGACCTGTATGTGCACGAATGTTTGTGGCAGCCCTCTTTGTAGTGGCTAGAAACTGGAAATTGAATGGAAGCCCATCAGTTGGAGAATGGCTGAATAAATTGTGGTATATGAATATTATGAAATATTATTGTTCTGTAAGAAATGACCAACAGGATCATTTCAGAAAGGCCTGGAGAGACTTACATGAACTGATGCTGAGTGAAATGAGCAGGACCAGGAGATCATTATATACTTCAATAGCAATACTATATGATGATCAGTTCTGATGGACCTGGCCATCCTCAGCAACGAGATCAACCAAATCATTTCCAATGGAGCAGTAATGAACTGAACCAACTACGCCCAGAGAAAGAACCCTGGGTGATGACTAAGAACCATTACATTGAATTCCCAATCCCTATATTTATGCCCACCTGCATTTTTGATTTCCTTCACAAGCTAATTGTACAATATTTCAGAGTCTGATTCTTTTTGTACAGCAAAATAATGGTTTGGTCATGTATACTTATTGTGTATCTAATTTATATTTTAATATATTTAACATCTACTGGTCATTCTGCCATCTGGGGGAGGGGGTGGGGGGGTAAGAGGTGAAAAATTGGAACAAGAGGTTTGGCAATTGTTAATGCTGTAAAGTTACCCATGCATATAACCTGTAAATAAAAGGCTATTAAATAAAAAAAATATATGTGCAATTCTTCTATACATATTTTCACAATTATCATGCTACACAAGAAAAATCAAATGAAATAGGGAAAAAATGAGGAAGAAAACAAAATTCAAGCAAATAACAAAAAGTAAAAATACTATGTTATGATCCACACTCAGTTCCTACAAGTTTTCTCTCTGATAGCCCTCTCCATCACAAAACCATTGGAACTGGTCTGAATCACTTTGCTGTTGAAAAGAACCATATCCATCAGAACTGATCAGTGTGTAATCTTCTTGTTGTATAAAATGTTCTCTTGATTCTACTCCACTCAACATCAGTTCATGTAAGTCTCTCCAAACCTCTGTGCAATCATCTTGCTGATTGTTTCTTATAGAACATAGATTTCTTCCTTAAGGATCATACCTTAAACCCAAATCACTCTGGGTCTCACTGATTGGCCAACAAAAGTTCCTAGTCCTAGATCAAGTCCCCTTGATTCTTGTTTTAGCCTTTATTGCCTCAGAGTGAATATAAATAGCAATTTCAATGGTTTTGGTCAGAAACCCTGAGATCTTCCCATCCCAGAAAGGTTCCTAGTTAGTTAGTCAATTATGTCTCATTTCTTTTTTACCTAACATGAATGGGCAATTGCTTCAGTCAAAATGAGACCAATTTGATGGTAGGAAATGGGCAAATACCTCAAATCATAGGAATGCTACTGTGCAGTGGAGATTACCCTATTGTGTATTTTGAATAACATTAAAAAAAAAAAACACTGAATGTAATGTTTCATATATGTATTTGAAGTTTCAACCTTGCCTACTGAAATCACTAACTCCTTTCAAAGCCATTAGAATGCCAATATATTTATATTTAAGGAGGAAAAGAACAGGTCCACTTCAATGCTATTGTTTATTCCCATTGGCTAACTGCAGGTAGCAATCTTTTGGACTTCAAAAATTCATTTTTAGACCTCCTGAGGATAAGCCAAATGGATCACTACTTCAATTACAACGTTCTTCTAGACTAGTAACTATCCATAAGGGTGTTTTAAAAGATTCCTCAATGTACACCATCTTAAGAAACAACCTGGAAATCCAGCTCCTGCTTGACAATAGGTCCAGTTGCTGTTTTAGATTAGTTTATTGCCAGGGTGGAGATGACAGAGGATCTCCCAACTTGCACTCTAAATCAAGCAGGCACGTGTGGGAACATACAAATAGTGTTTGACATAAGAGTATTATTAATGAACTCCTGTAGTGTGGCTGGACTGAATCCTGCCATGGACACTGCCTCCTTACACATTCCCTTCATGCCGAGAGGAAGAATCAAATCCTCAGGCCACCGTGGATTGGGCAGAACAGCTGTTTGAGGGAAGGCCCACACCATGGACCCTAACCACACTACACCCTGATGGGCTGCTTCCTTGAGGAGGTAGCCAGACCTCCAAATGTTTTCCAGGTTGCAAGACATCTTCAGGAAAATATTAGTTAATATAGCTAGAAGAAGTTCATATGTATTTTGCTACTTCTGAACCTTTTGATCACTTTCTCTTTGGGGGTTAAAATCCTGACATTATCAAATTCCCTAAAAAAAAAAAATTAGGGATGGATTTATATATTCTGTGGCTAGAACAAATCTAATCTAGACATTTTCTTACCCACAATATTTCCATATACTACTTCTGAAGCCCCCCAAATTAAAAGTTTGTGAGATTTGTTTTTTTTTTAATATAAGAAATACTTAAGTATATATTAAATGTAAGATTTTCTCTTTTTCTTGAGGACCTAACTGATCTTTATTAGGCATTAAATTACCCTTATTAAAGCTCAGTAAAACAATGAGCTATACTTGATCCATAAAGAACTTTAAAATAAATGGCCATTTAAAAAAAAAAAAAAAAAAAACCTCTTATAACCTCCTTACAATTTTGAAGATTTAATTGTGAACCATACTTCTTGTCCCTTTACTGGCTCAGCTGTGCTTGTGAGCAGTGCCAGGTTGCCAGCATAAATTAATCCTCATAAACAACAGTGAATGTGGGGAAAGAGGTGTGCGCTGTAGAATATTTTTAACAGTAGCAAAATAATGTGGCACATTTGCTACTTTTCCTTTTCAAGAGTCGCTTTCAAATGAATTCCTGAGGCTGGTGCCATTTCAGCAGCTTTGGAATTCGGAGACTTAAAGATTCCATAGGCCTGGAGAAGGCAAGGAAGGACAGGTTTTTAACCAACTAGAAAACAGGATTCCTTTTAATAGTTTTATCCTATGCAGCAACGGCACAAGAGTCCATTGTGTCCGCCAGACCTAAAAGGGTGAGATCTGAAAGGGCAAAGTGTAGAATGGGTTACCAAGGGTTTTTGTTGTGTTTTTTTTTTTTTTAAAGTAATAAAAGAGGGCCTCTTTCTGAAGCCGCAGAGGAGGTACTATATAACCATAAGGAGTGTAAATTTAGAAACGAGAGGCCTACTGCGTTGTAGGGATTCCAGACATTCCAACATTCACACATTGCTTCAGAGCTCAAAGGAGCTGCCATCTTAAAGAGCCAAGCTGGTAAACAAGGTCATTACATCACAGAGGGCCTGATTCAACAGCAACAATGGAAAGCAAGGCAAGAGCTAGGTAGGGATCACTTGCCTTTCCTGGGACAATGGAGTTTCTAGGTGCTGGAAGGAGAAGGGATGGGATGGGGCAAAACACTGGGTAAATCAATGCAAGGCAACAATTACAATTTTTTTGAACTTTTAATTGATGTATATTTTTTTCTATATTTGCACTTTTAAATTGATATATATATTTGTATATATGCACTCTTAAATTGATGTATATCTTTTGTGTATCTGTACTTTTAAATTGATGTATATCTTTTGTATATTTACACTTTTAATGATGTATATCTTTTGTATTTTAAATTGATGTATATCTTTTGTATATTTACACTTTTAAATTGATGTATATCTTTTTCCCCTCTTTGTCTTGAGATAGCTATTTCCTCTGCTTCTCCCCATTTAAAAAGTTCTGCAGTTCTACTCATACATATAAAATAGTTTGGTTGAATTTCTGGAAAATTCAGGACTTGTGAAAAAAATGAATAGTAAGGGAGCTGGACATAACACCTCCCCTCCCAAGGGCTGGCACCCAAAGTAACCAACACATTGCAAAGCTGACCTACTACACACCTGCTCTTTTCAGTGAACAGTCCACACATACTTTTGCCAATGACCTAATCTGCCACCTTTATGATTTCATTCCCCTACTCACTGTGCTGAGTTACGAGGTGGCTTTGTGGAGTAAACAAATATCTGACATTTTTACACATTCACTGGAGGCAAAACTGAGACTGCCAAACTCATTTCACTTGTGATCGAAGACAGATTCAACTGCGGGTTTCCAGATGTGAAACGCTAACATGCTTTAATGGGTTGAACTGCACAGGAAATATTTTTCCAAAGCCAAAAGAATGTAATCTTTTCAGTACAATGTAAAATGCTTTTATGTAAAAGCACACAGTTGAAATTAAAGGTTCCTTTTATAATGCACTGCAGACTGTAAAAAATTGAAATTCCCAAACAAACCCCCTATTTAAGAATTCACTTTAAACCTATGTTTACAAAGTCACTCCAAAAACAAAGAAGGCAACAAATTTAAAATGTTCTTCCAGAAATAAATTCAATTTAACAACCGTAAATCACTTATATTTTTTCAGATTTAGCTGATGTTCCTTCCAGTATCTTTAAATTGCCTGCTACCTTACTTTTCAGAAGCTTCTTTAATTAATGTCATACATTTGAGAAATATATGCGTCCTATTCTTATATGGTTATTCTGTCATTACTTAATTTACAAGCCAATTAAGTGCAATTCCTAATAATCAATTACTGCTCCAAGCAGGAGGCTCATTCAATCATAAACAAAACAGCCAATATATGCAAAAGATGTCATATCTAATTTTAAATGAGGTAAATTCTTCCCATATATTCATTAATCCAAGATAATGTGCTATAACTACTCATATTATAGACCTTCTTTTACTTTAGTCAATGTAAACCCCAAATATCACAGCCTCATAAAGATACCCAGAACCATTTAATTTTAACAAAATAAAATATTTTATCTTCTACTAACAGTGAGATAATAAAGATACCTTAAATAGAAGTCTTGCTCCAAAGCATGATAAAGAGATATCAATACAGTTTAATTTTAACAAAGCATAACTTTTTTATGTTCTAGTCTTAAAGCTGAGACAGTAAAGGTACCTTAAATAGTAGTCATATTTCCAAATATTCTGACTACTGAGAGCATATATTTGAGCTTTTTCATGTAACCAAGTCCAAATAGTAAATAGTCAAGAGAAAAGCCTGTCAATCCACTGAAACTGAGCAACATGGATAGAAAATTAATTTTCAATCATAGGTCAATGATAACCTTTAAAAGTAGGTTCTTTAACCTAGAAAGACTTATATGAACTGATGTTAAGTGAAGTGAGCAGAACCAAGAGAACATTGTACACAGCAACAAGATTATATGATGGACTTAGCTCTTTTCAGCAATGAAGTGATTCAAGGCAATTCCAATAAACTCATGATGAAAAGAGCCATTGACATCCAGAGAAAGCTATGGAGACTGAATGTTGATCAAAGCATGGTATATTCACCATTTTTTGTTGTTGTTTTCTTGTTTGTTTTTTTTTTCCTTTTTCATGTGTTTTTTTTTTTCCCCTTTCTGATCTGATTTTTTTTTTTGCACAATGTGACAAATATGCAAATATGTTTAGAAGAACTGCACAATTAAGCTATAATGGATTGCTTGATATTTAGGGGAGGTAAGGCAAAGGAGGGAGAAAAATTTGAAACACAAGATTTTGCAAAGGTGAATGTTGAAAATTATCTTTGAAAGTATTTTGAAAAATAAAAACCTATTAAAAAGTTTTTTAAAAGTAAGTTTTTTTATCTAAGCTTTTTGCTGACTTCTTTTCCTGTGAAAATATAGGTTTAATATTTCTCATTCTCATAACATTCTTATAACTCTTAACATAACTCATAACATTCATGGTCCATGCATGACAGTTTTGAAATCCTTAAGGGAGAAAAAAACAACACCAAAATTTTACCTAGATAACTACTCCTCTAAAATTTAAATTGAATCTGGAAGGGTTAATAAAAGCAATACACTAGAGAAAAAGCCTGAGTTGATTCTTTGAGGCAGTTATAACATTTGTGATTACTGATTCTTCCTCTACAGAAAGATTACAGCAAAAGAAAATAAGCAACTACAGTATTTTGCAGTTTCAAAGAACCCAAAAAGTCTAGTTAAACCTGATATTATCATGTCATACTAAGATCCTTAATAAAAATGGTCCTTTGCCTCTTTTTTCAGGGTTTCCCCCCTCACAAATAATAGTGATTTTGTATTTAGAAATTAATTTCCATCTTAAATAATTTGAAGCACATAATTTTACAGAAGGAATCCAGGGAGAATTACATAATGTATTTAAAACTCATATAATGGGCTTTCCCAGTTACTTTTGGGAGGCTTGTTCAGCTTCTCACAGGAAGATGTACTAAGAGCTACCTACCAAACACGAGGAAGGAAAGTCTTTTTTCTACTCCCCTTCCAAACACTGAAGAAGATACCCAGGTAAAGCTCATCCTAAACACAGCAGTTATTGATCACTGCCACAGATCAAATACCCAGGTATATGCTTGATGTCCATATTCCTGAAAGAGAGTGGGGGCAGGCCCATAGGAAGGTTACCAGTTGCATCTGTTCTTCAAAGATCTTTATCTATACATAGGGATGCTCCTACTCAATTCCAAGCACAAAAAGCTCTGAATTATCTCGCATTCTGCTTTCTCCTTTACTATCCATTCAGTTTCCAAGGCCTAACAATTCTACTCAAATTGGCTCTTGTACCTCATTGATCTCCCTAGGAGGGGGAAGGGAGACTATATTGTCTCCCTATCAATACAGATTGGAATTGGTGTAGAATCAAAACTTTACTATATATGCCTTTCTACTATATCCCCTTCCTATCATTCCCTGTTGAGGATATAGACTACTTTCATTTTTCTTTATTTTTTTATTTTATTATTACATTATTTATTAATTTATTTTCAAAACATAATGCATTGATAATTTTCAGCACCCACCCTTGCAAAACCTTATGTTTCCCCTCCCTTCCCTCACTCCTTACCTAGATGGCAAGCAATTCGATATATGTTAAACATTTCATGTTTCTTTATCTCCAACTCATATGTTCCTGCCACTTAATAAATGCTTTATTAACACTTCCATACATCCTGACTGATTGATCTCAATTTATAGATGAAGGAACCTTGAGGCTTGTCCAGGTTAAGTGTGACTTGTCTAAGATCACACATTTAGTAATTTTCTAGGGCAGAATTCAAACCCAAGATTTCCTGACCCCAATTCTACCACTTATATTCTGCCAAACTCAATTAAACCTCTGAGACTCAGTTTCCTCATCTGTAAAATGGGAATACCACCTGATAAAGTTATCATAAGGATCAAGTCAAATAACATATGAATGCTTTGTAGATCTTAGAGTACTACATAAATAATAGTAACAGCTGATACTTATACTTGTAGTAGGAATTAAATGGAGCAGCGAATAAATAACTGGGCATGGAAGACATGGAGGTGAGAATATCTGTGTTCTAATCTGCCCTCAAGCACTTCCTAGCTGTCTAGGTTATTTAACCCCTGTCAGCTTCATCCGTAAAATGGAAATAATAATTGTACCTGTTTTCCAGGGTTGTTGCAAGGATAAAATGAAATGATATTTGTAAAATACTCCATGAACTTTAAAATGCTCTATAAATACTAGCTATTTTTATTACTATAATGATACAACATTTCAACTTAGCATCAGAGAATTCAAATATTATTGTAACTCCTCATAACATCTTTCTAAAATGTGTAGGAACTGGTATGATCATTTTACTAAAAAAAAATGTAGAATGAATAAAAGGAAGACTGGAAAGAAGAAAATCCAATGGGATTTAAGGAAGAGCAGAATTAGGGAACAAAGGCACAAAGAACTCTTTTCCCAGTTCTTGACTGACAAATTGTTGTTTCCCCCTAGATCAGAGGTAGGCAACAAGCAGAAGCAAATTAACACTTCGATTTGTTGAAGATCATCTCTTTTTTTTGCCAAAATATTCTTAGCAAAGAATTAAAAAAAATTGGAAGACAGAATGTAGAACATATTATAATTCTCTAGCAGATGAGCAAAATTATCGCTGAACAGAAGAAAGCTTTACGGAAGGTTTCCAGGTGGAGTTTTTATTACCAAGTAATTGACAGGGAGCCTGGTGCTCTGTTATCACATATTTAATATTGGCCAACTTGCAACATGTCCCTGCCTTGGCTGAGCATAAATCATTTTGTCCCAAATCTAAGATGGCAAAATGTGCGGATGATTTTATACACAGCCCACTCAAAGATTTAAGTCATTCCAACTGCTTTCAATAGGAGATTCTGATAGTTTAAACATGAATTTTTGTTAGACATTTGGTCAATAGGCCCAGGATTGAATTATATCTTCTAAGTTCAAAAGGAAAGTCATATTTAGGAATGTTTTGGAACCACATTCGGGATACAGTTGAGGAAGTGGGGTCTAATAAAACATCCGCCCTCTTTTCTGAATAATAACAACAAATAACTCACATTTTATTGAGTACTTCAGTCTCAGTTTACAGAGTGATTTACATACATTATTGCTTTGATCCTCACAATAACCTTGTGAGACATGTATTATATTTATCTTCATTTTACACATAGGCAAATTAGGGGTCTGATGATGATGATGATGATGATGATGATGATGATGATAACTAGCAATTTATAGTATTTTAGGTTTTGCAAAAAAGTACTATACAAATATTTTCTCACTACATTCTCAGGAGAACTTTGGAAGGTAGGCATATTTTATACTTTACAGATGAGGAAGCTAAAGCAGATAAAGTTAAGTGACTTGCCCACAATCACACAATTACTAAGTGCCTGAGGCTGGAAGAGAACTCAAGGCTTCTGGACTCAAGGTCCAAGGTTCTATCCACTATAAAAGCTAACTATTCCTAATTCATTCCAAGCTATACTCTATGTATGAGATGTCATTTGAACCCAGGTCCTCTTCCCTCTCAATCCATCTCAGTATGCACATCATCCTGCTCCCTCCCTCTCTGAAGAGGGACCTTTGTCTCTGAATCTGGCTCTTCCCTTTTCCCTGAACTCGAACCATTCTGACCATGTGGTTATCATTAGGATGCTCTATTTGTTTAACCTTTAAAAGGAAGGAAGAAGGCTTTGGCACATGGTGCAGGAGCACATACAGAACCTGACACCTCACATCCTGAATTTAACTGAACAAATTCATGTAAAAACACCAAGTTCCAATTTCACTCCCAACATGAAAATGTGTGATGGTGCTGAAGCTGCAGGAGCAGTACTATGGTATAGTATTTGCTCAACATGGATCTAGGGTCCTGAACTACACACATCCCCATGCACAAATAAGAAAAATATTCCCTTTCCACTAGATTGCTGTTACATTAGTAAGAGAAGTGCATTGAATTTTTGCAAGCTTCTTCCTAAATTGTTGTTTTTAATGGGAAAAAAAAAGAGGCTTATTCCCCAAAACACATCCCTATGGTATAATTTTTTACAATCAAAATTTGCCATGTGTTGGAAGATGATGCTGGGTACTTTAAGTTTATTTTGGGTTTACATGATCAATCTGAAAGGGCTTTAAATATAGGCCAGTGACCGATTCTGAATGTTTGTCAACCAAAGCCCAAACCAGTCAAATCTGGAGAGGTTTATCACCTGAGAGTTGATGAACAGGTAGATGATGTGTGCTGGCAGCAAGAACTCACAACAGTATGGAGGGATGGGCTATGTATCAGTGAAGGGAAGACACATCTTCACAGATGAAATCAAAACTCTTAAAGCATCATTAAAATAATAAAAAGCTTTCTGGAGAAAAGTAGTTAAGTGGAAGACAACACATGATAGAATTAAAAAATCAATATGGCTTCTGATTAAATTATTGGGTATTTTTGGAAAACTCCACTTAAGTATTAAACATCATAAATGTATGTTCCAGAACCTTTTGGTTGAGTGAATTGCAGAAGGGCTGCTCAGCTCAGGCCCAGAAGATTGCAAAACACTCTACCAATGGTTTAAAAAAAATTAAAAATTGACATTTTCTAGGAGGTTCCAAAAATTTAATGGAATGCAGTTGATCACAGTTAACTAAGTCTTAAGTAGAGATGAGAAGTCTCTGTATAAAACTGAAAATGTGCTCAAGGAACACATTCTCACTACAAGACTAGGCTCAAATAAAATAACACATAGAACCTTTAAACAAGATAAAAAATAGGCACTGGACCTGGGGTGTAACTGGTATAAGGAAATCACAATGAAGCAATTCTATCTAGCACAGCTGAAACCTTTAGCCTTAGAGTTAGCTAAAAATGCTAAGAAGATACTTGCCTAAGGTTGAATTGCCAGTATGTGTCAGAAACAGTACTTGGACTTAGGTCTTCTTGGAAAACTTTAAAGCACTATATAACTGTCAATTATTATTATGACTAAAATTTACACTGTTATAAATTTCATTTAAAATGTAGCACATTATAAATAATTCAATTCAACTTTTTAAAAAGAAATAATCATTTTAATATGTGCATATCTTATAAATCTAGATTTTTATATATCAAGCTTTTAAAAACTGGGACACATAAGTAATAATAAATTCAAAGTAATATAATCAATAGCCAAATGGAGTATTAGTGACATAGTTCTTTCCATAGAAAATAAATTGATGAGCATATTAATGGAAATCTAAGAATAATCTTTGGGCATCACTCAAACAAATCTTAATTATCTCCTTTCTACTAAAAGAAACTCAAGTCAATAAGAGCAGAAAACAAATGTTTAAAAAGTGTTATATAATAACTAGCATTTATATAGTACTGTAAGGAATAAAAATAACTTTATAAACATAATCTCATTTTATTATCACAACAACTCTAGGAGCACAAGTAGATGCCATATTACAATTCAGGAAACTAAGGTAGACAAAAGTCAACTTGCTTAAGATTACACAGTCAGTATCTGAGATTGGATTTGAACTCAGGACTTCCTGACTCCAGTATTCTATCTATAATGCCTCAGATCAATGTTTTGATGCAAACCAAACTGAGCTACAGATTTAGCATTTGGAGGAAAATAATACCTAAATAAACAGAAATGAAAGGAGTATAGAAATATTATATCCAAACTATTTGGAACTGATTTAAAAACAGAAAAGTAAATCAGTGGAACAGACTGGATAAGCAAATCCAGAAACAAGTAAACACAACAATCCAATATGCAATAAATATATATGTGTGTATATATATTATATATATATATATATATACACACACATATGTGTGTATGTATATGTATACACACACACATATATATACATATATATATATATATATATATATACATATGGGGAAAATGAAGCAACTTAGAGAATGACTGCCTATTTAAAAAGAACTTCTGGGAAAACTAAAAAGTAATTTGGCAGAAATTAAGTTAAGACCAGCAGCCTAGACCATCTACCACCATAAGCTCCAGATGGATATGCAACATAACTTTAAAGGTCACATCATTTAAAAAAATATTTGAAAGAACAAAAGGAGAAACACTTTGCAGCTAGAGATATGGGGGAAAATATTCTTAACTAAACCAGAAATATAGGTTACCATAAAAAATAAAATAGAAAATTCTGATTGTGTAAAATTGCAAGTTCTTATATAAACAAAATTAATGCAACTAAAATCAGAAAAATAGTTTATGAATGTTCACAATAAAATTATCTGGAAAGTCTGATATCAAGAAACAGGAAAAAATAAAAATAATAGTAATTCTCTGATAGAGACGTGGTCAAAGAATACAAATAAAATATTTTTTAAAAAAATTAATGCAAATGATCATCAACTATAAAAAATGACTGAATTTTTACTTCATACCTATCCCAAGTGGTAAAGACGATAAAAGATGTAAACACTTTTTCAAAGCATTAGGAAAGTACACACATCAAAACACTCCACTACTGGCAGAGGTGCAAACTGGTCTAATTATTCTAGAAAATAAATTGGAACTATGTGATAAATCCCTAAACTGCTTATATCCAGAAATCTCACTAATGAATGGATAGTCCCTAAAGAGGTTAATGACAGAATTATATATAACGTATATAACAGAATTTTCATGGCAACACTTTTTGAGCTGGCAAGTAACTGGAAACAAGGTAGATCCCCATTGACTGGGAAATGTGGAGACCAACTGAAGTATGTGAAGGTAAGGAAATAACATATCATAAGAGATAATGTCCATAAGGAATTCAAAGAAACAAGGGAGAACCTACAGAAAGTGACTGATGCAACTCGAAGAAAGCAGGAGTAATACAGTGGTATGCATGCGATTACTACACTAATATATAGTTTGGCCATCAAGATGAAGAAGTTCTTCACAAAGGCCCAACAATGAATTGCCCAGGGGTCCGCTGAGAACTAACCTATCTTCAAAGAAGCCTATCACCATTCTGGAATAAATACAAAATGTTTTTTGGCTAAAGTAATTCTCATAGATCAGCTACCAAGTCACAGAAAGTTTAACATCTATATTTGTGGAGGCAATGTCCATACCCTGCAATCACAAATCTCTGAAATACTGAAGTACCATTTATAAGATATTAAGATGCACCACAGTTTTACAAAGTGATCGAATCTAAGGAGATAAAATGGGTCTTGCCAAAGTGTTGTGCTTACTAATCACCCAAGAGTGTCACAAATGAAAGAAATGGATGTTTATTTTCAGTCATGGTTAAAATAATAGGCAGTAACCATTCTCACCTCTGGGGAAACTGTTCTATTAGAGTAGCATAGGTAAATAAGTATTTCCCTTGAAATATTACTTGAGAATATACTGTTTGAAAAGGAAGGAAAAAAGGGAGGGAAGGAAGGAAGGAAGGAAGGAAGGAAGGAAGGAAGGAAGGAAGGAAGGAAGGAAGGAAGGAAGGAAGGAAGGAAGAAAAGGAAGGAAAGACAGAGGGAGGGAGAGAGGGAAGAAAGAAGGAGGGAGGGAGAGAGGAAGGAGGAAGGAAAAGAGGGAGAGAGGAAGAGACAGAGGAAGGAGGGAGGGAGGAAGGAAAGAAGGAAGGGAGGGAGGGAGGGAAGAAGGAAGGAAGGGAGGAAGGGAGAGAGGAAGGAAAGAAGAGAGGGAGGAAGAGAGGAAGGAAGGGAAGGAGGGAGGAAGGAAGGAGAGAGGGAGGAAGGAAGAACGGAAGGAAGGAGAAAGGGATGGAGGGAGGAATGAAAGAAGAGAGGAACAAAGGAAGGGAGGGAGGGAGGGAGGAAGGAAGGAGAGAGAGAAGGAGGGAGGGAGGAAGGAAGGAGAGATGGAGGGAGGGAGGAAGGGAGCAAAAAAGGAGAGGAAAGGGGGAAGGGAAAAAGGGGAGGGGAAAGGGGAGGAGAAAGGGGGAAGAAGGAGGGAAGTAGAGAGAAAGAGAGGGAGAGGAAGGAAGAAAATTTTTATTATTAAGTACTTGCTATGGGTCAGGCACTGAAGGAGGATTTATTAAGGACCTACTTAAGATCTTTCTTACTTCAGGCCCGGTTCTTCTAGCCACCTAGCTACTTCTAAAAAAAGATACAGAATTAAGGCAAACATACCACTTAGTACACCAGAAATTTAAGATATAGATGGCTAACACTAACGATGGTCTGAATCCACATATGAAATTTTGAAAGATCACAGGACAATAGATTTAGAGCAGAAAAATACTGTGGAGACAATTTAATCCAATACTCACTTTTTGCATAAATGAAATCAAGACGAGAGAAATTAGTGACTCTAACTCCAAATCTCAGTATGAAAATGGTATCTTTTGGAGGGAAATAACTTCCATTACTTAAATATGTACTAGAATGAGTTATATCCTGGGTAAAAGATATAAGAGGAGAGAGAGGCAAATCTTGTCAACTTTATAATAAAAAATATTTTTAGCAAGAAAAACACTTGAAAAGCTAAATACATATTTGAGCCAGCAGAAGTAAAAAAGTAAAGAAAGTGAAAGAAATGGGAAAATAAATCAATCAGTCAACAGGCATTTATTAAGTGCCACATCAGAAAAATGAATTCAACATCCTCAACTATATTCTAATTGTTTAAAGCTACATGAACCATTTTGCTAAGTTCCCAGAATAAATGACTTCCATTTCCTCCCATTTCTCTGAGAGGATTGTAAACTCACCAGATGCCCAGGTTACTAAGTCTACTTCTTTATTTAAGTTTATTAGATTTGCTATTTGTGGGGTGGGGATAAAGGAATAAAATAAATTAGTTGCTACTAAGAACTTGGAAATAGTAAGACTGGTACTCCTAATGAGTAGCTACTTGAATTCTGAAGTTTCTAAAGGTTACCCTAACTTCAGCAGTAGGAAGATGCATACTTAAGGAAAGAAAAGTTATGGGGAATTAAAAAGTCTAGACATAATGGCAGACAAGGAGGAAGTATTAAAATCCACAACTGTATGTAGAAGATATAAGTATAGAGAAAAAAACCAGAAATTTTATTTCTCCTGAAAAGAGAAAGCAGAGACAGAGAGATAGAGACAGAAACACAGAGAAAGACAGACAGAGAGAGGGAGGGAAGGAAGAAAAGAAAAGAGAGAAAAGACAGAGAAAGAGAGAGAGAGAAGGAGGAAAGGACAGAAAAAAACCAGAACTATTCCAGGATCTACATATGACTTTTTTTTAAAGTTCTGCTAAGTATACATAGAAATGAGAAAACACATTTAACCAGTTAAGATGGACCTTAAAAAAAATAAGATCAGAAAGCAAAAAGGCAAAAGAGAGCATTTTAAACAAAAGAAAGATTTTCTCCCCCTATAGGGAGTAAAACTTCACTATATTAGATGACAGCAGAGAATCCCAAGGGAAATCAGGAAGTCTCATCAAATTAGTCACTAAAAACCTGACAGAGGGAAACCACTGAAAGGATATGACAGGAAACAAGGAAAGCAAAACAGAGATAGACATTTGCATCTGTCAGTATCTTCATTATTAATTTTTATGATAAATAAATTCAGTTAATGGCCATCATTGATCAATAGAGTAATAGATTGTGTCAGTGAATATTCTTCTCTTCTCTATCTAATGGTTTGTTCACTTAACTAAAAAGCTATTTTCCTCTGTAATACAGTGAATGGGTGGAAGGTTTTTTTGTTGTTCTTGGTTGTTGTTGTTGTTGTTGTTTTTTAATTGCCTTGAGAACAAAGAAAGTAACACAAACAAAATTTATCTTTGTCAAGTTGCAACAAACATCTAAATTTTGGTGTGCTCACATTTCCAAATGAAAGCAGGAAGCTTGCATTGACCATAAACTAGAAAATATGCATGTCAACGCAAAAATAATATACTCAAATTTATTAATTCCTGATGAGCTTTAGCCATTATATATGTATATACAGTTATTCACACACACACACATATATATACATATGTATACACACACATACATTTGTGCTACACAGACATCCATCAAAAAATTGATCTCAAGAGCTAGCAAACAAAATTAACAATTAACAAATGCAGAGGATTATGGTGGCAAAGTCTAGGAATTGAGAAACAAGCAAATAGAGGAAATTAAGGAGCACAAGATTCTCTTATATTTATTGTTTAATTATGAAAATGAATATGACATTGGAAAGTAAGATTTTAAGGTTTTTCTCTAATAAGAAGCTCCTCATCCATGTTTCATTCATTAATAGGTTATGATAAATGCAATCACAAAGATTATCTTTTCCAATGCTTCTTTGGCTTTCAATATTACTATTAGCCAATTACTAGTATTAGTCAACTGTATCCATTACAGTCAAAAAGAAAGGCATATAGGCTAATGACAGAAGAATTCCCTAAAGATCCTGAGGGGTTCTTGTTTACAGGTGATAACATTCCGATTACATCAAGTACCTAAATATTACAGAGCTTACCCATATGTTATAGTGATGTCTGTGATCACTTTAAAGATTTAAGTCTTACAAGGACTGGCATTGAATTCAGACATATGATTTCCCCTACATGAAGAAATTCTATCAATGCATCTGGGCATTTCTTTTGCAACCTATTAGAGAGTTGCTTAAAATGCAGAAAGTTTAAAGTACTTGACCAGGATCATACACATCCAGTACCCATCCAGGATTTGTGTCCTACTTATTCTGGTTCTAAGGTTATTATCTCTCTAGATCTCACTACTTCTCAACAATCCATAAAGGAAAAACTAAATGAATTTAAAATACTTATTATTCAGACTATATCATACAGTTTTATGACCTGTCCATTAAGTTAGCCCATTGATACATATCTCGGAAAGACACCATCAATGAGCAATAAGCTGTATCTAGAATTAAATAGGAATAGAAGAATAAGCTGGATTACACTTTGGGAATTATAAAATGCATTCAATGATTCTCATATTCTCTTTGACACAAAAATGTATTTTATGTCAATATTTTCCAAGTAATGTTATATGATTATAAATCATGTAAAAAATATAATCTCAGAAGAATCAAAATTATAGGTAAGCCAAAGGACAAGAGAAAAACATATGCTGGGCACCATAGGCTATAGCAAATTTCCAAAAGTGAACTATGAGTCTGATTCTTTTTGTACAGCAAAATAATGTTTTAGTCATGTATACTTATTGTGTATCTAAGTTATATTTTAATATATTTAACATCTACTGGTCATCCTGCCATTTAGGGGAGGGGGTGGGGGGGTAAGAGGTGAAAAATTGGAACAAGAGGTTTGGCAATTGTTAATGCTGTAAAGTTACCCATGTATATATCCTGTAAATAAAAGGCTATTAAATAAAAACAAAAAAACAAAAAAAAAAAAAAAAAAGTGAACTATGGCACCATTAAGTGGTAGGGGGTATAAAGTTAGATCAAATCAAATTAAGTCAATAAGCATACATTAAGCACCTATTATGTGCCAGACATTGTGCAAAGTGCTGGGATATAATAAGAGAGACTGGAGAAACAGTTTCCATTCTCAAAGATCTCACTCACAGTCTAGCAATGCAGACAACATGAAATAACTATGTACAAAAATTTAAAATTGCAAATAATCTTCAAGGGAAGTTATGAGCATGAAAGAGAATTGGAAAGGCTTCTTTGCAAAAGGTAAGATTACAGCTAGGACCTGAAGGAGGCCAGGAGACAGAAAAGAAAGGAAACAAATTCTTCCAGGCAGAGGGGACAGCAAGTGAAAATTCCATCAGGTAAATGGAGTGTTTTATGCAAGGAATGGCAAAAAGGCCAGTGCCACTGCATCATAGAGTATGTGGAGCAATAGGGTATAAAGGGAGGAAGGAGCCACATAATAAAGAACTTTAAAAGCCAAACAGAAGATAATTTTTTTTACCATCCCCAAAAATATGATTACAAACAGAGGTAGATAATCATGAGTGAAAGTAATGGATAATGGATAAACAGTCTGAGTGCTGCACTGATAGATACAGAATGTAAAAAAGATCAAACAGAAGGCCTCCAGCACATTGGAGAGATGCTCTAAGGAGTATAAAGGGAGAAAAATAGATAAAAATCAGAGAGAATAAGGAGTGTGGCCAATAGTGGAAATAATCAACATTAAAAAGGATCATGACTCCACTAAAATATTAAAGTGTGCACATGTATGCATATATGGTATATATGTGTATTGTGCATCTATGTATATGTGGTTGTGTGTGTATTGTGGTCATATGTGTATATGTGGTTAATGTGTATATGTATTGTAGTTATATATGTATATATGTATACATGGTTACATGTGTGCATCTTGTATATGTGGTTATGTGTGTACATGTATATGTGGTTGTGTATATATGTGGTTACATGTGTGTATATGTATATGTGTGTGGTTATGTGTATATGTGGTTATATATGTATATGTGGCTCTATATGGTTACATGTGTGTGTATGTGTATATAAAGATACTGTATAGATATACACACTAGTCGGTGTCCATCCTTGAAGAGGACCAAAATGACGTCGCTGTGGTAGAGTTCACTAACAGTGTGTCTGACTGTGGCTGACCAGACCCGTGTGGGCTCGGACCATCTGCCACAGATCAGACCCACAGAGTTCCTATAAACATTTGTGGAGGATCCCCTAACTTGGCACGTCTCACAGTTTTTCCTGGGCTAACTCACTCCTGTTTGCTCACACAGCACAGCACCTTCTCTGACAAGGGCACGCCACGCTGGGTTGCCCCATGCCAGTGTCTCCCACGTTGTACGATCAATTTTGAAGTTCTGAAGAGAGACCCGGAGAATGTCCTTGCATTGCTTTTTTCTGACCACTTTGTGAGAAGGACATAGTGCCATGTTGGGAATACCGAGAATGATATAGTATATATACATATAGAGAAAGAGAATATATATGCACATATATAAGATATATATGATACCGTATATATTGACACCCAGGAACACAGTGTGTTGTGTATTATGACATAGTTAATACATGTGTCAAAAATAACACTTAGTAAAGTATTGACATGATATAATTTAGCACAAAGTGGAAAAAGAAACAGATGATGGTGTCGTGAAAAGAAGGGCGCACATGGTAAACTGTCAAAACATGGACTAGGCTCCAGAACAGGTGGCAGAGCCTCACCCATTCACTAACTGTTTCTAAAGCACTCAGCATTCAGAGAAGTGTCCAGGTGCATTGATTAATGACTCATTTCGAAAATGCAACCCGCAGAATGGTGGAGAAGTCTGTGCTTGGCTAACTAGAATGGGATCACTGTGAGTAAGTTAAATAAAAGCACAAGTCAATTAAAAAAAAATAATAATCAAGGTTCATTCTGAAGATGTCGGACATAAATACAGATATCACAAGTCACCTTTATCAATTTGAGTTTTATTCTGTGATCCTGTTAAAAAGAATAATCTTATAATAGCTCCTATCCATTAATTCCCAATAATTGAGCATTTCTCTTTCAGACAATGTAAATATAGCATACTGTCTATCATTTTGTTAGTTTTTCCTTTTTAGTTAACTGCTCTCAAGTATTTAGGAAATTTTTTTTCTTTTTCTCTTTCTTGATTTTTTGGAAAGTCTTTCTCACAATTCAACCTATCTAAAATGAAGTGGGCTCCTTCATGGGTCCAGTGAGTTTCCTGTGACTAGGAATGTGCTAACACAACAATTTTTCAGGATATTATAAAAAGGACTCATGCATCAGATTGGGGAAATTAATTTAATAAGCCTTCCAATTCTGAGATTCAGGGCTTCTTTGGGGCACTATAGGTGTTGCTAATGTTCTGTTTTTGGAAGGAAAAGGAGTTGGCTACATAGTCTTTGCCTATATAACAGGCATTAAATACAAATTGAGAAATGAAAGTGAAACAGAATGACCAAAAGTCAGTGAGGGGAAAGAGAGGCAATTAAAAATACACAACTAAAATTGGGCTTTGTACAATCAGTACAGCAATATACTTCTGCACTTAGTGATTATGTCTGTCTTTAAAAAGAGAATATGCAAGCTAGGAGCACAGCCTATTTAAAAGCATCTGGTTTGTAAAGAGCATCTATTGCATTTAATAAGCTCACTTCAAGAAACCACTTCTGAAATTGCTACCAATAATGCCCTTAGGTGAAACTGTGCTTGATTAATCTTTGTTTTTTCCCAAGTCACAGGATAACAAATGAAACTTAATAAATATGTTTTAATTTGACCTAAATTGGTCATACAGCAAAACAAAGAGATGTCCCCTCCAATTTCATAAAGCTGTTTTTGAACTTCACAGGAATGAATTACAAGCAAGAATTACATCAGTCTAGCTGTTTGCCATCTGCTGTTAGGAAAAACATCTAATACCAGTCACTAGACTGTAGTTTAAAAGGTTAGAAAGACAACATGGAAGTATCTGTTTCCCTCTCCATAACTCAGCAAGAGATTTCATACTTTGGCTGAAGAAGCCCCGAATTTCTGCCAGTCATTTGATCATTGAAAGAATATGACTTATTAGTATATCTATGAGCCCAGCATTAGAGAAAACCAAAACTTTATATGGGGCAATTTTTATGACAAATCTTTTTCATTGTGGTACATAAATTTTAGCCCTTGGAGGTTCTCAAATCACTGAATCTAACAATAAGATGACTTTCCATTTCTAGAGCTACTGGGGCAAATATTGAACTTCAGAGGGATGCCTTTGGGATGTATAGACCCTAGACAATTTCATGAAAAAAAACAAAAAACATAGAAATTCTGTTCTTCCTAGAGAGGGTCTTAAAAAACTAGAATGGGAGTGAAAAGGAGTAAGAATTCCACCTTATTAGAAGGGCTTGGGCACACTAATTCTTTTCAGCAAAACAGTCCAGTTTCTGTCCAAAAAAGTCTTTTTCAATAATCTGGTCTAAAAATAACAAATATTTATTAAGCACTTACTTATATGCTATTCACTCAGGATATAAAGGCAAAATGAAAAACACTTTAATTGGTAAGAAGGTACATAGTGAAAACCGATAAGCTATCTAAGATTATTTGAGAAGGAAGGATCATCTAACATGAGAGTAAGAAAGGATTCCCAGAGGATACAGAACATGAGGCAAGGATTAGCAAAGAGACTGGAGGTAAGAAGGTAGTACATTTGCAAAGATATGAAGCCAAGAAGTGGGGATGCTGGGATGTGAAGAACAAATAGTTTAGTTTGGATGGAATCAATTCTAATTGACCTTCTACTACTCTGAAGAAGATTAAAAATAAATTAAAATTTACCCCTACCAATAAAATTTAACAAAGATGTCATAACAGAAATTGGAATGGGATAATTATAGAGGAGGGGTGACATAATTTTGGAGGAGGGAGGAGGGAGGAGGGAGATAAACCAAAATCCAGCAAGGCTGAATTTGGGAAAATGTAATTATAATGTAGTCCAAAGGACTTCTCCGAGTAACTTTCATCTCTTGTGAAAATTGGTGAAGATATCTGATAAGAGAAAAAAGTTAATCCTCCTATTTCTCCGAATCAGAAATGAGGAAATAAAATAAATTTAAGATTGATAGTCAAACCAACCTGAAGTTTCTTCCTTGAAAATTTAACTCGACAGAGGCATAGAAAAAAACAGGAAGAGAGGCAAGAAGAACATAAAAGAGAGGGTAGATTAAAGAGACATCAACAAAACAAACCTTAAGCTTGGAGAGGTAATAGTGAAGAGAAGATTCAAAAGAAAAAAAAAAAAAAAAGAAAATGATCATAATCTGAAGTAAATATGGAGAGAATAGTATAGAGAAGAAAAATTATAGGGTTGAAATAAAACCTATTATGCTTCAGCTGAAATGTAAGGAATAGCAATTATGATTTTAGAGAAGATAATTTGTTTATTGAGAAGACACAAGTCCAAAAATAAACTGCAGAGATTAAAAAAAAAAAAAAGGAATTATATTTTGCTGAGAGGTAACATAGACAATGGATTGATGTCAATATTCAACAATTGATACTCAAGGAAAAAATCAAATTAATCATAAGGAGAAACAAACAACAAAACTCTAATAATTAAGGAACTCAATTTACCCCTATCAGCCCCAGATAAATCTAACTAAAACATTAACTAGAAAGAAATTAAGAACCTGAATGGAATTTTAGAAAAATTAGATATGATAGACCTCTGAAATTATTGAATGGAAACAGAAAGAAGTATACATATTTCTCAATGATGCATAGAACCTTATAAAAACTGATCATGTGTTAGAACATAAAAATCTCACAACAAATGCAAAAAAAACAGAAACAATTTACCTAATCTTTACTGAACACAATGCAATAAAAATTTTATTAAATATAGAACCACTGAAAGTAATGTTTTTTAAATCTACAAAAGATTAAATAACAATTTTAAAGAATTATTGTCTCAAAGAACAAATTATATAAATGACAGATAATTTTATTAAAGGTAGCAATAACAATGAGAAAACATTCCAGAATTCTGATAATATAAAGCAGTCCTAAGAGGAAAATTGATATCTCAAAATATGTTTATCAACAAAAAGCAGACATAATAGGTCAATGAATTGCATTTGGAATGCAACTGAAAAATACTAAACAACCAATAAATTTAAAAAATAAAATATCAAAATAGAAATCTTGGGGGAAAAAACAAATTGGCAAAATTCAAAGCCAAAAAAATTGAATTTAGAAATAAAACTTGGAACTTTTAAAAAATAGATAAATTACTGGATAATTTGATTTAAAAGGAAAATCAAATCACTAGTACCAAAAATGAGGGGGGGAAAAAGTGTCACTCTAAGCAAATCATTTAACCCTGACTGCCTCATATACAACACCCATAAATTAAACAAGAAATGAGTTCACAATAAATGAAGAAAAAATAAAGGATATTGTTAGAAACTATTTTGCTCAGTTAAGTTCCAAAAAACGATACCTTAAATGAAATGTAAAAATAAAAAATATCCAATAACAGAACAAGATATGTATCATTTAAATAACCAACTTCAGAGTAAAAAATTAAGCAAGACAAACTTCCAAAGGGAAAAAAGTCTTAGATCAAATGGATCCACAAGTGCATTTTATCAAAATTTAAAGAAACATTCCTTCCAATATTAGATAAATTACTTCAAAAAATTCAGAGATCCTACTAATTTCTTTCCATAATATAAACTACTAGAAAACATAGAAATAAGTGGACCTTTCTTTAAAATGACAAGTACTATGTATATATACATAAACCTGTACATGTGCACATATATCAGTTATATGCATGAATGTACGAATAGTATATAAAATCAAGAGCTACCCCCTTTTCAATCAATTTAGAAATGACTAAGATTATCCACTGTCACTACTTTTATTTGACACAGTATAGAAACACTAGCTATAGCACTAATAAAAGAAAAAAATTTAAGGGGATAACCATAGGTAAAGAAGAAACAAAAATATCTTTTTTGTAGATTATGCAATAATATGCTTAATTCCAAAAAATTAATTGATTCTTTACCTATAGCTAAGAAGAAACAAAAATATCTCTTTTGTAGATTATATAATAATAAGCTTAATTCTAAAGAATCAACTAAAATTAACTGAAACAATTAGCAACCTCAGCAAATTAGTAAGATATAAAATAAACACAAAAAATCATCACTTCTATATAATATCAATAAAAACCTACTGGAAGAGATAAAAAGAAAAAGTCCATTTAAAATTTCTACAGAATGAATAAAATACTTGGGAAGTCGCCTTTCAAAATATGCACAAGAACTTCATAAATTTTACAAATAATTTTACGCAAAGACAGGTCTAAATAACTAGAAAATTATTAATTGCTTACAGATAGGACAAGATAATATGTAAAAATGAGAAAACTACCTAATTTGTTTATTCAGTGCTATACCAATCAAGCTCCAAAAGATTACTTTACATAATTAGATAAAAGAAGAAAATTCACAAAGGTCAAAAACCTCAAAAAAAAAATGCAAAAATGAAAATGAAGGTGTCTTTGCAGTGCCAGATCTCAAACTATACAATACAGTAATTATTAAAAACAATTGGTATTGATTAAAAATAGAGGGATCTATCAGTGTAACTGATTAGGTACACAGCATAAAGAAATAAATATATCTATTATCCTAATTTCCAATAAATACAAAGAACTTCACTAGTAAAATAAGAATTCACAAAAAATTTCAGGTAAGAGTAGACAGTAACATAGGAGAAATTAGAATTTGACTAATACCTCATATGTTATACAAAAATAAGCTCCACATGGGTATGTAATCTAGACAAAAAGCATTATATAAACAAATAAGAGAAACATGGAAAAAATGACTTATTGGATCTATGGATAGGAAAAAAGTTCAAGACCAAATAAGAGACAGAGGAACCTCCAGTTATCTATGAAACAAAAAATGCTTCAAATTACTACTAATAAAAGAAATGGAAATGAAACAATTCTGAGATTCTATGTCTTCTCCATTATAGCAAAGATGACCAAAAAAAAAAAAAAAAAAAAAAAAAAGGTGAGGAATGATAAATCTGGGAGGGGCTGGGAGAAAGCAGACACATCACTGCATTGCTTGGGGACCTCTGTCGATGGGCACAACCATTCTGGAAAGCATTTTGGAATTATTTACAAAATGTTAATTAAACTTTGTAATCCCCTGTGACCCAGATATGCCTCTGGCAAGCCTATGCCCAATGAAATCAAAGAAAGGAAAAGGTCTTTCAAATACAAAAATATGTACAGCAACTCCTTTTATGGTAGCAAGCAAATTGAAAAGTAGGGAATGCCCATCAAATCAAGAACAGTTGTGGTATGTGAATGTGACAGATTTATAGGCACTGATATATTGTGAAGGGAACAGAACCAGAAGAACAATTTATATTATACAATATCAATATTGCAAAAAAGAACAGTTTTGAGAGTTTCATAAATCTGTGACGAATGAAATGGGCAGGACAGGAAAACAATTTATACACTAATAACACTGTAAAAACAAGCAAAAAAAATGTAAAAAAAACTTATAATAACTATGAACATATAATGACCATTTGTGATTTCTAAGGACTCATAATAATGAAACATATTGTCCATTACATAGCAGTGATAGATTTATGGTACATATTGAGATGTATTTTTATATATACCCATTAAGAGAATTTGTTTTATTTAATTATGCATATTTTATAAGAATTTTTTTCTGATAGAGTAGGGGGTAGGAGGGAGAGACAATAAATTTCTGTTATTTTTTTTAATAATTGAGAAGTTTACTACAGATGTGAAATATTATAAAAACTTTCAAATAAAGTCACTGTATTATCAGTTTTACTTAATTGTTTCATTTTGTTATAAAGAAACCTTTCATTGTGGGAGTAACTAAAAATGATTAAACAAAACACAGGGATAAAACTTTTTTTAATGTAATACATGAATATCATGGAATATTATTTTATCACAAGAAATGATGAGTATGAATGGGAAAACAGATGAACTAATATTGGGTGAAGTATATAAAATCAAGGAAAAACACTTAAATCCTCCATCATTATAGTGAATATGCTTGTCCTTGAGGAAGAGATAAGAAAACATACTACCTTCCATTCGCTAGAAAGGTAAGAGGACTCCAGATGTAAAACTTTGCAAATACTAATTCGTGTTTTTTCATTGAACTGATTTTTTTTCTCTTCCTTTTAAATTTTGTTATTAAAAGAGATCATTTGCTGGGAAAAGATATATTCAAAAATAAAAATTAGATTAAAAACCAAAGCTACCAATAAAAAATAAAAGGTAAAGAAGCTATAAGACTCTAATATTCTGGAAATTCATGATGCAGTTTACAAATACAAAATGCCATTATAAGTAATAAAAACAATTATAATAACTAATATTTATTTAAAGCTTATTGTGTATAGACTAAACAATTTATAAATATTATCTCATGTGATCCTCACAACAACCTTGGAAAGAAGGGGCTATTATCCTCATTTTACAGATGAGGAAACTGAGGCAAACGGAGGTCCTGAGTCACACAGCTTGTTCCTGAGGCTAATATTTGAATTTAGATCTTCCTGACTATCTATCCACTCTATCACTGCATTCACTGCATCTATATATAGATATATATATAAATAAAGATATGCACATACATACATTCACAAACACACACACATTTGCATACCATATAGTATGCAGAAAATAATGACATTATGGCTAGCTTCCTTACACGGTAGTGGCTGGAAATAGAATAAAACACCTCCCAAGCTAACACAAAGGACCAACCTAAAGCTGACCTGTCCTTTTCAGACTTGCTAGTTCACAGCTTCCTCCCTGTCTTCTCAGGAAAAATGAAGTCACCACTCTTCAAGTTAATATTTTCTTTCCTTGTAAAAGAAAGTAAATGCTTTTGTTTAAAGATTATTCTCTTTGTAATTAACTTAATGATTTAAGGATGTAACAATTGCAAAAAAAAGTGAAAAGTTATAGTACTGGGAGTGGAGAACTGATTATAAAGGTTTTCTTCAAATGTTTTATTTCAATACAATAAATATTTCAATAACAACATGTTATTAATTTGCTGTTAATGATGAATGCCAAACCTAATAAACAAAATAAACACCACAGATGATATCATCAATCAAGCATGAATTTTTCTTCCATCACAATCACAAGCTTTCTTCTTAAAGGCTGTGACCTATGTCAACTAAGTTTAAAAGGACAGCTTTACCATTTACTCTAGAAAGGGATCTTGCAAATTATCTTTTAAGCACATAATCTCAGCCCTGACTCTCTTTAAAAAATACTACTCTATATTATGGTGCCTGTTTTTTAATAACTTTCTTAATGTTGACTAGCCACTTCCCTAATTGTAAGAATCCCCCAGGAATTCTCTACCAGTTAATAATCCTCATACAATTATACTAACCAGTGTGTACCTATCTGAAACCTACAAGCAATATAAGGACAAAAAAAAAAAGAGATAATAGAAAACAGAAAAGAAAAGAATTCAGAATACCAACGAAAAGGCGACTGCAATGGTGGGTTAGAAGACTTAGTCTAGTTCTAGCTCTGCCTCTAAATGTTAATTATTATTAAATTACTACTTCTCTGTGCTTTAATTCACCACCCTTAGATAGGGATAATAGCATCTTCTCCATATACCTATGCTAAATAAAATCTTATCTATTCTAGAGTTGATGGTGAAGATTTTAAAAAGATAAGAGATGGAAAAGTAAATGCACTACTCTCTAAGATTATGACTTTTCTAAGACTGATAATAATAAAGATGATGATGATGATGACAGAAGCTAACATTTATATAATGCTTACTATGTCCCAGGCACTGCGTTAACTGCTTTTTAATTATTAACTCATTATCAAAATTAAACACAAAGTGGAGATGAAAATTAGTTGTCTCCATAATAATGCTGAATTTTCCGTTCCTAGTGGTTGCAGTGAATCAATGTTATCACAAGAGGGCAGAGTGAAACTTCTGCTTTGCACATGCTCAGACCAATCCTCAATGTTGAATTTATCAAAACTTTTCTTAATCTCTATTGCTTCAATTTCACAGATAGAGGACGAGGCTTAGGGAAGCTATGGAAAAGACAAAGATTTTAACAGCAGTACCTTACCCCGATCCCCCAACTCAAAGCTTGGGCTTCAAAAAATCAATGATTTTTAAATTATAACACAATGAAAACAAAGAACATAGCAAAGAATTTACATAAATAAAAATAAAGAACTTGACATAAATTAAGAACTTCCTTTTTCCATGTGTGAGAGATAGATAGATAGATAGATAGATATAAATACTTATAAATGTGTTCTAATAGCAATTGAATTTAACTTTTTAACCTAAGGCATTCTAAACTTTAAAAAGATATGTGTACCTATGCACACACAGACACGCAAACACACAGACACACACACACACAATCTCCCCAAACCAGGTATCAAAATAAAATTTAAAAATATCTATTTCACAGAGGGAAAAATAATACTTTAAGAAACAATTCAAATATGAATAAATAAGTTTTTAAATAGCCTCAGAAAGGTTAAAAAATAATTAGGATATAAAACTTATGTTTGATCCACAAAACTGACATTGTCCTCAACAACTGGGTACAATATCCTCTATTATAATCCTGCTTTTCATACACAGATTTAGAGAAATTGGGACAGTTTATGTCTGATTTAGATAAGCTCAATTATTCTTCTGCCACCCTTCCCACTCCATTAAAAAGATTCCCATAAGAAAGAAAGAAAGAAAAAGAAAGAAAGGAAGGAAGAAAGGAAGGAAGGAAGGAAGGAAGGAAGGAAGGAAGGAAGGAAGGAAGGAAGGAAGGAAGGAAGGAAGAGAAAGAGAAAGAAAAAGAGAGAAAGAAAGAAAGAAAGAAAGAAAGAAAGAAAGAAAGAAAGAAAGAAAGAAAGAAAGAAAGAAAGAAAGAAAGAAAGAAAGAAAGAAAGAAAGAAAGAAAGAAAAAGAAAATAGGCAATTCTCCTGAGACTCGTTCTGATTTCTTTTAGGACTTGGATCAGTACTTATTTTCATGACTGTTTCACATAACCCAAGATGCCTCTCAGAGTAAGTTGTCCATAACAGAACACCACCTGGCTTCTTTAACAAACATCTCGAAATTCACCCTTTTCCAGTAAAGCCCATAACTTTATCTCAAATGTCTGAGTTTTGTAAGTCAACAAAGGACAAAGAAAAATAAAGAAAAAATAGAGTTAGCTGCCCAGGTCCACAGAACACTGTGGAGGAAATGAGTTTAAGCCAAAACAGAAGAGATATTAATGAAACACACAAGGAACTACCATTGCGATGATTGAAGGAAACAAGTTTTATGGGACAGAATTTTAATTATCCTCTCTAGGATATCTTTAGGGAAAGAATTGATCAAATATTCTAGGTGCTTTAACTACTCACCTGTCTCAAGTCCATTCCAGCTTTAAATTTCTCTGATTCATTTACAGAAGTACCACTGAAGGAATTAACAGTGATGGTTATGCTAAAAGGAATCTTTTAATTCAGTTTGTTAAGGAAAAATAAAAACAAAAACAAAAACAAGTTGGGGGAGGGGTGGAGGTTGCTATCAGCTCTTATCTGAAAGAATGGATAAACTTGGATTCATCAAAACCATTTCTAAACAATTCCCTCTAGCCTTTTCTGAAAATGTGCTATCAAAGCAGGGGTAATGGCTCAGTTATTTTAAAAACTCAATCCATTACAGTATACCACATGTGGGAATGATTAATGCTCAACTGCTGTGTGTCATTCTGGCCATCAGTGACCATCAAAGCTAAAGAAAATGTTGAAATAAATACAGGAAAATCCTTAAACAATATTCAGCCAACTACACTTTTCCAGAAGACAAAAATGCCATTATTTTTCCATTAAGTGAAACTGAGCTGAATAGACTGAGAAATAGTCTAAGGCCATAGTTCGGGGGAATGGGCTCTGACTCATTATGACCCTCCAATCCAGTGAAGTCCCTTTTCTCCTTGCCTCAGTTTCTAATTTTTGTGTACAAAATAAAATCAATTATTTATATCAGCTTGACTTTACTGAATTCTTATGAATGGCTTGCTACAAAAGCTCCCCCTAAACACAAAGAAAAAAAAAAGATAATTTATATTTCCTTAATTCTCACCAAAGCCTTTCTTAATAAAAACAATGGGAATAAATATTTACTACTTGTCTATGTTTCTTTATAATTCACCCATCCATACAATTTTAAAATTAAAAAATGAAAACAAAAAATAAAAAACTCAATTACAACTTTAAATCATATAGACCATAAAAGGAAGCAATATTCTTATCCCTGCTTCCAAAAAAAAAAAAAAAAAAAAAATCTTTATGAGCCTCATTTTTCCTTTAAAGAGATTCAAGGAATGAAAAAGAAACCAGTTCTGAGTTTGGCCAGAATTGAACAGAGAAGGGTCAGGATACCCTTCACTTTATTTTCCCTTTGAGGAAGGGTGACTCTCTGGGTTGAGGAGGAAGCCCTTCTAGTCATGGTTCAGACTTGCAGGAGGAAAAACTGAAATGTCTCCTTTTTCTTCCTCTTATACCTCCTCCCTTCCATGGGAGAATGGGGAAGAGAAACAAATAAATGGAAGATGAGAGAAAGGAAAGAGTCAGAGGAGTTCTCTCTTGGAATCTACAAAGACTTTGGGAGGTGAAATTAAAGCCACCCAAATAACTGCCACTCCCCTTGGCTCCTACTCTGGACAGACCTCAAGCACTACTATGAGGGGATCAACAGCAATCAATGAGTATGGAAAAGTCTCTGATGACATTCTCTTGCCACAAACTCAGAGCTAGGGCTGCAAGGATGGAAAATTCCCTGGATCAGAAACTTTTCCAGACAGGGAAATCCTAATGAGCAAAGTCCAGGAGAAGAATAGAGAAATACTACATGGACCCCTGAATAAAGAAATAGAAAGGAGGGAGCCCATTGTCTCAGCAAATCTTAATCAACTTGGTACAATTCATAAATTTGGTTTCAGTTTCTCACTCTGCAAAGGGAGGGAACTGACAGTGCCTGTGAGTAATAACTAATGAATGGTGGTAAAGGGCTTTGAAAAGGGAGAGAGAGAAAAAAGACCATGGCAGCTTTGAGGCCTGTGAAGTTCATAGAGTTGTGGTCAGCCTCTACACAATGTCTGGATCAACAGGGATTTTTTAAATTACATTAAAGTTGTGACACACATTGCGGAAACCTCCAAGAAGTTTGAAGTTAAGACTTGGGATGGGGGAGGAGAAGGAGTAGGGAGTATCCTTTGCTCAGACATTTCACAAAATCTAAGGGAATTGGAAAGGAGATCAAAGTCTGCATGGAACAATTAGTCCCAAGACAGCAATCCTTCCACAACATCCCTGATCAGGGAAAATCCATTGACTCCTGAAGCAGTCCTTTCCACAGTGGGACAGCTCAAATGTTAGAAGGTGTTATTTGTTAATGAGGCTAAATCTGCTTTTCAACTTCTACCAGTTTTTTTGTCTTTTTCCACACATAATTAGTCTAATCTCTGACTCAAATACTGTGCTTTTCCCCATGTCAAACATCTTATTCTTTTAACTAATTCTCACATGGCATCATTTGGAACAGTGAATTGTAACTATTTTGGGTCATTCACAAGTAATAGTACACATTTCTGAGAACACACTGTCAATGTATGTATATTTAATGACTCATAAAGTATATATTCCACAACTAGGATCATAGCATTACATTTTTATAGGTCATACTTAGGTTTAGAGCAGGAAACAATAGTATACTGGTAATGTTTAAGAACTGGGGAAAAAATTGTATTGTACATTTTTAATTAAATCTGCAATATTAAAACTATTTTCTATTATTTTTAAAGACTAAACAATCAACAAAACAACAAAGTCCTGATTGAAGAGCTTTATGATTTCTGAGCACATTGAAAATTTAATTATGGACTCTGGAGTAGCACATCACAGGTTAGAATATCTTTAAGAGCCATATAATCCAATCTACCACCACCATCCTCATTTTAAATGAAGGCACTTAAGCCCAGAGAGGTTAAAGGACTTGTCTGCTAAAGTCATCCAAATAACAAGTGAGAAAGTTGATATTTGAACATAGGTTTCATGATTCCAAATATAAAAGGATGAATGCTCTTTCTGTTTCGCCTTAATAACATACATTATCCATTTACACACACACAAAAAATAGAAAATTTAAAAGGGTAATATGAATGTCATATGATGAATTATAATCTGAATAAGAATGTGATATTTAGTAAACTTAATAAAGAGGAGTGACATAATCCCTGCTCTTTAAAATGTTTTGCCATATTTTTGTGAAAGTCTGTATGAGATAAAAGAGATACTTGACAAAAGAAAACTAATCACAGGGATATCACAATAGTCTAAATGAGAGGTAAGGAAGGACTAAACTAAAGTGGAAGCTTTGAATAAAGAGAAGGGGATAACAAATAGATGTAAAGAATGTTGTAGAAGTAGAAACAATAAAATTTACAAGCTGTTGGGATATGGAGTATGAATGAGAGTGAAGAACTGGAAGGATGGCAATACCATTGATAAAAACAGGAAAATGCAGAAGGGAAAGTTTGAGGGTGAAGATGATATAATGAAAGATACAAAGCAGATCACAATCTATTGATTCCTGCTTATCCTCTGCAATTCTTATTGTCCTACAAAAAACTGAAAGGGGGTAGGAGTTGATTCTTAGTCACAGGTCACTGCCCCAAAGCCCTAAACTCACTAAGGAATACTTGCCAGATACCTGAGAAGCAGGGCAAGGGAACACCAAGGTGTGCAGCCAGGTGTCTGTCATTATTATATTATATTCCTGAGGAGGGGGTAAAGTTGGGAGCTTCTACCAGTCATGGAAGTCAATAGCAAAAAGAGTCAAAATGGGAGAATACTGGATTATAATGGGTAAAGGAGTTACTGTGATTGTGTTGTGGACAAGACCCACCTTCTCATCCTGCAACAAATTAATCAGGAATGCCCTACCTAGGACATGCACCCAAGGGGCTTTTGCCCCCTGCCCCATTTTGCAAACTGTTAATCTAGAAGCCCTTCACCATCCTCATAATTTTCTTTTGAAATATCTTCAGCTTATTTATGTCCTTCCTAAAATGAAGTATCTATATCATAACATAATACTCTACATGTGACCATGATGGAATACATTACTTGCATAGCCCAGGAACCATGAATCTGTTGATGAAAGGTTCCATTTACTTCACTGGTTGCTATATTACACTTGTGACATATATTTCTTCAGCTTAAAGTTCATACAAATTCTCAAATATTTTATACAAAAATTGTTTTCTAGCCACACTTCCCCTACTTATCTATCTTGTACACGTTTGTTGATTTTTAAAAATTTTTACCCAAAAGTAATATTTATTCCTGATGAACTACATGTTATTATATTCTTCCCAGCATTCTAGGCTGTTAAGAGCTTCTGGGATACTGGCTCTTTTATCTGCTTTTTGCATCACCTGCAAAAAGTGATAAGTATTTCATCTATATTTCTTATCCAAGTCACAGATAACATTACAAAGGACAGAATCAAGGAGAGATTCTGGTACCTAGTTTGCTAATGACATTCTCCTAAATTTAAATTGAATGGTTAATGATTACTCTTTTAGGCTGTCATTAAACCAATTATAAATTCACCTAAATCAACTATTGTTTAACTTATATCTATCCATTTTCTCTCCTGGGAGAACAGAACATACTCTGTCAATGACTTTGCTAAAATCTAGAACAACAATTATGCATTTCCTGATCTACCAGTCTAATAACCCTGTTTAATAAAAAGAAAAAAAGATTAGTCTGGCATGATCAGAAGGTGATGAAGCCATTCAGGCTCCTTGTTTTTGTTCACTTCTTCCTTTTCCTTATGTCTGTTAATTTGTTATGGGCCAGAACTTGAAACAAGGTAATAAGTCAGTGGAATTGATAGAGACAATAGTTATCTAATTTAGCATGGTGCTTAACAGTTCTCTAGTTCAGTACATGTACTAGTACTTATTATAGTTCTACAAGATTCACACCTTTAAGAGAGCATATATAAGCTAGGAGCCTCAACCAGGATTCAGTCCAAGACATTCAGAAGCCAGAGAAGGCAGGCGGGAGCTCAAGCTCTCAGAACCAAGGCGAGAGATAAGCCTCCAGAAAAACTAGCCAAGCCTCAAATGAAGGAGACAAGAATTTGAAGGAGACAATAAAGGATTTGGACTTTAAACCCTGGCTACTCATGTGATGATTACTGAACTGAAACAAAGGCTACCTCCAGAGAGCCCAAGAAAACCCCAGCAAGAGAAAATGACATTTTAGAGAATATTTCACTAATTCAGTTTAATAAACTTTTTAAAGTATCTATAATATTCCTAGTATGTGCCAAGAGAAAGAAAGAGAGAGAGAGGAAGCTTAGCAGGAGATACAATTGAGTAGTATTATGGTACAGCAAGTGTTCGAAAAAATATATACACATATGTATACTCCAGTTTTCCACTACAGTGATGAGTTAATGCTATTATTTATAAGGTTTATTTCTTAGAGATGATGTTAGACTGAGCACACAAGTCAGTAGTTTTAATCTGCAAGAAGTCACCTAAAGTTTGCCTTTGGAACAGCATACTACTCCACTTTCTCTTTTTAAAAGTGCCTAAAATTCCTATTATTATGTAGACATTGGTTAAGGGAACCAAAGATTCTTGTTAAAATGTGTAGATAGATATAATCTTGAACTTATTTTATGTTTAATTTGAATTTATTGCACAGAATTTTACCAGGAATCAAAGTGAAGCTCATTACCTGATATCTTAGAGACTCATAAAGAACTCTTTTGTAAAAGTAAATAAGTTTTTCTTTCTCCCATCTTAAAGCACCTCATCCATTCAACAATCTTTGACAAACCAGGGGATCTAAAAGGGGTCTTACAGGTCATTTAATCCCAATCCATATTTAAAATGAGATGCTAAGGTCTATAAAGAGCCATAGAGCTGGGATTTTGCAACCAGGATCTGACTTTTAATCCAATATTCTTTCTTTTGAACCATTCTGATCAATCACATCTACCAATTTTTTCAGTTCTCTCAGACATAGTTCATCAGATTTGATGACTTGAACTCATCAAGGTGGAATGGTTCCAGCATAGCCTCTATTTGTTGTTAAGAGTAGGTGAAAAACTGTGCATACCCTTTGATCCAGCACTGCTACGACTGGGCTTATACCCCAAAGAGATACTAAAGAAGGGAAAGGGACTTGTATGTGCCAAAATGTTTGTGGCAGCCCTGTTTGTAGTGGCTAGAAACTGGAAAATGAATGGATGCCCATCAATTGGAGAATGGCTGAATAAATTGTGGTATAATGAATGTTACGGAATATTATTGTTCTGTAAGAAATGACCAGCAGGATGAATACAGAGAGGCTTGGAGAGACTTACATGAACTGATGCTAAGTGAAATGAGCAGAACTAGGAGATCATCATATACTTCAACAACAATACTGTATGAGGATGTATTCTAATGGAAGTGGATTTCTTGGACAAAGAAAAGATCTAACTCAGTTTCAATTGATCAATGATGGACAGAAGCAGCTACACCCAAAGAAAGAACACTGGGAAATGAATGTGGTGTTTGCATTTTTGTTTTTCTTCCCAGGTTATTTCTACCTTCTCAATCCGATTCTTCCTGTGCAACAAGAGAACTGTTCTGTTCTGCACACATATGTTGTATCTAGGATATACTGTAACCTATTTAACATGTATAGGACTGCTTGCCATCTGGGGAGGGGTTGGAGGGAGGGAGGGGAAAAGTCGGAACAGAAGTGAGTGCAAGGGATAATGTTGTAAAAAATTACCCAGGCATGGGCTCTGTGAATAAAAAGTTATAATTATGAAAAAAATAAGTTGTTGCTCATCAAGACAGGTAAAGGGGGCTTGAGTTGTGGTAAACAGGACATGGTCAACCACACACCCAAGTGCAAGGAGTTTGGGTCTTAGGAGACAGAATAACAGGAAGTCTGGGTCCTGCTACACATTTCTATTTCTTACTTTTCTTAGAATTTGGCCAATGGTTAAGAAGTAAACATTTCCCTTGAGTGAATATAACCAATAAGAGTAAACATCTCTCACTTAGCCCTACCTTTTCCCTATAAATACCCATGCTAAAGTACCCCCTTACACCAACCAGCCCCTGAAGTTTCTTGATCACATGCTGTTTTATACATTAAAGCCTTTTCTTTTAAGTAATAAGAATTGCAGAGGATAAGCAGGAATCAATAGATTGTGATCTGCATTGTATCTTTCATTATATCATCTTCACCCTCAAACTTTCCCTTCTAGATTTTCCTGTTTTTATTAATAGTATTGCCATCCTTCCAGTTCTTCACTCTCATTCATACTTTTCTTTAAGCCCAGTATCCAGAAACCAGTAAGAATTACCTATCAACCCTGTTCTCCCAATGCAAAGGGAAACAAAGGACTCTACTTCCCTACTGAATTTGAGTATCAAGTCCCCATTAGTAATTTTTCTATCCTTTACTATGCAATGGTCATTATTCTTGGAGAAAACATACAAATAACTGTTGAGTAATTCCATCTTTTCTGAATATTTTGTGACCATCAATCAATCAACATTTTTTTGAGCTAATTTCATTGTTATACAGCACCTTCTCTGATGAGAGCATAATGCTGGAGGATCCTATGCCACTGTCTCCCATGTCACACATTCCACCTACAAATACTTTGCAAAAGTTTTAAAATTTTTTTTGTTTCAACTGCAAGGCGGGACCCCCACTTGCCTCGGTAATCAGGCCAGGATTGAGCAGTAAGTAGGGTTAGCTCTTTGGAGGGAAAAGATCAGTATTGGCAGAGATTACAAGAGTAGCTTGCTATTTCCTTCTTCAACGCATTTTACAAATGAGGAAACTGGACAAATAGGATTAAGTAACTTCCCCAGCTAGTAAGGGTCTTCAACTCAGGAAGATGAGTCTTTCTGACTCCAGGCCCAGCACTCTATCCCATTATGCTCTCTAGCAGAACCAGAACAGTAAGTACTTCATAATCACCTATTGATTCAACTTGACTCATCCAAGGTCATAGAGCTAATATTTGATATTGATTTCAAACGGTAATTTCCCTGATTCCAAAACCACTATTCTATCCAAATTGACATTAAGAAAAATCATGAAAATGTTAACAACTCTGCTAACAGTTCTCTGGGGAAAAAAGACCTCTAATAGAGGTTTTAAAAATTCTCCATTACTACATGCTTCCTCTATGCAAGGGTCCTTCTATTTTCTGAACTTTTTACTCATTTTCTCCTTGTGGCAGAGGTGGCCTATAAAATGCTCCAATAACAAAACTACTGTTTCTTCCTCCTTTAGTCTTTATCCAAATGCTCTCTACAATTTGCTCTACCCCCTCCTCAGCTCCTAGAATTCATCACATGATATACCCTTTATCTACGCAATTCTTTTGAAGAGGATCTTTTCTCTTAAAGTCATAATCTAGTCATGAGTTGCATTCCATTATGCCTCAGTGATACTTCTGAGGTCAAAGGTACCTCCCTGAATTAGAATCTTAAGTTTACTTATTTTAGAAAGTAAATCTATATTTAGAAAGTTAGATATGGTTGTTAGACCATATCTAACAACAGCATGTCACTTAACTTTTTCAGTGCCTCAATTTTCTCAGTATGTAAGGTGCAGAACGGTTATTGTTATTGCCCTCAAATACAAGTTGGATTATAGCACTTAATTACTCAATAATAATTTCCAAGTACACTTTTCTATTTAATTTTTAATGCCCTTCTCAATCTGGCCCCAACGTATCTTTGCAGCCTTATGATACACTACTCTTCTTTAAGGTCTAACAATTCAGACAAACTAGCTTTCTCTGTGCTCCTTATACAAACAACACTCAATCTATCATGTTCCTGACTTTATGTTGTCTATCCCACATGTCTAGGACACACTTTCTCCTTATATTCACTTCAAAGAATCTGTTCTATGTTTTAATCTGTTCTCTTTAAATCCTTTCACAATCATTGAAAATAGTTTACCTTTGGTCAAAGTTTACATTGTTTAAAGTGTTTACAACCGGCTTTCCCTTCTGTTATTTGTCATGAAATGTTAACATGACATTAACATTAGCTTAGTTAACCTAACTAAGCATCTCCTTCAACAAGCCTTCTTTAACCCTCTTCATACTATGTCTCCCTCCATAACTACAATGTATTTATTTTGAATTTATTCTATATATGCTTAATATGTGTACACAAACCAAAGTGTATCAATATATCCCTAACCAGTCATAGATAACAGGGAAAACAAACCCCTTAATGACTTCAGTTGCTGTGTATAATATATCCTAACGATGGGAGCCAGCCTAATACTTGTTTTACTGTCAAATGATAGGGAAGGGCTAAGGGAGAAGAAAAAGAGAGAAGAGGATCCAAAATCAGCTCAAACACAGAGACAGATATATGAACAAACATGGGGCCACTCAAGTGGTTCATTCAGATGGGAAGGCTTGGTCCCATGGGAGCAACATACTCCTGGAAAAGGGAGGAGAGACATACTCCCAGTGCCCTTCTGATTTTGGTAGTCACTTAGACTTGGCTGATTTATATATCAAGGTTCAGTACATAGATTTCTGAGGTCCACAGGTGCAAGGGGGAAGACAAACTGGTAGCTGGCAGAATATTTCTTTTGGATATACAATGTTGATAATCTTTAAATATTTTCCCATATGTACTACAGCCTCCCTTAAGAGAAGATTGTCATGGTGGTCTCATGACCCCTTGACCATATCTAACAACAGCATGTCACTTAACTTTTTCACTGCCTCAATTTTCTCCGTATGTAAGGTGCAGAATGGTTCTAATCCGCATTGGTTCCTTATTTCCTGAGTTCTCTCCAGGGGAGGGGAATCTAGACCTTAGTAGCAAAAGATAATAGCAGCTTTACCCGCCTCACAAATAACAGAAGGGAAAGCCGTTTGTAAACACTTTAAGCAATGTAAACTATGACCAAAGCTACACTATTTTCAATGATTGTGAAAGGATTTAAACATAGAACAGAAAAGGCAGATCAAAAAAGGAAAAAATAATACCCAATCGTTTGCCCTTGTGTCAGATTTAAATTTCTGGTATCCCCTATTCATAGTCAATATCTAAGATGGCCAGACCCACCGATGCGGAGCAAAGCTTGCCCAATAAAGACTTTCCTTCGAATAAGAGTTTGTTTCCTCTGTATTCACTTCTCATGAAAGATGCTGCATTGACCTAAGTGGAGACTGGCCTCTAGAGAATACTGGAGCAGTAAAGAGGTGAGGAGGTGACTGGGGCTTTGAAAATAATCCCCAGTGCCGCCCAGAGAGTAGGTCAACAGACCCCGAGGGCTTTTGTTTCAGCGAGAGTTGTTCCTACGGGGTGCACGGAGGACAAGAGCGGTGGAAACACGCGCACTCCCCCACGCAGACAGCCGTGCGGAGATTGGCACTGCCCGCGGGAGAGCTGGGCGGCTGCCCAAGCACTGAAGTTAGAGGGAGGGCGAGGGGTTCTGGCGCCCACCAGATGGCCAAGGCCGCCGCTCTTTCTCTCACGGGCTGTCCCTATCACGAGCCTGTGACGCCCCTCCGCCACCTCGGTGGCTCCTGCTCTTTGGCTTACTGTCCTAGAGGCGCGGATGGCTTTGGATTGCTTCTGTACTCTGCTGCTGTTTCCTGTTTGTTAAAGACCGCACGCGCTTGCCAGGCAAGTGCGCTTGAAGTCGGGGAGGGGGGGGCAGGTGTAACCATGAGCACACAAAGCTGCCCGATTCTAATGAGAATCCAACCTATGACCTCGGCTCCACCCACCAGGTTCTAACCTACTGAGCACGCTGGCCACAGACAGGAAGTGGGCTCGGTTCCCTAGAACTGGGTGCTCCTGGTCCCCTTCGCAGGGCAGAAATCACAAGGGCCGTCCTAAACGCCGGGGGTGGGGGAGGCTGTCCGGGACGGTCTGAAGGTGCCTAGAGGGAATGCCCTGAGCGGCCTCCTGGCCATTACTGGCAGTAACACACACCCGCTGCACCCCCGGGCTCACTTTTTTTCATCTTTATTTCCTTCTGCTCTACCTGCTGCAGAACTGCTTGCATCATCCAGGACGAAAGTGGCTGTTAACCTTTGGGTTAACCTTTGGCTTCAGCCACTTAAATAGCCGGAAAATACAACGTCCCCTTACGTGAGACTTCCGCGTTCTCTTTGATGTCCTGACCTGGAACTTTTGGCGGGGGAGGGAACGGGGAAGCGACTGGGAAAGAGCCAGTGCCTCCGAAGTCCCGAAACCGGCTAGCTAGCTACTGTGCAACCCCGTGCTGCCTGAGAGATCTCCCTCGGCGCGCTGCGAAACTCGGGACCGGACGTTTCTGCCCGAGTTTCCACACCACAAGCGCGGGGCTTTTCCGTCCGATTGTCTCGGGGAGCCCGCCAGTGCCCTCCTCTCCCCTCGGCGGGGCTCGGGCCCCCTTGGAAAGCCCCGGCAAACCCCGCCAGCCGAAGGTGACCTCCTATCGGCTCGGGCTGCGGTGGTCTGCTTTGCCCCTAACTTGGGCGCTGCCGCTTGCTCGGGAGCTTGGCGGGCTCCGCCGCCCGGGGGCTGGGGGAGGGGACGCGGGGCTTGGCTCCCGCCGATACCCGATCCCGTGGAGGGCCGCCAGGGGATAAGCTCCGCCGCCAACTCCGAGCTTTGCGCCAGTGTGCGGCCAGGGGCGGGGGCCTGGTTTGGGCCTCCGAGGGCTGATTCTGCGCATATTCTGGGGAAGTTTTCCCGGACTCCGCCACGGGTTTACGGTCTTGTTTTGCAGCGCCGGGGCCCCGGAGCTTTCGCTAGCGGGGCCGTGCCATTGAAACCCGAGACGCCGCCGGGGGTGGGGCCAAGCCGGCAGAAGCGCCGCGCCCAGGGCGCGCTTCGGGCCGGGGAGATGGCAGGCTCCCCGCGCCCTCCCGGGCACCCTCCCCTTACCTGCTGCGGCGGGCGCCTCCTCGGCGTTCATGCTCGTCTCTCGCCCCGCGCCGAGGGCTGAATTTCAGGCCCTGGTGGGATCAACCGCCCGGCCCGGCCCCGCCCCCAGCAGGGGCTCCCGGGGACTCGGCCAGCGCCTCCCGTGGGGCCCCTCCGGGCGCGCAGCCCCTGAGAGAGAACCCAGGCCCCACGGCGGGACCCCGAGCTGCGCGCCCCAGGGTCGCCGCCGAAAGCGTCCGTGGGTGCAGCTCCTGGGAGCGGGCTCCAAGGGGAAGGGTTACACCGGGCGCGCCAGCTGAGGCCCCCGGACTGGGGACGGGGGCTAGGAGAGCGGCGAGCGGAGGAAGGAAGCCGAGGCCCGCGGCTGCCAAGGCCGACGGGGCTACAGGTGGCAGAGCAGCACTTTCCCCCTCCCTATCTCTCCCGTGTGCTCCCCGCCACCACTCAGGGCTGGGAGGGTGCGGGGCAGAGCACTCAATGAACAACCCCATTTCTCAGGTTTAACAACTTGAAGTCGAATTCAGAGCAATACTAATGCCTAACAAGTACCCCTTGACCATGCGGTAAGGCATTGACCATTTGGGAATAAAAAGACGGGACCAAGTCCCCGCTCTCAAGGATTTTGTAATTATGACAGTTGATCTGGGGAGACACTTCTGACGGTCCAGGGCTTTTCCATCGTACTATCAAGAATGGCCACCTCTCAGGGTGCCATCTTTTTTCCTGTTCTTCAGGATCCTGTTAGGAGTTTGCTTGGCAAAGATACCACAAGTGGTCCGCCGCTTCTTTCTCCAGCTCATTTTACAGATGGGAAAATAGGCCAAAAAAAATGAGATAAGTGACTTGCTCAGGGTCTCCCAGCTAGAACTGTCTGAGGCCAGATTTGAACTCACAAATACGACCTGTAACTGGGGCCGGCACTCTGTTCCACAGCGCCACCCAAAGCCCTGTCTGATGCACAGTAGCTGCCCCTAAAACCACAACAAACAAACGAGTGAGAGCCAGAATTTGAAGCCCAGATAGTGGAGTGCTTGGAAATAGCATTGGATTTAGATGCAGGAGAGCTAATCCCAGCAAGGCAAATTACTTAATCTCTTTAAATTTTAGTTGCCTCTTCTGTGAAATGAGACATTTGAATTAGCCACTAATGGGCCTTCTTGCTTGTAAATCTATCATTCTAAACCTTGTGCCCCACCCAGCAAACTAAACTCTGTCCTTATACTCTTTAAAATTCTTTCCCATTGACTATTCTCATGTGAGTCTCACCACAAACCTAGAGACTTAAAGACTGGTATCCTTATTTCTGTTTGACAAAATAGGAAACTAATGTCCAGAGTTTCAGAAAGTCAGAACCAGAGGTGACACTAGAACTCAAGCCTTCTGCTTCTTAATGCAATTTTCTTCTCTTTTTTCTCTCTTTTCTCTTTCTCCTTGTTTTCCCCCTTTTCCAATGTCTTAGGGCCATAGGCCTTTTGGTAACCGAGATCATCTTTGTTTCCCCCATTTTCTCAGAAGTACTGAAAACAGCAACAAAAAGGAGAAGTTGTTTAAGAGCCAATCATCATTGGAGAGTTGTTATTGTTGTTCAGTTATTCATGATGACTCTTCCTTGACCAGAGCAGACCAGGCTTTTCTTCAGCTCAAGGGGTTCATTTTCTGAAGCCATATCTTTTAACATTTTAATATTGTCATGGGCTTTCTTGGCAAAGATAATAAAAGTGGTTTGCCATTTCTAGGATCATTTTTTTTTGTCAAAATTCTCTACAATCCTAGCTCTGTAACCATGGGCAAGTCATTTAACCTTGATTGCCTTGCCAAAAGAAAAAAAAAAAAAGAATTCTCTACTATGATTCATCAGTCTTGGATAAATTTGTACAACATAACTCATAGTTTCATTGAGCTGTGTAAGTCCTCTGCTATGACAAGATAGTGACCTAGGAAGGGGTTTTTTGATTTGAGCGTATCTGTCAAAAAACCCTGACTGATATACACAAAGTACAGCCTTTCTAAGCACAAGATTATGGGTAAAGTGCCATCAGAAACAGGAATCCATTTTCATAGAACTGAAATGTTTCGCACTTTGAGTTCATTTTTGTGAGTATTCTTTCAGTGATACAAATGGAAACTCATCCATATCTTCTCATCCAAGGCAGTTCTGGTCTAAATCATTCTGTGAATTCTGTTCTAGGGATTTCCTCAAGATGTACATTTTAATTTATTATTAATTTCTGATTCATTGTAATTAGCATATTGAAAGGATATCTCAAAGTGAAAGTCATCCTTTCAGTATGCTAACAATTAATGAGAAGATCCCTGTTTTTAAAGGTTAAACAGCCCTTTTTTTTTTTTTCAGTTTCAAATAGTAGTACTCTATTGCTGCACAGTATAGTATGGTCTCCAATCAATCCTTATCCACGTTTTTGTAGCTGTTTCTGCTGAGTGGATGTGGTAGAGACTAATGAGGAGCCTGCAGATGTCTTCTCTGCATCTCACAGACTTAAAGATTCCCCTCTGTTTTACTACCAAAGGCCACTCCTTTTTGGCAGAGCTTTCCCAGAACTGGTGGCTTGGCCTTTTCCATTCATAGCCTCCTGAATAGATTGCTATTTCAGGGCCCCATCACATCTTCTGACACAATATTTCTGTCTGTAGCACTACTCTTATTTCCCTTCTTTCAGACGGCCCACTTCAGCTGCACCCACAGTTCTATAAACAGTTGCGCACATCTCTGTGCTATTATCGATTCCCCATACCTACAATCTAATAGAGATGGGCAGCAACAAGCATGAGCTGGCTGTGTTCCACAGTTTCCTTTTAGCTCTCCTTACTTGCTATTTGAGTAAAGCATTGTTAAAAGCTGATAACTGAACTCTCTTTTTTCCTCCCTCTTTCTTTGCTTTTCTCCCTTCTCCCCTCCTCTCCCTTTCTTTCTTTACCTCTTTTCCCCTTCCTCCCCCAAATCTCCCTCCCTTCTCTGTTTTTCTCTTTCTCTTTCTCCTTCTCTTTTTCTGTTTTTCCTTCTCTGTGTTTTTCCCCCCTCATTTTCTTTCTTTCATACTGCAGAAAGTTATGCACAATCACAACCCTATATGTAGTATTATAGCTTGATACTATTGTTATTCAATCTCTTTATAAATACTCAGAACTTGGAGATTCAGAGTTGTTTTTTTTTTTTTTTTTTTACATTGTCTATTAAAATACTCCTAGATGCTATAGCAGAATTCAATGAAGACTCTTTATATAGCCGATTGAAATCTTTAGTTGCTTTTATTTTCCTGGTTGGTCTTTTCTAATTTTCATCAGTTCACTTTGAAAACTAGCCTCCATTTTCATGTGGGAGTGTGGGGGGCTATATGTATTCTCTGATAGCAAGAACTTTTATTATCACAAAGCAACTCCAGGGCACTTTTTTATAATAGATTTGGAAAAGGTTTATAGCCTGTCAAACTGAGAGTTTCCTAAAGAATCATATACAAGATTAAAGAGAGAGAGAGAAGAAATGCAATCAGTAAATCAGTAAGTAGGAAACAAGACTAAACTTCATCACTGAACATTTAAGTACCCTATACTAAGCACAGATCCTATCTTTTATCTTTCTTTGTATCCCCAATTGATTAGCCCAGTACTGGGCATATAATAGGTATCTAATAATGTGTAAATGACTGACTTCCTCTTCTGCCACTCTCCCACTCCTTTTTCTCCCTCACTTTCTCTTTCCTTGCGTTCCTTTATTTTCTTCTTCACTTAAGCCTAAGGGCTGACAGTAACTGCATCTATTAACATATATTATTTAGCCTGGTCCTTCACAAAATCTCAGAATTCTCCGGGGTTTTTTACTCCAAACTGAACTTCATCAACCACTCCAATAATGGTCATCTAGGTTCTCCTTAAAGATTCTGAGTAAAGAGGAATTCACTCATTTTAGCCCATTACAATTTTATCTAACTTCCATTATTGGGAATTTTTGTTTCCTTTCTACAAACCTAAATTCAGCTCTTCACAATTTCTACTCAATATTTCTAGTTCTGCCCTGTGGGGCTAAGCAAAGCAAGACAAATCCCTCTTCCACATGACAGCCCTTCAAATACTTGAAGACAGTTATTCATCTCTTTCCCTGCTAAGTCTTTTCCATGCTAAACCAAACTAAATTCCCCAAGATTTTCAACTCATCCTCCAATAGTATGATTTTGAAGTTCTTCAATAACTGGTGGGCTTTTTTAGATCTTCTCGAGATCATAAGTGCCCTTATTTAAAAATGGTGTCCAGAACTAAAGATCCCAGATTTTGGGAAGTATGTGAATCTATCACCCAGAGGGATGCTGGGCCTACACACTGTGTCTCTCTGCAAGTATAGTAAATTCACATCACCTTCTCTTGCTGCCATATCATACTAGTGATTCATATTAATCTTACAATCCACTAAAGTTCTTAAATATTTTTCAGAAAAATATTTAGGTATAGGTCTCCTAGTTTGTGCTTATGGCTGATTCTTTTTTAAACTCAATAGAACATTATATTTTTGTAATACAATATTGTAGTTTGTAAAGAGCTTTAAAAAATATTGATTCTCTCCAAAAAAGTTATTAACTATCCTACCCTTTCAGATTTATATAACCTGAAAATTTGATAAACATCCCATTTATGCCTTCATCTAAAAATCTGATAAAATTTTAATCAGCTTACAATCTAACACATATTCCTAAGGAAGTAAAAACTTCTTTCCAGCTGTCATCAAATTAATAACTCTTTGGATTGTTTACCTTCTTAAAGAGGGGGAAGAAAAGGGAAGGAAGAAGAAAATTTGGAACTCAAAATTAAATAAACAAAACAAATGATGTTTTTAAAAAACTGAGAAAAATGAAGTAAATGTATCAACAGTTACTCTTTGGATCTGGTCATTCACCCAGTTCTAAATTCATCTAACAATACTGTTGCTTACTGCACATGCCTTCATATTTTCCATAGTATTTGAGATACTTTGTCCAATGATTTGCCAAAGTCCAATCTTTAGGCTATAGACCTGGATCCCAAATCCAGGTATTTCCTGACTGACCAGTTAGCATGGCTCTTGAATGTTCCTGCTGAAGCTCTTTGTGATCAACTATTTCTTTCTTTTCTGGATGTTCAATAACCATTCTTTAAAAATATGTATCAAAACTTTGCCAAGAATCAAAGTCAAATTCACTGTCCCATAGTTTTCCACTCCCTTTACTTTTTCAAAAAGCAAGACAAAATTTGCCTTTCACTAGTTCTGCTGTACCTCCCCTGTTCTTTACTGTCTTTCAGAGAATACTGAAGGCAGCTAAACAGTTAGATTTTTCAATTTTTCAGTGGCACTGGAAATATTTTATCTGAACCTAATAATTGAACTCATCAAAGATAGGTAGGTGCTTATTCTTGATTTATTGCCATATTTACCTTGTTTATTGACCTCATATTGGTCATTTTTTGGCTCTCTCTTATGCAAAAGTCACTTAAGTCAATCAATAAAAAAATTCTAAGCTCCCAAAATACTCCAGACACTATGCTAAGCACTGGAATACAACAAAAGTCCAGCAGCATCCTTTCATGCAGCTTACAATCTAATGAAGGAAACAACATGCAAAGAATTATGGACAAACAAATTATATACAAAAAAAATAATATACAAGGTGAAAAAAGTTAAATACAAAATAAATAAATAGACAAAATCAGTAGAAAGTAATCAATGGAGGGAAGGTAGTAGAATTATGAGGACTTAGAAAAGTTTCCTATAAAAGGTGGTATCTTAGCTGGAACTGAAACTAAATTGAGAGATCATTCCATAAATGCAAAGGACAGTTAAATCCAAGTATCTTTGTCTTTGTTTTTAAGTAACAATTATTGTAATCCTTTTTTTTTAAGTTATAGCAATTTTTTTAAAAATGAACAACTGTTTTCTTGTCCTTTACTCTCAGAATCAACCTCCAATCATTTTGACCATTGGTGCAGAAAGACTATTCTTGAAGATCCTAAGATGCTTTTGTTTTTATTTTCCATTACCTATTCTTACTTCTTTCTTCTAAATTTATTTTTTAAAAATCTAAGTAGGTAGATCAGTACCCTGTGCATCCACATCACTCTCTTGTGATAACTCCTTTTCCTCTTCAATGGATTTATTTTGTCTATAGACTTACATCAAAGGAAGTTGTGAATCCTTGATTCAAACTAAGCTCCAGGCCCTTTTGTTCTATATTTCATAAACTCCTAATATAATTCATCCACTTAACTATGCATGTCATATGCAAAACTGAGTCTCACCATCTCTCATCTCTCTCCACTTTCCTCCCCTTCCCCCAAGAAATTTTTGACTGAGATATCAAAAACGAGAATATTTTAACAATAGAGAACTCCTCTCTTCTATTTTGCAGGCCATTATACACAGGGAGTGTCAAAAAGTTCTGTTTTTGCTTCAGGGAAAAAAAACCTTCAGCTGGCTTCTTCTACTTTTCTGGGAATTTCTTCAGTGTTAAGAACACAGCTGTTCTAGGAATGTCCCAAGTATTTGTGAATTTCCTAAGCAAAAAGTAGTAGTCAGTCATAGTTGTCTTCTACCAAATCTTGATAAGTAAATTGAGTCCTTTTGCTAAAGTTGTTACATTATAGGAAATGAAATGAAATGTTCTTTTAGTAGTTTGGGTGTAATTCTGGCAATAGAAATGGTATGTGTTTATCAGAAACCCTTGAAAACAAAGACTCAATAAAATATAACAAGGCTGAGTTCCTTTCAAAAAAATGAAAAAATATGAAACTATGAAGAAAAACATTTGAACATTTAAAAATATTTCTCTTCCTGCTACTTGTTAAGAATAATTGGTATTTAAATATTACTTTTAGATTTCTAAAGTGCTTTATCTATAGTCTATCCCTTTATTCTTACAACTACTCTCTGTAAGAAGTGCTACAGTTATAATCAACATTTTACAGAGGATAAAACTAAGACTGAGAAATTAATTTGTCCAGTACCACCCAACTAGTAAATGTCTGAGATAAAATTTTAGCCCATACACTTTGTTATTCCAAGTCCAACATTATTCATTGCATAATGCTGTTTTTCACTGAGTTCAAGAGACTGGACTATTACATCAAAGATTCCTTGTTGCTCAAAATTTGCTGACCAAAATTTACTAAATAAATTTCATGTGACGACTTAGGGATTACCCCAAAGTTGTACTTTGGCCGTTAAGATAGACATTTTTGTGTGTTTTTGTTCAGTAGTGTCTGACTCTGACTTCTTTTTGGAGGGTTTTTTGGGCAAAGGTACTACAGTTATTTGTCATTTCTTTCTTCCGCTCTTTCTATAGATGAGGAAACTGAGGCAAAAAGTGTCAAGTGACTTGCCCAGGGTCACATAAGTAATAGGTATCTGAAGCTGGATTTGAACTCAGGAAGGTGAGTCTTCCTGATTGCATCCAATACTATATTCACAGTGCCACCTAGTGCTCTAATTTACAAATACACCATCCTGTTTAAAATAGTTTTGAATTTCTCCATTTATTTCAAAGAATCTTTACATTCTCAAAATAGAATTATTTGGAAATCACTCTAAATTGAAAAATAGTTTCGTGCCCTCTATTTATTTGATTTAGAATAGAAGATTTTGTTATGAAATCAAACAGTGTTAGGCTGTCGCCCTCTATAAAAATTACATATCATAACTCTAGGATACTAACTTTGGTCTGCTTTCTAAATCGACTTATATCTGTTGATGCTGAAAAATTAAAGGAGCATTTCCAAGATGGACTGCCTTGTTACCTTTTAGTAGAGCCCACAAATAGGAAAAAATATTAGTTAATTAGATTCAGAAGAACTTGAAAATTTATCTATGGCATTTCAATCAGAATGTTAGTATACCTTATAAGATAAGGTGAGTTCCTACTATCAGGAACAAACTCATAACATTGAATGTAGATTGAATGTTGTAAAGAACCTTTCATCAAACCATGTCATTTTACACATAAGAAAATTGAGGTTCAGAGCCTATTATCTGAGTAAGCATTACACTACATAGTAATTCTTTTTTGTATTTCTAAGCCTGCTTTCATACTTTTATCAATAAATTTCTTAATTTTCTTGAGAAAATTGCTGATATATACCATGCCGGCATTTTAGTCATAATGTGAGGCATAGGATTTTCACAGGTGAGGACCAACAAAAAGAAAATGTGTGAATGACTGATATTGCCATAGTCATGGAGCTCTTTTCTGAGAATTGGTTGACATTCAGACAAATGGTAATTAGACTGAGAGATGGGAATGGTTGAAGAAGCATTAGCCTACATAATGACACAGTAGAATTAAGTAATTGAAACTGGAAACTCAATGATTCTATGAAAAGAAGAGCAAACATTGAGTTTCCCTAGAATTATTTTCCCTCAACACCATTTTTTTTCATCAATCACCCACTTTCATATCTCCCAGAAATTAATTTGACTAATACATTTTAGTTTCATGTGTTACATATATGATTAGCACACAGTTTTGTTTTGCAAGGGTTGTTTCATGTCAAAGAAATGATACAACTTTCCCCTCTCCCTTTAAAGTAGGAAACATACTTTGCCAATAAGAAATTCAAATCAAATCCCTCAAAGGTTTGTGTTTGGTTCAAAACTTAAAATAGTTGAGGTTTCAGGGTGCTGTTGTAATCTTGGCAAAGCACATTTTCCCATCCCTGGCATGAAAGCTCCTTAACTATGCTTACTTTCTGGTTCAATTAGAAGGTCTCACCTTGCCTATTTAATCCTGAAGTCAAATATGATTACAAACATTTTCTTCTTCGGCGTCTAAACTGTAATAATAATCACTATAATTTCAGTTAAATACAACATCTCTCAGCTGCCTTCTTTATTCTCAGGCTTATTATATTTCGTCTGCATAAAGATTGTCTTCAACATTAAGATTTGTTAAGGATCATTTGTTTTTATAATGGAAAAGAAAACAAAGGTGAAGATTTCAGATCTTAAAGTCTGTATTACACGGAATACTAGGTCATGTTTGGTTTTCAGAGAATAAGCATGGTGGGGGGGGGCATAAAGGAGAAGGCTAAAAGAAATAGTAGGCTTTAAAGGTAAATGGAAATGTTTAATAATAAATTATCAACCAATTTATCAGATAATTACAAAGGAAAACTGAATCATGGAAAAGAAAATCTTGTGGGGAAGTACAAACCAAAGATTATATCAAAATAAATCTGATGTTAAATTCAAAAAGAGCTAACAAATTTGCAACCCAATAGCAAAATGGGCATAAAAATTAGAGGGGGAATTTTAGCACTTCAAGTGTATGACTGATCACATTAAGCTTATTTGAGCAATATTCTCTGATTGTTCTACACAACAGATAATTCTAGATAAAGTTGGCTGTAGATAAAGTTGGAGGGGGGTCTTTGACAATGAATTTTTAAATTTTATTTAAAGCATACATCCTACAAGGCTTGAGTCTTTAACTTTTATTTTTGTGGCATGAAGAGCAGTTCAGATAATTGTTCTATGTGGTATGACCTAGTCCATCACAGCTCAAGAGGACTACTTCTTCTTGAAAGGATCCAACCAATATTACCAATTGCCTGGAGAAAATAGTAAAACCAGGCAACCAACATGGAGATCTCTTTTATATTTTTAACCCCAGATGCAGTACTAGTACATGAAATTTAAATCCTTTTGCTCCCATCTGAAGAATAAGAAAACCTTATACTGACAAAACCAGGCAAAGGGAAAACTATGCTGGCAAATGACAATTCACACCTGTTCACTACTGTAAATAAGCTTGTACACCATACCAGGGGACCAATTAAATGAACTAGCCATGTCATTTGCCCATTGTTTTAGAGTCAATGAGAAGCAGTACAACTCTGCTTCTTGGCAATAATCCCAATTAAATGGGTGTACTTTTATCAGGAGGCCAATTAAGGAAATTGTACTGAATGATCATATTGTCTAATATGAAGCATATAGTGCATTAGAACTGATGTACTTCTTTTATATGTGTCTTTCAGTGAACTAGATCCTTTCTCATAGCCACATGGAAAAATTAAGACAATTATTTGCATTACTAAATGAATATTTAAAATTTTGTATTAGCTGAAAGGATACAATACATAATATTCTTTCTTCAGTAGAGGAAACTAGCCCATATGGTAAGGTATTTAATATAATCCTCACTAATACAAAAAAGGGCAGAAAATAATTGCTTACATAACTAAATAAACTACCTTATCTCATAGGACACAGCTTCAACTGTATCGTTACTGACACATTTTTTCCCTGCTATATTAAGACCAACAAAATAAAATTAAATAATAACATTACAGCTAACATCTACCTTAGAAAGTATATTAAAAGAGCTCTGGATTTTTAAAAAATGCTAAATATGTCAGAAATGGCCAAACAGTGGATTAACAATGGCAAAAAGCATTTCATTGCAATCACATTCGGTTAAGTAAAGATTCAACTTTGCATTTGGGTATTAATATTTCTGATAGCAGGTGGTCATTTTGCTTTCTAGACATTTCTATTTTTCTTTGGCACCATTTTGGAACTGCAAAAAACTACAGAAAAGGAGAATTGAATTAAAGTTTTATCTCTCAACAGCAAACACGGTGTGCCTTCCTCAACCTACTGATTTAAGTTGAAATTGAACAAAGCTCCAAATGGTCTCTCTTTGATGAGGTACTTCATCTATCCAATAGGAGCCGAGACCTTTTGGAATGAAATTTAAAGAAAAAAAAAGTTCCAGCTCAGCCTTGGTGACACGAATGCAAAAATTTCAGTGCTCTTGTTTGGAATAGAAAAAAGCAGATTTTGCATCCTGCAACTAAATTTCATGGATTCCAAATCCAAAACCGTGGTTGTGACTGGTAAGAATTTTTGTTTGTTTCCAATTTACTGCTCCTTTTAGATTGGCAAGGAATGCACACTTGCCTGATCTTTATCGTAAAAAGTTCCCTAAGAGGGAAGGTAGAGTGACAACTGGTCATACTCATAATTCCCAAGGGAAAATAATTTGCCACACTATTGCCTATTTAAAAAAAAAAAAAAAAAGAAGTTAAAAAAAAAAGATCTTAAAAAAACAAACTCTAGAATGTTAAATGTTATATAATTATTATATATTATACTATTTGTGTCTCATGCTTTCTTTTGCTCTCTTTCTTTTTTTCAAAGTCATATATTTATTTCTACCTAGATACTTATAACTATTTGACCAATAAATAAGATTAGAACCAAATAAAGGTCACCCAGAGAATCTCTCAATCAGGAAGATAAAATTGCCTCATAATATATAGTCAGACTCCATAATTAGAGCCACACATGCCCAACCTTGGAATCTCAGTTTCACAGCAAGATAAAGGAGAGAGCAGGATGTGCAGTGGCCACATTGCTACACCAGACCATTGAAATGATAACATACTTTAAAGGAGCGTGCCTGAACAAGCAGCCCCTGCATACACACCAGGAGGCTTGAGCTCTTCAGGGAGTGCTGAATCTCACCTACCAATCAGAGATCCTCGCCTCTAAAAGTTAACTCTTAAGAAAGGTGAAGGACTGAAGGCTCTGTCACCAACACATCTCAAGTCATTTCTGAGGACCTGTGAGTTACTATCAGTGAGGTCTAACCTGTCCTAAGACTTGAATACAAACTTTTCAGTTTCAAGTTTTTGAGGGTATGGGATGGAAGTTGTGGGTGGGGTGGTGAAAGGAAGTGTTCAGTTTCCTGCTGTAATAACAATTAATTAAAAGAAAAAACAATTAGAAAATTAAATGGAAAGTTGCCTATTTTCATAGTTTTCAAAACATAAGTAATTTTTTATTTATTTCCTCTTAAACAATATTCACATGAAGGTCTTAGATATTCTGGATCTTAACTTTTTTCCTAGTTATGAACTCTTAAGTACAAAAATAAAGTACAAAAAAAAAGTACACCATAATTCACATACTCTTAGAATTCGATCTTTCTTCCAGATGTATGTTATACTTGGCATAAATGATTTATTAATATTAAACCATAATCACATTTACACCTGTCTTGGCAATATTAACCTGTGACTTATCATCACATGCTCATGTCTGTGTGATAAAGCACCTAATAAGACTTAGTCACTTAGGTGTGGACATTGGCTTTGCTATTCCAGAATTCTTTTATTTAAAATGTCTGGCAGCTGCCAGGAACCAAGCATTGGATTATCTTTGTGATTCCTTCACATTTTACCAAAATAACAGGCACAAAGATAGACGAGGGCAAAACAATAGAATATATAGGAACAAGGTAGTTCAATGACCACTGAAGAGCCCTTAAAAAAAAAAACAGAGAAAACTTTTCAGTCTTATTAATTATTATTGTTCAGTCATGTCTGACTCTTTGTAGCCCCATTTGGAGTTTTCTTGGCAAAAATACTGAGGTAGTTTGTCATTTCCTTCTCCAAATTCTATCAGTGGGATCTCTGAATTATAATTGTAAATTTTTATAGGCCCTATTAATAAGCTTCAGGTTAGAGCTATGACATATCCTGAATATGTGGAATTCACTCTTTTCCCTTTTAATTCCTCTCCTTGTTTCTGCAAAGATCCAACTCAGGTGCCACCTTCTATAGAAAAGCCTTCTTTGACTTACCCTAACTGGTAAAGCTTTCTCCCTCCCCAAATTAGAGTATATGTATTTATTTGTTTATATATTCTGTCCCTAGAACAGAATATAAATTCCCAGAAGGTAAGGATGTTTTCCTTTTTTTTTTTTTTTAATCTTTATATTCCCCACCACCTAAGACAAAATCCTTGCACAAAGAGGTAGTTAATAATTGCCTATTCAATGGAAGCATGCATAGCATGCTCAAATTTCATTTAACCTTGACTTTTTGAGTAATGACTTACCTAGATGACTATCCCTGAAGAAGGGCAATAGGTTTTAAGCTCGATTTTGGTATTTTTCAAACTACAGGTACAACAGTTCCAAAAATGGCTTCCTAGCTTTTCCTTTCTATGTAGAAAAATTTCCATCTCGGATATATATTGGAGATATTTCTTCCTTTTGAGATAATCCAGAATAATGGTTGGCAGGGAGCAAGGTGTTTTCCGCAATTTTCTCATCCAGATCTATGTTTTTGGATCTTTGACTTTAGTAGTCCTTTGAGAGAGAGTAGAGCATGGGAAAGAAATGTTCCCTGGTTTAGTTAAGACTAAGAGAGTATGGAGTATTTTATTTATTATACTAAGTTCTATGGGACTATCTGGGCCCAGATGGATTCTTTATCAAAAAGTTATTATTGAACAAAGGAGGAGACCTTTTTGCATGGTTTTAGGAGTAAAATCAGAATAAACAATGGAACAGTTAAAACTTAAGAGGATATATGCCAATTATCTGGTAAGAACCAGAAGAATAGCCTTGAATTATTTTCTCATGAGAAGAATTAAAAGCCTCATTAGAAGTACTTATTCCCCACCACTTCATCCACTCCCTTGGGATTTTGCATGTGAAATACTAAATCAGATTCCAGAGGTGAGAGGAAACATACTTTCTACATACAAAGATCCTCACAAGACCTTACTTATTATTAGAGGTACATCTAGCTGTGTAGAGATAGATATACACATTTATGTATTCTAAAGCAAGCAGTATTCATTTTCATTGCTTAATGTTGGGAAGAATAGTACTTGCAGTTACAAAATTCTAAATAAAACCATACCCATATACAAGTAATAGAGGTCATATAACTATAAAGACCAGACATGGAGAGCATTAAAGAAAATAAAGATTTTTTGGCTCTACCACACTACAATAATAAGCTCCTAATTGGTCTCCTCGGTTCCATTTTCTCTCCCCTCCATTCCACCCTCCACACAGCTTGCCAAAATAATCTTCCAAGGCAATGGTTGAAGCATGTTATTTCTCTGCTCAAAAAATGTCAATGGTTCCCCATTGCCTATTGAATGAAATACAAACTCATCAGCCTGTCAGCCATCCACAATTTAACTTTCAACTATATTTCATTCTACTCACTAAAAAGAGTTTGACTAGTAGTTAGATTTGGACTGCAGGTTGTCCCTTCTTATCTCACCTTTATGGGGTTGCTTAAGCCATATCCTATGAAATGTACCCCTTGCTCATGTCCATCATTTACAGTCTTCAAGGCCACAGCTCAGATGTTGCTTCCTTCATGAGCATTCTCCCTTCTAGTTGCCACTAGTATCTTTATCCACAATTTATATTATATTATATTTGGGTACATGCTTCATTTCCCTCAATATAATGTAAACTCTTCAATGGGAAAAATGGGTTTCATTTGTGCCTATGTAACACAGCATCCAGTGTAGATGCATACATATGGGAGGTTTTTAGTGCAGTTTTGAGCAAGTTGTTCAACTGAATAAGTAAGTACTTATCAAGATCCTGCTATGTCCAGAATACCATATGTGAAGGTTTTGAGAAATGTAAAGAAAGTCCTAGCTTTCATGGAACTTAAAAATCGAGTACAGTAAATGAGATATGAATACATATGTTTACCATACGAAGTAAAATGTGAAAGTAGTTGGGATACAAAATAATGTGTTAATTCAGATGATGGAGAAATTGCTTATGGCGAAGGAAAGCATGGAAAAGGTAACATTGAAAGAAAGATAAGAAATAGGCAGAAATCCAACATGTACAGAACAAAACATTTTATCTTCTCTCTAAAACTACCCTTCATGCAAATTTCTGTTGAGTACATCAGATACCCGGATTTTCTACCTCATTATCATGATCAACTCTTCTCTTTCCCTTCCCTGACATAGCCAATCAGCTGCTAATTCTTAGTAATTCTACCTCTCAAACATCTCTTGCATCTATCCCATACTCCTCATTCACATGACCACTTCCTTTCCTGATTCATATCCAATTACTTATTACCTGAACTACTGCAACAGTATGCTAATTGGATTCCTGGCTTCCAGTAATTCCCTTTTCCAACTGACCATTTTCAAGCTGCCAAAATAATTTTTCATACATACAAAAAGGGAAAAGAAAGGAAGGGAAAATAAAAATGGGAAGGGAAAGAAAAAGAAAATGAAGAAAGGGAAAGGAAAAGAATAAACATTTATACAGCACCTACTATATGCCAAGTGTGCTAAGTAATTTTTTTTTTTTTACAAATAGTATCTCATTACAGCCACCACCCCTTCCCCTGGATGTAAATTCCTTGAAAACAAGGACATTTTTTTCTTTCTTTTATCTTTTAACCTCAGGATTTATAGCTTGGTGCTTTAACAAAGGTTTGTTGTACTGAAATGAATTTTAATATTTTGAGGGTGTTAATCTAGTATTCCAGTGCTCTGTCTGTTAGAAAGGAAGCTTAGTTTAGTGGACAGAATGCTAAATGTAAAGTCTGGAGACATAAGCTGGAATCCCAGCTCTGACCCTTAGTAGTTCTGTTGTTGAGTCTGTATCCTCATCTGTAAAATGGGGATAGTCCTACTTATGCTTGCTACCTCACATGATTTCTGTTACAAGAGAGTTTTGTACACTTTACATCACAATGTAACTCATCATCTCTTAATTATCAGTTACAACTTACTCCTTCAAGCATTAGAATCCCTGATAATGTCTTTTATACCACTGTCTATAGGCACATCATCATTCGGAATATACTGAAATCTGCTTCCATCTCACCTTACAACTTGCAAATGTTTTTGTCAGTCCAGATGACACCCTGACCCATTTCCTGACAGCCCTAGATTAAAGCAGGAGTTGTTTGAGGGCTTGTCTTATTTCAATACTTTATGGATTAATGACGTCATTGCTGTGGGCACTCCTTCCACAAAGATCACAGTTCTTCCCTGGCTTTAGTAGATCATCATTCTTATCCAACCTATATTATGGAGCCAATGCCTGAGGACACAATTAGGTAATCTGAAAAACTTGTGGACAAATACTTTTATTCCCTTGGGAAACTAGTAGAAGCAAGTTATAATAATAAGTAATGTTGTATGTAGTCATCTGGGAGTAGCCTCATTCATTCATCAGGCATTTATCAAGTAACTGTGAAATATATATACAATGCATGCTACCAAAAGGTTAATGAGACACAACTTTTTTTTTTTTTAGGATTGTCCCTTTCCACAAAGAGTATATGATCTTATAGGGGAGCTGATACAATAGCAACTCCTATTCAAATAACATTTTAAAGTATTGTCTTCAGATCAACTAACCAAGTGCAGTAGGTAATGAAAAAATATTTTAAACTCCCTTTTAGAGATGAGAAAATTGAGGCTGAGAGCTGAAATGATATAGCTAAATTCACACAGTTAATGACAAAACCATAATTTGAATCCAAGAATCTGATTCCTAGACTTTACACCGTATTACATTATCCCTTCATAGTATCCACATTAAAACATCATGAAAAAAAAATACTTTTTATACATCTTGATAGTCATCATGATACACTGCCAAGAGCATTGAAATTGGAATCCCAGGCCTTGAACTGGAATCCTATTCCAGTTATGATATTTATTGTCTTTCTTAACTCAGCCAAATCACTTAAACCTCTCTAAACTCTATAAAAGGAGGAAGTTGGAATATATGGCTGCTAAGGACATTTCCAATTTTAAATCTGTCGTCATATGATCTCAGAAGATAGAGATCATTTACTTATCTGCATTGATGGACAAATGAATGACCGAATGAAGTATTTATTAAAGCTTAATAAATAAGTGCTTACAATGTGCAAAGCATTTGTGCTAAGCATTGGAAATTCAAATAGAAAAGCAAGACAATCCTGGCTCTAGACAACACATATGAAAGTTAGATGGAAAGCTTCCCTATTGTTTAGAATGCAATGGCAAAGTGTATAATAATGCTTCTTTCATGATATCATTTTCACTAATTAAATTATATCAGTTTTGATGTCAACCATTTGACAATGACAGAAACTTTCTTTTCTGGATCTTTAATAGCTATATTTATAGTACCTGCAGGAGCAGATGCTAGACTGCATCTCCACAAGGAGGGATAAATTATGGGATAAATTTCCCTAGAATTATGGGTAAGGGCACTGAGCTAAAAGCGTTATTATTCCAAAGGTTCTTGGGTGCAGGGTTCTAGGTTGTCTCTATCAGGGGATAAGGGTGATCAAGGTAATGCTGGTGGCTTGGTTTGCCTGGCACATGCTACCTCCAATCTCTCCATCAGGATGCCCTACTGCTTCTGCTAATCCAGCCTGACTGGCCTGTTGGCAGTTGGTTGGCAAATGATGGGAATAATCGGCCCCTTCTTCAAGGAAGTTGCTTCCCTGGATAGTGCTTAAGACTGTGCTGGAAGCAGGACAGGAGGCTGTGGAAGTTACACTCTCAGGGCTGTCAGGTGCTCATCTGCCTCTTGGTGGCAGTTGGTCCACAATTGTTGCTGGTGGTGATGAGGAAACTTTCTTCACAGTGATTTTTTCCTTCCATCAGTGTGGCTGCAAGAACCAGATGAGAAACAGTTCCAGTGGTTTGGCGGTTAGGGCTATTCTTGGGGCTCCTGAACTATCAGCCTCCGAGACTGAGATGGTAAAGATGACCAAGGGTTTCCCACACTGGGAGTCCCCTAATACTGATGAAATCTGTTCCAGGACAAACCAAACAAATCAACAATAGAAGTGCATAAGAGAAGTAGCGAGGGCTTTGTAAAGTCTTTACAAAGTGTGAGAGATCCTATTCAAATTGGAGAAGGGGGAAGAAGAATCAAGGAAAAAACTATCTGAGTCAGTCTTGAAGATGTTACATGGTGGGTTGCAAAAAGTATTACATTTAGAGCCATATTTTCTAAAATTTCTTCCAGCTCTCAATTTACCATTCTTTGAAGAATGGGTAAGATTTCAATCGAAGAATAAGAGGGACACAGAGGATAAAGTAAGGTATCAAAGGTGTTATCAAAGTGAGCAAGATAAAGATTCAGGGGCAGCTAAGTGGCCCAATGGACAGAGTTCAAATCTAGCTTATAACACTTATTAGTTCTCTGAGTAAGTCACTTTACACTACTTCCTGCTCCCCTCCCCCAAAAAAGATAAACAAAGGTTCCATGGCAGAAAAATAAGGGATGTCTTTATGGAAAAGTAAGCAATCCAGGTTAACTCGTGTAGTGCACTTAGAAGGAAGTAGTAGTATGAAGTACAAAGCTGGGTAGGAACCAGACTGTGAAGAGCCTTCAAGGCTGTGCTAAGAACTTTGGACCTTATTCACTAGAAAGGGGAAACAACTGAAGGCATGAAAACACATGGATGACTGTTCCCAAACTGTATTCCCTGTCCTTCCTATGATAAACACATCTGAAATACAAATCACAGTGCACAGTGCTGAAATGAAGATTTTGTCCCATTGTTGGTTTGAGTAATAAAATAACTAAGACACTAAGTATAATACTGGGATATCCATAGCTACATACTACTACATACATATATTTGTTTGATTACCTTTATTATTTTGAAGTTACTAGCAGATTACCTGGCTCATAGAGGTTCTTTTTAAATGTTAATTGATTAAATGAGTGATTGGAAGCTCCAAAATGAGACATAGCAAATATCAGAGAGTCATTCTTTGTCCAGGAATCATTTTCAAAACAATTTCTGAAGTGTTAGAGATGAGTTTAACTATCATCTCAGTCTACTAGGGGACATTTACTAATTAAGTACTGACAGCATTTTGCCATCTTTTCCAAAAGCAAAGTTCTGATAAACTACTGTAATACAAAATGTCTAGAATAAAAGAACTCAGGTCTTCCTGACTCTGGTGCTCTATCCACTAGGCCACCCAGTTATCTACCTTATGGAGAAGGGGTAGATTAGTAAGGAGACCTTTGAAGTTTTAAGCTGGAAAAGACAACAGAGAGCATCGATTACAGCCTCCCAATTTCATAGATGATACAACTGAGACCCAGAAAAGGTATTTTCAGGACAACAGAAGATGGGCACTATGCATATCAGTACACTTGCAATTCAATTTCCACTAGACTGCAACACATTGCATTTGAAATTATAGAACTTGGATTCAAATATTGAATTTGCTATGTACTATCTTAGGCAAGACTTCATATTTTGGAACCTGAGTTTCCTCAATGGTTAAGATAACAGAATTCAACTAGATTCCAACTTCTTAAACTGTAGGTCACAATCTACTTATAGGGTCTCATAATTAAATGTGGGGTCACAGAATTATGATTTATTAAGAATAAATGTATTTATATGCCTATTTTATATACTTATATGCCCAGAATCATGTAGAAATTTTGGGGGCAAAAAAGGGTTGCAAGTGGAAAAAGTTTAAGATGCCCTGGGCTAGAGTACTCTAAAGTTCTTTCCATTCCTAAATCTTTGATAGCATTTTGCTACCAGAAATAGAAAGAACAACATCACATATCAATCTGGTGTCTTCACAGTCATTTGAAAGCCACTTGGGAATGGCTTCTTTCCTCCTTCCTCTTTTTCCTTGTCCAAATCCTTTTTGGCCATCTTAAAAATCTAGCAGGCACTTCTTTCTTACCTTTCTGTGCTACTAGGGTATTTTTTCCCTTCCTTTAAGATGTACCTCAAATATCATATTCTTTATAAAACCTCACCTAATCATTGCAACTGCTAGAACTCTTTCTCCAAAACTACCTACAGTTTATCCACCTTGTTTATATTGTATTTATTAACTTTATGTCATACAGGGTTTTTTAAAATATATTTTTGCTCTTGCATTAGAATATAAGCTCTTTGCCAAGAAGATGGCATTTCATTTTTTTTTTTTGCACTTGGACCTGGCATACAGTAGGAGCTTACTAAATAATCTATTGATTGACTAGTTCCATTAGGATAAGCTCATCCCCCATCTCCTCCAGAAGGAATTCCCTTACTCCTCCAGCCCATACTTTTTTTTTTTTTAATTTAATAGCCTTTTATTTACAGGATATATGCATGGGTAACTTTACAGCATTAACAATTGCCAAACCTCTTGTTCCAATTTTTCACCTCTTACCCCCCCACCCCCTCCCCTAGATGGCAGGATGACCAGTAGATGTTAAATATATTAAAATATAAATTAGATACACAATAAGTATACATGACCAAAACGTTATTTTGCTGTACAAAAAGAATCAGACTCTGAAATATTGTACAATTAGTTTGTGAAGGAAATCAAAAATGCAAGTGGGCATAAATATAGGGATTGGGAATTCAATGTAATGGTTTTTAGTCATCTCCCAGAGTTCTTTTTCTGGGCATAGCTGGTTCAGTTCATTACTGCTCCATTGGAAATGATTTGGTTGATCTCGTTGCTGAGGATGGCCTGGTCCATCAGAACTGGTCATCATATAGTATTGTTGTTGAAGTATATAATGATCTCCTGGTCCTGCTCATTTCACTCAGCATCAGTTTGTGTAAGTCTCTCCAGGCCTTTCTGAAATCATCCTGTTGGTCATTTCTTACAGAATAGTAATATTCCATAATATTCATATACCACAATTTATTCAGCCATTCTCCAACTGATGGACATCCATTCAGTTTCCAACCTCCAGCCCATACTAATCTACCCCTTCTCCATAAGGTAGATAGCTGGGTGGCCTAGTGGATAGAGCACCAGAGTCAGGAAGACCTGAGTTCAAATGTGGCCTGAAATACTTAACAAGCAGTGTGACCAAAGTTAAAATACTTCATCTCAGTTTGCCATAATCTCCTGGCAGAAAGAAATGGCAACCACTGCAGTATCTTTGCCAGGAAAACTCCATGGACAGGATAATCCACAGGGTCAGGAAGAGTCAGACATGACTGAACAACAAGAAAATCTCTAGAATGCTCAGTCCCCCAAGACTCTCTAATTTAGGACTGGATGACTATAAAGGGTATCTTGTATCATTGTTTACTTGCTTCACATGCTGTGTGCTTCCTTTGGTTTCCCCTACAGTGCCAGACACATAACAACAGGTACCCAAGCAACGTTTCTAGACCAGCAGTGAAAGGATCTGCAATGGGAAAGGGAAAAACGTAGACTTCCCATAAGAATGTTTATGACACAGAGAGGTTTCAGAGAGAAACATAGCCAGTTCAGGAGAGTGGGAAAAGGTTTATAAGAATTAAAAGCAAATGAAAGAAAGCATATAGGTCAGGCAGAGAATCCAATCTCTCACGACTCAAGTGCAAACAGTGTAATCATGCTGGGGTTTTCTTTGGTTTCAGGTTTTGGGCCATTTGGACGCCACCCTGTTAATTCTAGCTGGGAAGCAGTGAAGGTAAGAACAATCTAAACGAGTCACATGCTTGGGGCAAAGCCGATGCCTTCCGGTTCTCCTGAGAAACAGCTCTCTGTGGCCCTTGGCCCAGGGCACTTGCTTTTGTAACATAATCCAAAGGGGGAAGGAAGGAAAACACAAGCTTGTGCCTTAGTGACTGAGTGAAAAATGAGAAATGCTTTACTCTTTCTTCCTTTCAAAGCAGTTCTCCCACACTTCTTATAAGTTAATAGCATTACCTCATGTAGATTTAGCACTTGACAGTTTACAGATGAGCTATATGCATTATCTTATTTGATTCCCATAGCAGTGCTGGTTTTATTACCCACATCTTACAGAACAGGAAACTGAGGCATGGGAAAAGTAAGTGACTCACTCAAAGTCACATGGTTGTTATGTAACAGAGCTTGGACATAATCTCAGTCCCCTCCAACTCTGAAGCCATTGTGCTCTTCTAATCATAATGTGTTTCTGAATCTGTTTCACATAATGACTTTTGTTTTTTCATAAACAAATATAACTAGTGAGATATATAGAGGATGGATATGATTAAAATCAAGAAAAAGAAAACAAAATTTTTATGTGAAAATATTTATGTGATATGACCAACAAGATGGCAAACTAGACACTTTCTCCAACCCCTTTTTACTCTGAAAAACAAAACAAACAAAAAGCAAAACAAAAAAACCCAGAAGATGAATTATGTGGCAGATGTAGACTAATTAAAGTTGAATCCACAGGATTAAAAAAAGAGGAACCCCTACAAAGTAAAATCCTTCTGAATTAACTAATACTGGAGTTATTTTTAAATCACTCGCTCAGCACCCTTCCCCCATAATTCTCCATATGAGGCCAGCTATGGGCTTGTGCCTGAGGCAAATATTAGAGCCTCTTCCTGCTGCCTAGACTTTTCCAGCACACCTCAACCCTTACAACAGACATTGATTCTACCCTGCCATATGTGGAAATTGAGAAAGGTGTGCTTCCTTCTGCTTGGGATAGTCCTAGGTTAGGAATTCCCAAGGCTCCGGAGACTATCCGGGAAACCCTCCCTGTCCTATTCCAACCCTGACAAAAGTGGCAGAGTACAGTTCCTGGCACATAATAAGTGCTTAATAAATGCTTGTCAACTTGGCTTGACATTCAGCCCAGCCAAAAAGGAAAAGAATGAGAGCCAAGGAAAGAGGTTGGGCAGTAGAACAGCATGAATGGCTACACCAGAACTGAATGAAAGGGGATTGAAATCCATCTGGGGCCAATCCAATATGCCCCAGATGATACTCACAGCAGGGACTGAAGTTAATGAAACATAAATCTCTTACCATACAAGGAGGCTGCCTCAGCTTTACAGTTTAGCCTTGGAAGTATACCTCAGGAAAGGAAGGAAAATCAGAAAGTAACTGACAGGAGAATCTAAGGGAAAGAAAGCTGAAAAATAAGGACTTCAAGAGGGAAAAAAAGCTCAATAAAAATCTACAACATAAAAAGATAAATCTGAAATTAGAAAGATGAGTACTAAACGCTCAAAGAGATTACAAAGCTTTCTTAATATAACCTTGCCTCAGATCTATAAGTTTGTGCAACAGAATCCAGTTTTGTGTCCATTCTGTGCTTATGAAATGGCTTATGCATATTATCTCAGTTAGAGAGAACTACCTGACAATGGGCTGAGGTTTTAGCTTCCAGCTCTGTACTAATAATTCCTATCCCACTCCCTTTAATGAGTGGTTCCCATTGATGTCCCATACCCTTGTGTAGCAAAGGACACCAAGCAACTTAAAGACAAGATCAGTGACAGGAATTTATAAAATTAATATTAATGTTCTGGCAAATGTACTCCCCTATCAATCTTTTTTAAAGTGTAAGTAAGGCAGGGACAGGATCGGGACCATAATTCTTTCCTATGAGGTTTTCCCTAAGCACTCTTGCTACTGAAATGAATGTTGACAACACTCTTTCCCTTCCCTACCAGTCACAAACTGCTTTGTGTGCTGGCTGTTCTAGGCACTGGATTTCATAATTGTGCTATTGTCATCTGCCTTCCTTATTCCAAACTCCTCATGTCCCCTTGCTTTGCCATCAATGTCCATTAAAAACTATATTCCTTTCAGAAGGCTGATTTTATTATTATTTTTCTCTCTTTCCAAACTGAGAAAGGCTACAAATCTCAGAGGCATTTGAGGTCACCTTACTCTTGTAGTAACATTAATAAATATTACACTGACAAAGGAAAATGAACCAAACCTTATGAAACACAGAATCCTTTGAACTCTTGAGAGCATCAAACAACAACAAGAAATGCCAGAATGGTTCACAATAGAAATGAAATCCATCAGAAATGGGAATGTTGCTCTCAATGCAAAAACAAAAGGCCTCAATTAACAAATTAGGGTAAGGAAATGAAGCTATGGTCAAGATTTCCTTCAAAGAAATAAAAAATGGAGTAATTGATTTGGATCAAAAATACCAAAGTAGGGGAAAATCTAGCAGATAGGAAGCAAAAGGTAACAATATTAAAAAGACTTTTAATTTAAAATTAATTTTAAAAATCTTTGTTCAAACCATAGGAATTGACATTGAAGAAAAGATTTTTAAAGATAGTTCAATCCTCATAGGTCTTCCAGAAGAACATAGTAAATTCTTTAAAAATCTGAATGTTGAAATATTAAATTCTCAAAGAGGACCAAAATGATATCATTGTGGTAGAGTTGAGTTACAATGTGTCCAACTGTGGCCGATCAGACCAGAATGAACTTGGAATGCTCTGCCACAATTTGGATAGAAATAGTCCCTATGAACATTTAGGGTGACTTCTCTAACTGTGCATCTTGTATTTTTTCTAAGCTAATTCAATTCTGCTTTACTCATAAAGCATAGCACATTCTCTGATGAGGGCATGCCATGCTAGGCAGTCCTATTCCAGTGTCTCCCATATCATACAATCAATTTTAAAGCTTTTAAGAGAGACTTTGAGAATGTCCTTGTATCACTTTTTCTGACCATCTTGTGAGTGCTTGCCCTGTATGAGTTCTCCATAAAACAGTCTTTTGGGGAAATATACATTAATAAACTATGAGATTGTAAGAAGAGACAGACAGGATGTAAGGCAATGTGTAGTGCAGAGTGCTGGACTGATCATAGACTTATCCTCTTCAAAAAAAGACTACTAGAAGAATTAATGTTAACAGATTAGAGCACTTCTCTGAGAGGGAACAGTTTGTTGCCAACTTAGAAGGTAAGTTGGCAACAGCAGTGCAGAAAAAAGTGGGAGCTTTCAGAGATTTGGTGTACATGAAAATATTAAAACAACAATATCATTTGAATAATGCAAGATTATTCTTCACCCAAAGGGAACCACAAAGAGCTCAAGCTACAACGAAAAAGGACTAACTGAAAAACTAAACTTCTACCCCATCCCCTTTCCATTTCAGTGGCTCACCCATTGCCTCCAAAAGCAAATACAAAAATATTTTTTGGCATTTAAAGTCCTTTATGATCTATCCCCTCCTATCTTTCTAGTCTTTTTGTACCCTTTTCTTAGACTGAAAGTCTCTGATCCAATAACAGTAACTTATTTATTGTTTCTCTAAAAAGATACTCCATTTCTGGGCTCCAGACATTTTCTCAGACAACCCATGCCAGGAAATGCCCCCTTTCTCATTTCTCATCATTGACTTCCATGACTTCCTTTAAGTTCCAACCAAAAATCTCATATTCTACAGAACATTTTTTCCCAATCTCTCTTGTTTCTGAGTACCTTCTCTCTTTTGACTATTTATCCTTTCTCAATAACTTATTTGCACATACTTGTTTGCTTGTTATTAGCCTCTCCCATTGGATTGTGAATTCCTTAAAGGTAAGGAGGTTTTTTTTTTAACCTCTTTTGTGGTCTTAGCACTTAGCACTATGCCAAACACACATAATTGGGGTTTTATAAATGTTTATTAACTAAGATATCTAATCCCTGCAAGGAAGTAAGGTAGCATTGTCTTATAATTCTTCTTTCCAGCCATGCTTATCCTTTATAGTTTTATAATATTCACTTTTGTTTGTGTCTTTGTGTGTGTTTGTATGTATGTATGTATGTGTGATAGCTTGCATTGTTTTGCATTGTTGTAATCACTATTATTTTCTTGGTTCTTCATTTCATTCTGCATCACTTCATGTATATGCTTCCATTCCTTTCTGTGTTCATCATATTCATCATTTCTTACAGGAGGTAACATTCCATTACATTCATGTACAAAGTTTGTTAAGGCACTCCTTATTCAGTAAGCACTTATTTTGTTTTCAGGGGTATAGACTGTTTTCAGGTACTTCTGATATGAGGGCTGCTGAATCCGTTTTCAAGTCTGCTTTCTATCTTTGGTGTCTCAGGGATCTATCCCAAGCATGTGAAGACTTTCCCTGATATAAGGGGCAGATGAGATCAGTTCATTCCAATGGCCATGAAGTGTCCACAGCTGCGATGGACACTGTAGAGTGCTTAGAGCTTGATTAGACACTGAAGTTATCACTATTTCTCAAGCTATCACTAGTCAGATTGATTCTGTAATTTACCACATTCTATCTCTCTCCCTTCTCCCTTCTCTCAGAGCATTCCCCATTCTTAACCCTTAGATAATTACCCCATCATGTTTAACTCATTCCCATGCCCTGTCTATGTATATCCCTTCTAACTGTCCTAATAATAAAAAAAAATTTCTTAGGAGTATCATTTTCCCATGTAAGATAGCAGTTTAATCTTGTTGAATTCCTTATGATTTCTCTTTCCAGCCCACCATTTTATGCTTCTTTTGAGTCTTGTTTTGAAAAGTCAAACTTTCTATTCAGCTCTGGGCTTTTCATTAGGAATGAATATGCAATACTTCTCCTCCCACAAAGGATTATATTCAGTTTTGCTAGGTAGATGATTCTTGGTTGTAATTCTAGCTTCTTTGCCTTCTGGAATATCATATTTCAAGCTCTTTGATCCATTAATGTAGAAGGTACTAAATCTTGTGTTTTCCTGACAGTGACTCAACAATACTTGAATTGTTTCTTTCTGGCTGCTTGGAATATTTTCTCCTTGAATTAGGAGCTCTGGAATTTGACTATAATATTCCTGGAAGTTTTCATTTTGAGATCTTTTCAGGTAAAATTTCTATTTTACTCTTCTAAAATATTAAGGAGGCTTATTTTGATAATTTCTTAAAAGATGATACCAACGCTCCTTTTTTGATCATGGCTTTCAGGTAGTCCAGTAATTCTTAAATTACCTCTCTTGTATCTATTTTCCTGGTCAGTTGTTTTTCCAGTAAGATATTTAATATTTTCTTCTTTTGATTTTATTTTATTGCTTCTTGATGTCTCATGGCGTCATTATCTTTCACATGTTCAGTTCTAATTTTTAAAAAATTATGTTCTTCATTGAGCTTTTGTACTTCCTTATCCATTTGGTTTATTCTGTTAGGAGTTCTTTTCTTCAATGAATTTTTGTACATATTTTTCCGTTTGGCTTATTCTGTTTTTAAGATGTTATTTTCCTCAGTATTTTTGGCCCTCTTTCTCTTTTTTATGATTTTTTGTATCAATGTAATTTCTTTTTTCAATTAATAATCTCTTTCTGTCCAGTTGTCTGACCCCCTTATCATATGTGAGCTAAGATTCAGTCACCCCCAGATCTGCTTCTATTTTCCTATGGTATAGCCTCCACTCTCAGTGTGGTGCAACATACCTTCCTTGCCAACTTCTTCATCCTGTCCTTGTATGGCTTCTGACACTCCAGAAGTTGATCCGAGGCATTAATTTGTTTGGAGAAGAATTTGGGAAAACTCCACTATTTTGGTTCTGATCTTCCACTTCCCTCCTCAAGAGAGTAGTTTCAATAGAATGATGTATGAAGGGCTTAATGAAGGTATTGGGGGTTGCTTTTTCATTTGTTTGTTTGTAGCTTATCAGAAACCTCATATGTTTCATTATGAAGGTGATCCTGAGTTATTGGAGACCAAGCCAACAGAACATAAATTCTAACATATGGGAAAGACTATGAGTTTTGTCATCAGTCTAAGCTCACCACTAGTAAACTGGACACTAGATGACACATGCAAAAAAAAATCAAAGAAAAATACAAATCAGTCCCCAATTCTGTGTAGCCTCCTTCTGTTTCTTTATTGATCATGGAAGAATGATATAAAGAAGAACAGATGGTGCTAAGAATTAGACAGTTTGAGACCATCCAAAAAACTTTGATTTAAATGTTGGGAATACAAATCTGTGTCCAATGAATAATATAAACTAGTATCAGTAATGAAGGCTGCTGGGAAGTATAATTTTCCCATTGAGAAAAAGAGCCTGAAGGATAACAATAGACAGGAGGCTCACAGAAAGGGGAAGACAGGGAACTTTGGGACTCCATAGAGGGGCACTGGGATGCAGATTCATTCTAGCTATGGAAACCAATTAAAAGTGATGGGCACTGCCATCCAGACCAGTTATAATCACGAGCAGTTGGACCTTTGTCTTTCTGACTTACCTGATTAAGAAACAAAATACCGGGAAAGAACTTGCTCTTATGTGTGAATGTGCCTGCCTTGTGGTGTTGTTCAGAACCTTGTGTCTTTAGCCCTACCCTTACACCCCCACCATTGGTACTTGGGAAACCAGAATCATTTGCCTTTGGGGAGTTTCCTATTTAAATTTTTTTTTATTTGTTGTTTGTACCTTTATAATAGGTTTTGCCTCCAAATAAAGAAAAGATGGATTATTTTACAGTTCTGAGTGTGAATTTGCTATAAGGTAAAGGGTTTATGATTAATCAGTCATTTTTAGTCATGTCTGACTCTCCATGACTCCATTTGGGGTTTTCTTGGCAGAGATCTTTCTCCGGTTCATTTTACAGATGAGGAAACTGAGGCAAGTCAAATGACTAATGCCAGAACTACCCAGCTAGGGAGTAACTGAGGCCACATTTGAACTCAGGGATATGAGTCTTTCTGATTCCAGGCCCAGAACTCTATCCCCTGTACTACTTTGCTGCCCAAGATAAAGGTAAGAATGGAAAATTCAGTGGCTGAGTTTTGTTTTGTTTTAAAACAGTTTTCTGTAGAACAGAGAGATCAGTCTCACCTCGGTGATCAGGGAAGGGAGATTTCTCCTCATTCTAGGGGCTTTGAACTTACTGATCTTCATGAATATTTGGTACTAACAAGTTCTTTGAAACAGAAGGGAAAAAGGAAAAAATGAACCTGTGAGACTAATTGCCCAGAATTATAAAGAGGAAAAACCTCACATAAATTTAATTCTTTGGCAACTTAAAGAGGGAGCTTTACCAACAAATTGGCATAATGTTAAAGGAAATGAATCATATCATTACCTGACACCTTTTTTGTAACTGAAAGTAGAATTCAAAAGGAAATTGCAGCTAAAAAGAGGGATCATTTATAGGTTCTTCTGCAGATGCAATAACAGAGCTGATACAGTTGATTTTATCAAGTATCCAAAGGCACCAAGAACATCATATTTTTGGAAGCTCAGTCATTTCTTATTGCATTAATCATGGCAGACGTCTATAAAATGACCACCGTGAAGATAATTAAACCTGATGTGCCAAATCTGTCACAGAAGGTGAAGTCACAGAGAAATTCTGTTTTTCATCACTATGTAATCTTTATGACAATGATTGACATATGCATTAAGGACATCCTTGATGAAAAC